>NC_134365.1:197557168-197862271 GCF_035582795.1 Mycteria americana
CCACGTAATAAAAATCAAAACTGAGGTAACTTTTGTTGTGTGTGGCAAAAGGTCACTTTCGGAAGCCATTTGGGATTTATACCTTCTCAGTACGTCCTCGAGCGTGGTACAAAGAGATTGAGAGTGGAGACCAGTAGGCAGAAAGGAGGTGTCTGTCAGCATGAGGTGTGAGCTTCAGGCTCTGGTAGTTACTTCTCTTGTATCAGGATGCCAGAGGTTGCCCATGAACTGGTAGTGATGCCTACCTGCAGAGAAAGGTGCCTGTTTTTCTGTTGTTAATTAGGTGTCTTACCCTACTTCTGCCTGCTCTTACCTTTCATCCTGTCACTCATAATTACATCCCAGTCTCTTTACAATGTCAAGTGGAGTAAGTCTTCATCAGTCGCTCCTATTCTTTCACCCAGAGATGCACAACTTACCTTGTTTTCTCCTGAAACAAGGCTTAATGCTTCCTTCTGACTAGACTCATTGGGGACTATAGAAATAAGGAGAAAATTTCTCTATAGACCTGATTCAAACACACTGGAGGAAAGATGCGTATGGTTTCTGGTAGACTGGTAAGACCTATAACTAGCATTGGTAATCAGTGATGTGATGTTTCTGTTAGTGGTATTCCTTTTTTCATTTTTTCACTTAAAATTCTTATGATGTGATAAGAAATTTAAACTAAGAGCAGTTGTTTTCTTTTTTCCTTTTTTTGTTTTTAATATTGGGGTTTTCCTTCAAAATTAAGCATGATGATTATTCCTCAACTAGAACAGTAACCTTACCGGTAACAACTGCTACTGAGGAAATTATCCCAGTAACACAAGTGGAGTGTTGATTTCCTGGTGGAGACAAGCAGCAAAAATTAATAAAACCTTGACAGTAAAAATCTAAAATTTTGCTCCGATAAATGTCTATGGAAGGCCCACAGAGGTATCAGAAAAGTGGGAAATATTTACATATGTAGAGTGAGCTAAATTACATAGGTGATTAATTTCATCCCATGTTTTTAAAACACAATTTCATGGTTGGTTGTGGTTTTTTTTTTTTCCAAGGCATGATTGGATTCATCTATGTTCTTTTTTCTGTGGAGGCTTTAAACAGGGCAAGGTGTCTCCACCAGCCCTCTGTCACTTTTCCAGAGAAGCGCAAAACTACCCTGATGTATAGCTGTGTCCATAAAATGTGACATGTTCTTGTGCATCTGCCTTTAAAGAGGCGTTGGGATGCCCAGGAACGGAGTGCTGTGGGTAGACCCAGTTCACGATGCCGAGGTGGCTGGCACTTTCACCTGCAGAAGGACATGAGTGTAACCACAAACGGGAGGAGGAAAGCAGAAAGCAGGAGGTGTGGTGTGATGGACCAGAAAGAGAAGGGGCTGTTGGGGGCAGAAGGATCATGAAGGATCGCTATTTATGAGAAAAATGACGAGTGCTTGTGGGAATAGCAAGTAACAAAGGTGAGACGGGCAGTAGAGAATGGAGGGAGGTGAAAGGACACATCAAAAGACACCTAATTAAGTTAATAATTAAGGAGAAAATGAATTTAATCAGAAAGAGCAAGCTTTGTCAATTATGAGATAAACTGTCACACATAAGGCTGGAAATGTCTTAGTAGTGAGAGGGAGTGACAGAGAAGACAACTATCACCTCACTTATGGTGAAAAGGGTGAGAAAAGATCAATGAGAAGAGGAGAAGCAAGGAAGCTTAGGTTGTGTGTACTTGTCAGAAGCAATACTTCCCGCTTCCACAGCTCCCAAGTCTGGAATATTTATCCATTTCTTCATTCAGCTCCTCTTTCTCATCTTTCCCTGCACCCTTTTCATTGTGCACCAGCTGCAGAGCCAGTACCTGACTGCAGTCGTGCTGAAGCTCCACCGTGGTCTGAATTGCTGGTGTGTCCCCACTCTCCACTCAAAACAAATATTGCGTATACCTGTGAGCAGTTAAAGATGTATGTATTTCTAAATTGATGTTGTACCACTGGCAAAATTTACTGGCTGCACTTTTTTCATGCATTTCTCATAAGTATGTGTGATTTTTTTCCTTTCCTGGGTTGGAAACCTGCTGCTCTTCTGCTGCTCTTCTGCCAGCAGAACATTATGCAAAATGTAATGGGGAGGAGGAAGGTAATTCATGCTGGCCATAACCGAAGCTTTGGACTTACCTGAGGTACCAGTGGCAACAGAAAAATTAGTTTGATTTCAAGAAAATGCCACTCAAGGGTTAATATTTTCTTCCTACTTTTATTTACTGAGAGAGAAATCTGAATTGCCTATATTTTCTGTTACTGAATACTGACCTTCCAGAATCCTTAAAATAAAAACAGTTTTCAAAATCTCACAGTATTCTTGTACGGACAAAAGGTGTTTCATCTTTTAGTAGGGTGTTGCCAGTTTAAGTTTACTTTAAAAAAAAAAAACCTGCTATCTTTGAATTTCAAAGTTTATGTAATTGCCACTTTTTTCCCCACTTGATTCATCTGGCGTTGGTGTGCCACGTCCCAGGGAGCTGAGCTTTCGCAGTGAGCGCTCTCTTTAGCACTGTTTGCAAACTCTTGAACCTAAAGCTCCGGCGGGGTGGTGCCATGGCGGGGCGGCCCCCCTCAGCCTGGCTTCTGCCCCGGCTGGGGCTCATACTGGGTGCGGCCCAGAGAGCGAGCGTGACAGCACGCCAACCATTTCTGGTTTAATCGGAAACTCTCATTTCTTTCTTTGGCTTATGTGGTGATCAAGTTGAAGCAGGTCTGGTTTTCTGCAGGGGAAACAAATCTTGTTAAACTTCCTATAGTTTTTCATGTGATAATACGTTTGGAAAAAAGTAAAGTTGATGTAGCGAGCGTGATGCACAGGGTCATTTGTGCAGGGTAGTTATTTAGCTACAGCTGCTTGGAATCCTTGTCTGCCGTTTTGTTTGGGGGTTTTGTTGTGTGGGGTTTTTTTTGTTGTTGTTGTGGGTTGCTTTTTTGGGGTTTTTTTGGCGGGGGGGTAGGTTGACTCCAATAGCTCCATCACTGTCAAAAAAAAAAAGGAGGAAAGAAAAAGAAAGCTCGGTCCGTACCTGGGGTGCTGTGGCTGGCTCCGGTTCCCTGTCGGGGCTGCCCTGCGCTGCGCTGCGCTGCGCGGCACGGACGGGCAGCGCCCGGAGCCCAGTATTTCCGAGTAAAATACCCGGAGCCGAGTATTTTCACCGCTGGCGTGTGTTCTCCTGACTTTGAGAACTTGGAGATTAACCTTGATTTTAAATAATTAAAGATGGTATCTTGGGCTAATGTTCCGGGTAGAAAGCGAGTGCCGTAACTGGACGGGTTTGCTGTCCGCCTGACTGAGCCGCGGCTGTCCTGTGTATTTCTGTGTATGTCCTGTGTATTTCTCTTTAAGGCAGCTTTCATTTTCACGGGCGAGCCCGAGCCCCAACCCACCCTCCGCGGAGGGACGCCGGAGTTCGCCCGCCCCGTGCCCACTGCGAGCCGCCGCGGGGGGCGTGGGGCGAACCCCCGGGTCCCGCCGCCTCCCCGGGGCCGGCGCCGGGGCCAGGCTCCGGAGCGGCTGCCCCGGCCCCCCCCCCCCACTCTCCCCCCCCCGTCCAGGCCGCCGCTGGGGCCGGGCCCGGCCGCCCCCGCCTCCCCCCGCCGGGGCCGCCCCGCCGGCGCCGCGCCCGGGCCGGGCCCTCGGCCGCCGGGATGGATGAGCGGCTGCTCCGCGCCCTGGGGGGGCTCAGCCTGCAGCCCCCGCGGGGCCGCTTCCGCGGGAGGCTGGTGCTGCTGCGGGGGCTGCCGGGCGCCGGGAAGAGCACCCTGGCCAGGTAAGGCGGCGGCGCCGGAGCCCTTGGCCTTCGTGGCGGCGGCGGGTCTCTCCTCCGGCGCCGGGTCTCCGCTCCTCCGGCGCCGGCCGCTCCCCGAGCTGCGGCGCGGCTCGGCTCGGCTCGGCTCCCCCCCGCCCCGCCGCGGGGTGGCTGTGCCGGGAGCGGGGCTCAGCCGGTGCGGTGCGGGCAGAGAAGCCGGGCGGGTGCCTCAGGAGCCCTCTGCCCAGCCGGCTGCCGCTTCGGAGCAGAGGACGGGAAACGCTTGCTGCAAACCGCTGGAAGAAGGCTGAGGCACCGATTCGGAGCTGGTTTTTTGGCTCGGGAGGGAAGTGGGAGCCTCGCAGGAACCTTGAATAAGCACAGTCGTTTGGAAGCCTCCGCTGTCTTCAGAAACGGCTCAAAGCTTAATATTGCTCCAGCTACCTGTAACGCTTCATGGATATACTGCCTATAGGACTGTGTGGTGGTGTTCTGGGTGAGCCGAACCAAAAGGGATGTTTCTAGTAAGATGGACTCATCACCCAAGCCAAGGTAGTTGTTGTTGTTGTTGTTGTTTATTCTCTAAAAAGCACCAGACTGGTGCTTGTTTTGGTGGTTAATCACAAACACAGTGAAGCACTTCTTCTCCCCGACTGAAAATTGACAACAACTCTGACTTCTGTTTTCATGATGTCCTGCACTCCTGGTCAGAGCCATAGGGGTGTATAAAATGGGCAGAGGAGACTGGTCCACTCTCTGACAGCTCCAAGACTGATTAAAAATAGGTAGAAAAAAAAAAATTGGGGGGCGGTACCGCAGTCGGCGTGACACTGTGTAGCCGTAGCCTGGTGTCCCAAAATTGCACGGTCTGGTATCTCACAGCTCCCGGTGCCACCCACTCTCCATCAAAAGAGGAACATTCACCGTCTTCTCACTCGGGTTCCCATGCTTGGGTGAGGAAACCATGCTGAGATCACGGGTTGCCACAGGAAGGGCTCTGCTGTGAAAGCTGGCAGCACGAAGCCGTGCAGTACGCTGGGTTAACATACCATTTCCTCTTTCCAGTGCCGTCGTTCCTGTCACACAGTGCCTTCTGCCTCCCGGGACTTCTGCAAGACCAAGTTCTTTAATGAACAGCCAGACGCTGTGTTTTTACTGACACCCAAAGCACACGTCTCTCCCTAAAGAGGTCGTGTGAGTGCAGGCCCCTTCTCCTTCAGAGGGGTTTGGGTCTTCTCGTAGTACAGTAAGAACGTAATGATTTGGGGCCGTATTCTCAGCCAGTGCAAATAACTGACACACAATTTTTTTAGGTCAAAACACAAGATTAATTATTATTAACAGATTTACAAAATCAGTTATAAGTATTGTTTTAGTCCCCTGTGAGATGAACGTTTGAGGAACTCGTTCTGTTTCTAGCCCCTGTTAATTGTATCATTGCATTTGGCCATTCCACAGTACACAGATCAAAGGGCAGCTGTAAAAACTGCATTTAGTACCTCTCCATTAGGTACTCTGTCCAGATTATGAAAGGACTGTGCCAAGAAAATTCTGAGATTTGCTATTCTCACATTGTGTACCTTTTAGTGTTGGTAAATGCAATGTGCTAAGCAAAGCGATGTTTGCAGGAAATTACTGCAGCAAAGCTCAGTGCAAGATCCTACTGGAGGAGGAAAGTAATAGTTATTTGCAAAATCCTCGGTAAGCTCATTTTACCCATTGAAATTCAGTCTCTGAGATTCTATTCACTCACACTATCACAGCCAAATACTTGTAAGTGCCAAGATGCATGTGCACAGGTGGTCTGCCCAAAATCAGAGAGGACAAGGACCTTCAGCTGTCCCATCCTCACTTTCTCTTCTGGGTTCCTCTTGGTTGGTGGTGGCAGGGTGGGTTTTGGTCAGGTCTGCTATGCCATCTCGCAGCCAGCAGTTTCTACGCTGTCCTCTTTGCCTCTGAGTTTTGCTTACTTGGTGTTCCGTGAATTAAGATTCACGGAATCTTAATTCACGGAATTAAGCAGGGTTTTTTTGCCCGTTACTTTCATTTTCCCATTTTGGGTGTCTTTTCAGCTGCAGCCTCTCACCCTGTTGGAATGAGGGGAAGCAGGAAGGTGTGTACGGGCTGGTGTGACCTGCTGGCTGTCCTCCCGCTCTCAGAGCGCGGGTCTTCCAGCGGCAAGTCATCTGTGCTGGGCCTTAGCTGAGTGCTGGCCTTTGGGGGGGCGTAAACAGCACCTTTCCCAGTTTTATCGCTGTTAACGATGTTCTTGGTTGTCAGCGTGTACTGTTGTTTTAGCCTTTGCTCTGTTGTTTCTTCCGGTGCTTTCAGACACACCTCCATTCGTTCATTCTTTGTATCAGCCAGTATTTCTGTTACAACTTGTACATCTTGAAAGTGCTCAGAAGCGTCACAAACCGTGAATGTTATCACTGGTGACATGGCAACTCGCTGATAATTCCAGCAGAAAGGCCTCTTTTCAGTTCATCACACAATCCTGGGAACAACCCCAGGTCCGTGACTCGTCTCCCTGACCTTTCAGTGTCACCTAGCACACTTTGGACACAGCTTTGTAAGATTTAGTTACAGCATCTTTGTTAAAATGGTTTCCCCATCCCGGTTGCTCCCCCAGCTCAGAGCAGCATGACATCGGTATGGATCAGTTCAGGTCTAGTTTTTGGTTTCTGGTAAAGACAGCAAAGGATTCACCTGTGATACATTGAATAGTCAAGGCAGAACGAGGAGTCGGTCTACTCATCACCAAGCTCCAAACCTTTCCAGTTCCTTCACTGTTGAGAGTATGCTTCCCTGAACCACATATTTTAGGTGACCCTAACCACCTCCCTCGAACCGTTCACCATACGTCACCACCAGCAGAGGCGGGTAGGAGAAGAGGGGTAGCTGGGAGTTGCATCTCCAATAGCCTCCATCAGGCATGTGTAACACTCTCCTCCTGAATGCGTTCCCCCCGACTTCACAGTACAGATTTCATGATCAGACCTGGACAACTGCAAAGAAAACAGTTATCTGAGGTGCAGTAGTGGGTATAGCTTCCAAAAATGCCTCCAAAAAATCAAATGAGCTGCATACAAGCTCATACCTGCTTCCCCAACAGACTATTGCACAGTAGCTGTATTTCCAGCTCTTCTACGATAAATATATTGCTGTGATGCACAACTCATGTGACGTGTAACCCTCTATCTAGCAGATTTGCTCAAGCACTAGGCTGGGCATGATCAAACATGCAACTTTTCAGCCACTGCTCTTGATTTATCACTTGAGTTCATTCCTGTGCGCCCTTATGAAGCACAGAGGGAGCAATCTTCCAGAACAGGAAGGAAAAAATGCATTGGCACTGAGGCATTGCTGCTTGGCCTAATCTGTACCTTCTTCAGTTCCCTCTGCTGCTTTTGCCCAGTTTGTCCCTGCACCTCCAGCCCTGGGCCAGCCCCGCCGCTGTTACCAGCACCCCGACCCTGCTGCAGAATTGCAGCTCGGACAGGGTTCGTGGACTTTAGCTCTGCAGCTCCGCTTCCAGGTGGCCATGTAAAAATTGTAAACATCTACCTTTGTATGAAACCGCTTCAGGTGGTTCTCCTGAATGTGTTTATCAAATATGACACGCAGCCTGTTGCTTTACAAAATCCATCGGCGGCTCTAACCCCCACGGGTGAGACACAGAGGCACGTACGTGCTCTGCCAACAGCGCAGCGCTCGGCTGGCAGGCTCCCGCCGGGGCAAAGTCCTCAGGGCACCAGAAGCTGTTAAAACACAGCAGGCAACTGATAGCACTGGGCATGTGCTCCTGCTCTCACAGTTCTGGTTTTCTGCCGAAACTAAGGCTTCCAAATGCCACGGGAACACTTTGTGTTAGAAAGAGTGACCAGAGGAATTGGTTGTAGGTGGTGTCAGTACATACGTGCTCTCATCTCCATTGCATTGGAAGTAGCTTGAGAAGTTACTGGCTCCAAGATCTGCCTGACATACTGTTCTGCTAGCTTCTGAGCACTGAAAATGTTCCTTCCAATCTGCTTACTGGGATCAATATCAGAAATTAATTTATTTTCACAGTTTCTGATGGAAAAACATGACAGCCTATGAAATACAGTTACGGATTTTTTTTATTTCCAGTGATATTACTAGTGATCATGGAGACTTCTCCCAAGTACTCCAATGCATCCAGCTAGTTGAAATCCTGAATAATTATTTTGTTGTCTATATATACAGTTAAAAATCTGAAACGATTGTTTGAAGATGCTCTTTAGAAGAAAGTGGACTTCAAAATGTATAAATCGTGGGAACAGATCTTCAGATGAATAATGTAGAAGACTCCAAAACCACGTATCTATTCACTGAGGCAGTTGTTACAATGCTGCTGTGGTTAAACAGAAACACAGCTGTATTTTCAACAGAAAGAGTCTCCTTTTTTAATCTCAGCACCCATCCTAAATGTGAGCAGGTGAGACAGCAGATGAGTGTGCACCAACACTAGCCAAGTTGTTCAGAAGCATCCTTGCTGCCGGGGCTGCTGGTGGGGTTGGTGTGGGCAGACAGCGACGCTTGTCCGCTGCCCAGCCTGATGTTTCTGGGGGTCCCAGGCCCTGCTGGTGGACACATGAAGTTGCTGCTGTTGTCTCACATGTGAAGAAGAGCGGAAATGTCTGTAAGCTTTTTTTTTCCCCAACTGTATCAGCCAGTCTAATGCGATATGGTATCTAGGGTGGAAATGTGCTTCATCTTGGGGAAGGGGGAAAAAGGGTTTGGAGAGATTTATTGCAAGCAGAGGAAACATCCCCCTTTCTCTTCTTATTTTCTTATCCTTCCTATTTTCTGAAACAGCAGCAAACTTTCCTTTAGCAAGATATAGAGCATACCGTATTTTGTATCTACTGCAAGACAGAGAGCTGTAACACTGTGCAATTCAATGTCCCAAGTAGGCAAATTAATACTGAACCTTTGACAGATACTGCTTATCACAATGCAGGCCTTCAAGTTCAGTGGCTTTTTTAAAAAATGCAAACATAGCTCGTATGTACCCTTTGATCTTGCAAAGAGATTTCATTTTTCTTTTCCTCCTAAGTATGCTTTATGCTTACCGATCTAACGGCAATGGGTAATTTTCTTTTTACAGTGCTGCTCAAAATTTATTAATTAATAACGTTGGGCACAAGTCCTCCCATTTTGCATAGCTGGTGTATATTTTGCTAAAATATAGACATTTTTATTGCGTACAGTGATTAGGAGCCTGATGTGATTATGTAAAACCTTTCTTCTAAACCAACTTGTGGTCCTGTGTAGATCGCAGAAGGCTTATTTCTCAAGGAACATACTAAAGAGGTTTGGGTGCCCTTTGAAATTATAAGGGGCAGAAGAAGGAGGATTTTTGTCAGCTTCGTGGGCAATAGGGGATTACAGAAAATGGTCGTAAACTTTAGTGTCAGCTTGGTTGTTTTAGAATGCTAAAAGTTAAAAATGGCAAAATAAGCAGAAGGTAAAACATCTTTTTCTCACTTAATGTTTCTTATGTTGCTGTTAGTAGGAGTTTGTTTGGTATGAATATAGCAAATGTGACAGTAATTCATAGTTCTTAGCACATTTTGTGCCATATTTTTCTTCCTTTGAAGCACAAGTTTTATCTACTTTAATTACCAGTGGTATGCGGATAGTAGACAGAGTTTACAGATAATCACATACTATTTAGATTGCTTAAAGGGTTAATATTAAAGCTGGCATGCGAGTCTGCACGTATGTGTTAAACATTTCGTAAGGTACCTGCTAAGAAAATAATTTAAAAAATTTGCACTGATTGAGAACATTTTTAAAGGAAACATTGAGCAAGAAAAAAAATAATCTTGAGATCTTTTATTATTATGTACAATTTTATGTGCATATTAGTAGTTAAAGGGATGACATATTTTAGCAGAGTCAGTTTTTTAAAGGAGAGATTGTGATGCAGATGGGTAAAGCAGTGGGAAAGGTGAGGTGCTGAATTATAGCGAGAGCTGAATATATCCGTTTATCAGCGCAAGAGTGACCAGATAAGCAGTAGGTGCTCCCGTGCTTTTCATGATAAGAATTCTTTGCCCAAAATTAAAGCAAAAATAATTTGACTGTTTGCTAACAGTTTGCAACATGACTTTTGTTAGATGTGTTTGCCCAGCAGTAATTATGTGAATAAAACATCTCTTTGGAGCTAGAAGATAACAACACGTAGGTGCTAAATGATAGGTCAGTGAGTGGCTGCAGCCCAGCCCTGGCCGGCCCGTCAGCAGTGAGTCTCTGCTCTCCGTGCTGGTTGCTACCACAAATTAGCATTAATTAATCAGCAGGTGATAGAAGTTACAGTGGAGGCGGAACCAAGTCAGAAGCTGACCTTTATTCAGCTAAATGCAACATGCAATCCTAGCAAAGGATTGCTGCTAGCAGGCAGTTTAGGATAAAACTCGTAAGTAAACGGTAAGGACGGAGCTTGCGAGGGCACATTTAAGCCTTTTCTGTCTGCGTGTCTGGTTTTTGCCGATAACCTAGAGGCACCTTTTCCCTTGCTGTTGCTCAATTAGATAAGACATTGAGAAATAGTTGTTTCGCATGGGGATGGAAGAGAAGCGTTTTATCAGGGAAGCTGAAAATGAGTCCCAGGGACTGGAGACCATGTGGGGTGTGAGATAGCAGGGCAGCAGCATTCATGTCTGAGAGCCACGAGATTTCTGGATTGGCCTGACTTTCTTTTCCAGTGACATTTTGGGCCTTACGGAGACAGAGAGCAGTGACATGATGCCATGGGCTCCCCCTCACTTCTTGCAGAGACTCCCCCCCGCCCCAACACTCCCTTGGTTGAAAAGAATAGACAGTTCAGTCCATGGACACAACCAAGTCTGGCTTACACACAAATGGGAACACAATTTTGCATTAAGATTTTTTTTTAATGCTTTCTAAGGACTGGCAGAGGAATGCTTCATATTTAAGCCACCACGTAAGCCAGTCACTGTCTGCCAGGCAGCTGGTCACCTTACAGCAGGACACGTGTCCACCCTCCGTGGGCATCCCGGGTCTGAATGAGCATCACTGTGGGGGACACATCAGTGTGAAGAGAAGGGGGATTGCCACTGACCACAGGGGACCAGTCTTATGGATCTGTTGCATTTGGAGCTGCCAATCTAGGCAATTCAGATTTGTTTATAAAACATATTTAAAAGCTGAAAATAAACAAAAATGACTCAACTCTACAAGAGGAGGGTTAAATAAAACAGGGACAAGTGAAAAGCAGAAAGAAACGTAAAAGTGCGACAAATTATAGGAAATATTGAGTAATCACTCAGATACTTGTTTGCAAATTAAAAAAAAAAGTGCTCTGTGCTTTATAGCCAAAAGAAAAAAACCCCAAGACAAACTGATGGTAATATAGACCATCTTTACTAAATGAGAAATCATTCCTCCTAATTATCTTCAAAAATCTCTTTCTAGCAAAACTCCCGTGATCAAATTGTCTTTTGAGACTAACCTGGGATTAGCAGGTTTGGTTTTGTGGTTTGGTTTTTTTTTTTATTTACAGTCATACATTCTCAGAGAACTCTAAAAGAAAACTGAATATGTTAATATGATTAAAGACTCATGTTGGGAGTCCATTGTAGATTTCTCTGCTGAATTAAAGAAAACAAGGCCATGCCTTTAAGCTCTATTCCTTTCCTCCTATGTGTCCATCTACTGATTACATTACTTTCAGATTCTTTAAGCAGGGATTTTTTCCAAATGAAGCACTGTGCATATTTGCAGAGCATTCATATGGCTCTTGATTTAATGTTCTCTATTAAAGGCATGCATTAGCATATACTAATCCTGCTTTCATCTTTTGGGTTTTTTTCAGACAACTGAAACGTGACTACCCCAGTGCTGTAGTTCTTAGTACTGATGACTTCTTTATCGAAAACGGTGTATACGTGTTTGAGCCTGACTTCCTAGAGGATGCACACAAATGGAACCAAAAGAGAGGTGACTGAAATCGATTCAGGGGTTTTGCAGAATAGTTTCTCTTTTCAGTCTGACTTTAAACTTTGCCCCCAAAATAAAATATGGTGTCATACACTGAAGTTCATGGGGTACCGGTTAAAAAAATACATTTACCACTTCTGATTTTATTTCTTCTGACTTAGAAGAGAAAAAATTATGAATGAAAAAATGTTGGTGATGATTGATAGATGTTATTTTAGAAAGTAAACCGGTGACTATTAGGTAGCACTGCTGAAGCTCGGTAACAGCAGGTGGCATGCAAATACCAGCGCAGCAGCTGCTCACTACAGCTCTACGCACCGCATCCTTCAGACAGTAACTTCTTAGATGTCTGTCCTGTCTTGGAAGGGGGTGTTACTGGGGGAGTTAGTGATAGCCAGGGGGAAAACATGCAAACGTAATTGTAAGCTTGAGAATGAAACAACCCAGGTCTCTACTTCAGAGAGAAAAATGTAACATGCTTTTGTGGCTGTGCGCTGAACTCATTTCTAGCAAAGGAAAACACTTCGAGGTCATGTAACAGAAATCTTTTGCAAATAACAGTCATTTTTAGCTGTTGTAAATACCTAGTGTGGTGATACCGCTAAGTGTGTTCCACAAGAGGTCCAGCTCTTACTACTGGGCACAGCCAGTGGCTGCATCACCTCCTCCAGGAGAGCACCTGCTGGGCACCGACCTCTGCTCACGTTTGGGTGGTAGCTACAGACCCAAGTCCAGTGAGGAACCAACCGTGCCAGCAGTGGGCAAAGAAAGGACGCTTTGGGGCTAGTAAGACCTGGCTTGGTCTGTTACTTAATATATGTTAGCTTTACTTCATATGTTACGTTACAGCACACAAGGCAATGAAGAATGGGAAAAGCCCGGTTATTATTGATAATACCAACATCCATGCTTGGGAAATGAAGCCGTATGTGATGATGGTAGGGAAAGCACTTATTTATTGCTTTTATATGCTCAGCTATGACATTTAAGAGGTGATCTTACTGAAACGGTTCTTAACATGGCTGAAAAGAATTACTTCTGTTTTCCCTTAGTTCTCTAACTATAGTTAAGGATTGCTAGCGTGACAAAGTGGGGGAAGAGGTGCCAGTGTCAGCTATATACCTCAGTGAAGGCAAAATTACTTGAAAAGATTAAGTGTCTTTGAACTTGCCCTGTAACTTCTTGATGATCAGGATGTCATCCCCTTCCCCAGTAGTGACATGAATTGAACAGTTCCCAAACTATTTGTTGATAAATATATCAAGATATGACTTACTTACAATTTTAGTTTATGACTTGTGAAAAATACACCATAAAGAGTCTTCAAAGACACATTGGTATCTCTTGTCAGGAGTTCTGGCAGAGATGGCAATATTTTTAGTACAGTTTCATCATGTGGCCTGTCTGCTAACATTATACTCACGCTTCTGTTCTGGGGTTATGGTCTTATCAGTTAAGAAATTTGGGTCTAAGTATCACTTATATGGGAGCACAAAAGAGGCACGAATTAATAGTGGTGCTGGAAAGCCTGGACATGCCACTCCAGTAGCAGAAGTTGTGAATGCTTGTGGGTGACTATGAAGTGAGTGAGAGAGCACAGTCAGAGCTGGGCAAGATGTAAAAAAGCCAACAGATTTCCCTGCCTCCTTTCCCCCAGTCAAAACCCTAAATAAACCTAAAGTGTAGACTTAGTGGCTGGAACTAGCATACTGAGAGATGTTGACCTCATACTACCAGAAGCTCTAGATTGGCCTGGCCAAATTGTGGCTCTCGAGCCACCTGTGACTTCCAGAGAGTTCAAGTACCAGGATGCCGTTGCTGTGGGGGACGGGGACTGGAGGCAATGCTGAGGCAGGTTTTGCTGGGAGACCCAAATCCTTTGATGTAGAAGGAAATGAACTAGCTGGGACTCATACCAGTACCTTGATGGGAGTCATGGTTATCGTCCTCTTTCTGGCTCCTGGTACATATGATATGTCTCTTAACCTGATAAAATCTCAGGGGGTCTGGCAGATTGGCTACTCCTGAGCTCAGGAGCCATACCTCTAAAACTTCTGTGTACTTCTTCAGGCACGTGAAAATAGATATGAAGTTATATTCCAAGAACCAGATACACCCTGGAAGTTCAATGTTCAAGAACTGACGAGGTACATCTTTTTCTCTTTGATATAGCAGACAGCTTCTCATTTTATTGCTGTGCTCTGAGAGAGGTCAGCACTCTTCCTCTTCATATACCCTAAAAGGTAACCTAGTAAATGACAACAGAAGGATTGCCGTGGAAAATTTCTGTTACTCAGTACCTGGTCTGCAGTGAATTCGGCCCTGAAAGAGCCTGACTGTGCTGAAGTGAGTCAGGCAGTAGAAAAAGCAACCCCTCTGAAGCATGTATTTATACTGCAAGCTTCTTGGGGCAGGACCCCTGATTTTCATTCTGTATTTTGAGCAGCACACTCTCTATTTGGGCACAAAATGTATCTAAGCACTACAGACAATATTCAGAGGTCTGTTCTTAAAAAAGGTAACCATAACAAATATTGTCTTGCAATGGTGGGATGCTACATTAAGTGTGGTCAAGAAATGGGCTTCTAGAGCATCTTTCTAAAGATCTTAATGTGCACATGCAAAAGGGGTACAATGAATGTACCAACTCTGCACTGCATAATGTGGTAGGGTACAGAGGCAGCCAAATACAGCTCCAAGTATGTTAGTTTGGCTAGTGGATGCAGGGTTAATGGTTACATCACTAAAAAACTCCATGCAGGCTAATTTTCTAGCCTTTAACCAACCAGCTGTAAACTGTGTTACAGTGGCAAGTGCACTCCCATCAACTAGATCCAGAAACTAACACATGCTAACTTACTTGTTATTGCAAGAAAACAGGGCATGGGTAATTCATTCCGACTGACTTACTTGTTTTGTACCAGCTAGGAATTCTAGCCAAAAATCAGCACTGCTCCTTTTTGTGTGTGACAGAGACGAATAGCAGAGGGCCATGGCCCAGAGCGCTGGCGGTTCCAGGGTGAGGTAGGACATGGCAGATGGCAGCCGATGGCTTGGGGCTGAAAGCAGGCGAGGACACCAACAAGCCTTAGCAGTCAACTGCAAGTGTCAGCTCTTGCTTCACCAGCACCAGCTGGGAGCCATTTGCAGGGCATCACTGCAGAGGCAGACTTTACTTGTAATCATTCATTATAGGGTGAGCTACTCAGTACCTTGTATTTTGTTTTATTAATCATTTGAAACAAGTCAGCTTTTTACAGTAGCACTGTAAAGCTAATTCAAATACACTCAGTTTGGAGCAGCTCTTTGGCAAATGATTCAGGGACAGCTGAAGGTTGCTTCCCGTCTGGTTCCACATTGTGTCTTTACTGGCAATACGGTTTGTGCCGATTGCTGGTCCCAGGTGCAGGCTGCACATGTGTGTAGGGCACTGGCTGCTGGAGGACCTCGTGTCTGCTTCACACGTGGGATGCTGCAGCTGGCAACCTGCTGCGTTACTGTCACCTTAATTCCACCAGGGAAAAAACATGTTGAGCAATGCAGGATTTGCACACCACAAGACTTTGAAAATATGGCTGCAGGACAAACTTAGATTCTAGATGATGAATTGTGCCTAATAGAGCTAAATGGCAAAACCAAAGATATTCAGAGTTTGCAAACTCACAGACAAGTAGAGATCCCTGGTGGTCTTTGGAAAAACAATTCCAACTAATGTGTCAAGAGACTGCAGCCATTTGTGGTCTATCCAGAAAGCCCTGCATGTTTGAGCGTCCTGTTCCCCTCCCTCTCAGGCCTATCGTCATTTACAAATCTGCCCTGGAGCGTGAGCTACATCAGGTGTGATTTTTTTTCCCCACTTGCACTCAGACAAAGCAACAACAGGTTTCTGACCTCTGTACTTGCTGATCATGACTCAGTGTCTGGGCTATCTACAGCCCTTGTTTGCATTTCTCCAGATTTATAAAAGCTCACCCTGAGGCTAACAAGCCGTTAGCACTAAAACCCACATAAAATAATAGAGATCTTCTACATAGCTCTTTCTTACCTGGCCTACATTTCAAAGCATTTGTCTAACTTCTTATGTCCTGGCTGCCCACAAAAATACTTGCATTACATTTTTCAGCAGTCACAAAAATATTAAGAAGTAGGTGGAAGTGAAGAACAATTTGGCAAAAAAGGGCTAGAAATAGAGCAGCAGGGACATGAAGCATTATCCTGAACATATCAGGAACTTTAGCAAGCTTAAGATAACCTCTAATACATGGGCAGCTAAATACTTGTATTTTCTGTTAATGTTGACGCTACAGAAGAAATACTCATCATGTCCCTCGAGAAAAGATACAACGGATGAAAGAACAATACGAGCACAATGTTACCTTCCACAGTGTACTTCGGTCTGAAAAACCAAGCAGAGATGAGAGAAGCTCCAGTGGACCAAATGCAGCTTACAGCATGGGTGCCCATTCCACCCCCCCTCCAGCCTTCTCAAACAGAAGACCTCATGTGGCACGTACAAACAACATGAGGTTTAACTGAAGAGGTGGAGTCCTCAGTGTATTTTAATTATCAGGGTATAAAAGTCTCTAGTTTTACATTTTTTTTCCTAAACTGTTTTTTATTCTTATATTTTTCTACTACATTTCTAAATTACTTCTTACTCGTCTTTAAATGTCACTGGATTATGATCTCACAGCTCTACATGACTGATCTAAGAGCACTATTCCCAGTACAAACTGTACTCCCTCTCATGCCTCTTCCTCCACGAAAAGCCATTCAAGCTTATGGTGAAATTTACTGGCTGTGCCACAGGCTTTTCAGGTTTTTTCCTGCATCGCGCTCTGTCACTAATAGATTACAATAAATATTCCTAAGTTCATTCTTTCTTACAGACCATGTGGCCAATTCCTTCTCCATGCAGCTGTCATTTCTTCCCATTTTAATATGTTATATCTGGCTGTATAACCTTTTGCATCTTCCCACTCCATCTTGCCTAGAGCATTACTGCTAGCTTTAAGGGAGGCAAAGTGAATGGTGGAAAAGATAGCTCTAACGAACTGTAGCAAGATTTGGTGCTGTTCCCCATCTACACCTCTGCTGTCTGGATTCATGCTGGTCTTACCTCAGCTCTATCACAGCCAAACAGCTTATCCAGCCTGGAGGTGAAACACTTTAACACACCAAATGGAGCCCTTTATCTTGCCAATACATAGGAATTCAGCTGATCCTGAGATGAGTCCACATATGGAGGCTCCTAAAAGGAAACATTAGTGTTAGGCTAGTGCTTGTTAACTTCTAAGTAGGAACAGGGCTACAGGAGCAGCTCTGAATAGCTGAAGCACAAGGCTACCAAACTAACTCAGAAGTACAAAATAATGACTTAAGAAAGGAGGAAAAAAAACTTTCTTGTAAGGGGAGAAATAAACTCCTTCAACCACTAAGTGCCATCACTGATGGATGAGTGAGAAAAGAAGCTATCCTGCAGTAGTTTTATCCATGTTGTTAAATTCTGCTGATTATGTCCTTATCAAGAAGCCTCACCAAACATTTTTAAAACTCAGAATTTGTGATGGCAATTTTTTTTTAAGTAGGCATGGATTATTAGGCAGTGCTTATAGAATAGGGCAATAGTGAGTTATTTTGCAGTAGGAAATGAAGACAGCTCACATTGGACCTTAAGAAATATGGCTACTGCTGCTATTCATCTAGCAATTTAGCAGACAGAGAAGCATAAGAGGTATAAATAAATATACTGTTTCTGGGCAAAAGCCAAGCTGTCTTCAGGACACAGTAGATGTACAAGATGAATTGCATTTTATACTCAAGCTGCATTTAAAGAAGCAGTATCATTGTAAATAACTCTGAACCTAGGGAACCCGGCTCTGCAGTATTGCACAAAGGCTTACAGAACTATCAGCAAGCTTGTGTCGGCCCAGTACAGTTCTCCAGTCCTGCTACAATGTCCAGCTTGGTGACAGGAGCCACCCCCAGTTCAACACTTGAGCCAAGTAGATGGCACAGGACCCCTGAAAGGTTGCCGAGTGGGAAGCTGGTGGTCTCAGTTCTGAAACATCCTCCCTCCTTTGACCCATGCCTGGTGGGAAGCAGCAGGGCAAGGGGCAGGCTTGACAACAAACTAAAATGTGGAGTTGGCAGCTGGTCTAGCAGGACTGTTTCTCTCTCCAGTGGAGAAACTCCAATTCTGAGAAGCTTCACCTGTTGAAATTAACGAGAACAAAGTAATGAATTCAAGTACTCACTCCCAGCAGAAAGATTTGATGAAATCAAAGATCTGATTATCTTTCATGATGCTGTGGCCTCAAGTGCTTCTTTAAGAAGGAGTAGCTCAGAAACACTGACCAAGGATCTGTCGTTAATACCTTTGTATGGCATTTTGCTATGAATCAAATAATCGTAGCTGTTCTCAAAAGCTTTTAGCCCTACGTGGAAAGTTTGAGGGGAAAAGTACAAGAACTATGGCAGAATTACAGAGCAATATTTCAGAATTAAAGTGTTATGTTTGGTAACAATAAACTTAAGAGAATTGTTTATTTTGCTTTGTGCTATTTCTGACAGCCAGACAACTATTCTAATACTACAGAGGGTAACAAAACTGATTGCTTTAGACTGAAACAAAGATCCTGCTGTAATTTAAGAATACATCAGAATCAAAGCAATGGCTTACAAAATGTCATCAAACCTTCAGCCACACTGATGCTATTGTACGATACATGTTTGTGTGAGAAATGTATAATTACTCAACTCCAAATTATTTTGCAGATGAAATGTCATTTCATGAGTCGTTGTTTTTGTAATACTGCTTTATTAAATACAATCAGGATTTAATGTACAAAGTGTAAAAATCATTTGAATTTGAAATATATACAATACTGTACATGTGCATTTAGTAGCATTTTCGGGTTTTTTGTCTCTGTAGCATTCTGCAGGCTGGTAACAAGTCCTCAGGTTCCTTTGTGCATTTCTGAAGAGCCTCAGCTACTTCAGAACTGCTTTTTGATGAGTTATTTGCTTCCCCAGTAGACCTGGAACTATTTTTGGGTGAAAGATCATCAGATAAATTAGCAGCTATTGTACTGCTGTTCTCATTGACATAATCAATCTTCTTTTCTTCTGGTAAATAATTCATGAGTGCTTGTGTATTAATCATTGCAAGTTCTTCATCAGCAACCAGGTCATTCTCAGGAAGATGGACAGTTTCTCTCAATTTTCTACAGGGGGTGACATGACCAATATTCTTATTTGCTTCTTTTGATGACTTGCTATGCTGTAGACCCAAACTTCGTGGAGGCTGAAATGCTTTTTTTAAAGATGGAGAAATGATTGAACAGATTGGTGTCAGTGGTGGAGGGGCAGGTATGCAACTGAGGAAGTCCATCGCTTTTCTCTTCTTGCTGTTTTTGGGATGGTCTTCATTAATTGTAGCAGATGAAGGTGTTTTTGCTGACCCTTGTGTGACAAGTTTCATATTCGGTGTGCTAGTTGACAAAGGGCTTGGATGCTTTATTTCCATTTTAGAAGAGATCTAGTTAAAAAGAGGTAAGTTTTATGTTGAATAGAATTACCTATTTCATTAGCTTCCTCAATTACTTCCACAAAATGGGGGGGGGGGGGGACAGGACTGATATAAAAATGCTATGTCATCATTCATATCCAATTTAACTTTAGTTTGATGTCTTCTGATGATGACTAATATTATTCTTTCAAGTATAAGTGCTTGATAAATCACTGTTTACATGTACATTAAGACAGCACATTTACATTCTGTTACTGTTATCTAAGCTAAATGTATGGGAATTTTTCTGTGCCAGATGGTAAGAAATCAAAGCACTCATAAAAAGGAGTTAAGTCTTCTACTGCATTGGATGTCCTCAACGGGTTGTTAAATAAGGAAGAACAAGGAAAAAAAAATGATGAGAAAAGGGATAGAATATAGACCAAAAAACTTGGAGATAATAATACACACAAGATAGACGTTACACAGCAAATCATTCAAACACATGCTTAACTTGAGAATACCTTTAATGTCTCATGGGTTTCAACTTGGTTAATATATTTAATAAACGGATATAAACTAAACCTTCAGAATTAGATATTAGCACTGTCTCTGAAATGGAAAAGGATGCCTTATAAGCTTAAATTTAGTCCCCAGAAATTGATCTCACATCAGGGCATTTCCACCTCCCTCGCAACTAGTGGCAGGAAAAATTTTTGTTCTGACTGCGCTTAGTACTCCACATCAGGAACAACTTGCCACCAGCAGCCTTCATGGGAAACTTCAGTACTATTTAACTCAATTTTTGCAACAACTGCTGTAAAATGTAAACATTTACTAGGTGATACCTCTTCCCTTTTAAATCCTGGAAATAATGAACAATATCTAGGAAAAAAAGATCAGGAGGTAAATTCTCTAAGCAAGGGTAGGAACTGCAGAATGTCGTGAAAAAAAAAATTTACAGATCAAGATTTTTCCTTTCAGTGACATCCATGTCAGATAATCTTCACCATGGGACCAAGGAAGCAATAAATCATCTACAGGGAAAGGATGATTCATTTTACTCATATAAAATTCAGAATATTTAAAGTATGCTGTGAAAACACAGGCCACAAGGGGAGGTTTTCATGTACTGCTTGGAGGAAGAATAGTCTCACAGTTCCTCCTAGGGAATAATCCTAAACCCACACACCGAGAAAGCTTCTCATCAGCTTGCATTGCCCTGAAGAGAACCTATGGAGTGGACTGGGAGGTGAGAGCATTCACCACAGCTATCAGTATAAAACATGCTTATATCCTTACTGTATGTGCTGTCACTATAAACACAATATTAATTGCCAGAAGCTTACCAAACTTTTATCCTCTGCATAAAGACCTGAGTTGCAGGGAGGAGAGAGGTATTCCAAGCCACATCTTTTAGTTAAACTGGGTGGAAGCGAGAGATTTCTGTGCAGCAAATTCATCAATTTACTTTCTGCATCAGAGCAAAAGGAGGCCACATTCTATAAAGGAGAACAGATTACAATGCAGAATAGTTGTTTTTCCAATTGTTTAAGTACTATATGCTCACAAACAAAGTATTTAGGACTTTGTTTTCTCACCATAATCCCACTAGAAGTTTATTTTATATTAAACCAACAACTTAGAATACTGCTGCACTTTCCATGGAGGGAAGTATCTTTTATTGTTTTACTTTCTTTCTTTTATTGTTAACAAGAAAAAAAATCCTTTTGTGTTTAAACTTATTTTTCAGTAAGAATTGAGAATGCATGAGCAAGACATGCTATTCAGGCAGAGCTATAAAGTTGAAATAATAACTATATAAATGAAATCAACAATCTGCTACTGAATATGTTCAACTGAGCAAGACAGTAAATTTCAACTTTTAAGAGGCTAGAGCCAAACTGTCCATGACAACAGATTCCCTGTTGATTGGTACAATATTTTTTGCTAGCCAGAGAAGATTCTGTGGCACATCCTAAAGACAGTGTCGGCTGAACTGAATAATAATAATAAAAACATTAAAAAAAAAAAAAATTCAAAAGACATCAATAGGTGATATGGAGAGTCCTCCAGGAAAAGTGCATTAACACCTTACTCCATCTCCCAGAAAATCGCCTCAAATTCAACATTATGTACATTACTTGTTTAAAGATTTATTAGTACTAATGGACTTTTTGGTGAAGAATGTAACAAAGCAGTAACTAAAGTTAATCATTAAACTAAAAATCTACAGATTTACCTCTATCGTACTTCTCAGTTCATTAACCTTCTCTTGAAGATAGCCTTCCTTTGGACTGGCTGAGAATACAGAAAGATCTCCAGCCAATAGCATAGGAATTTCTGATCCGAATTGAGATTGCCACTGAAGGTTGCTTGCAGAAATGAATGAACAGCGGACAACTATATCTTCAATAGCAAAGTGTCTAAGATCTGTGCAGATCTTTACTGCCACCAAATTATAGCTTTCATCAGATAAGTACACCATAGTAGTGAAACCTAAAAACAAGGGAAAAGTCTGAATTAAACCTTAAACCTTTAACAAAAGGTTGATTACAGCAATTTGTATCTATTAAAAAAAAAAAAAAAAAGACACACATATCTTGAAAGAGAATTGGTAAATATAACATGGCAGCCTATCTGCATGCTAACAGATGTTTGATGCTTCATTCAGATTCTACACTATCTCCCTACTGATTACAGAAAACAACTCAAAGTCTGTGTTCCAGTGCTTAAAAAGTAATACTCCTATGGTGCTTTTCCTTTTTATTCAGCAGATTATCCACCTGTCCCTACCCATGAGCTCCAGTGCCTGGGTTCTACTCATTCCCTGACACTGTACACAAATGAGGGAGCTCACATGCATGCACGATGCTAAACACAGATGTGAGAACTTAGATCCACCAGTTATGGAAACAACTAAAGAAAAGCTTCTCTTAAGCTTAGATCCTCCCTTACTGAATTCTTCCTCAGCTAATAAGCAAAGACAGTTTTTCTTCAGGAAACCAGAATTATCTGCCAGCATATCATGGTGATGGGCTATATTAAAAGGTTTTCATAGGCCTGAGATGAAGGTACACCACCAAGATAATTTTGACTTTTGAAATAAAAAATGTAGTGCTTATTCAATGGGAGGACATGAATGTGGCCCACAACATACCTGTTCTGCTAACAGATACTACAACTCCAACTAAATCAACTTCAGCGCACAGTGGCTGAAAAGAAGGATCTGACAGACTGGTGAATTTTAGAGCTTTTCTTGGAAAGAAAATCTGTACCAGCATCTCCTGCGATACCTGAAGAAACACAAAATTTTTAAGTTTTTACTTATATAGACTGTGATACGTTTTAATGATACATCTTTATGCAGTTAAAGCACTTACTGAGAGTTGTAGATACTGCGTTTTCTTTGTTGCTGTTAACTGTATGTTAGTTGAGTCTGATCTTCCTTTGGACTGTGATGTTGACAGCTGGTAGATTCTGTACCGATTGCCTTCCTTTAACAGCGAACAAACATCTAGCAGTGGACGCCAGATACTCAGTATCGCTCCTAACAATATCAGATTAAGATATATTAGTTGTGCAATACTAATTTGAAGGCTTTTAAACAATATAAATCCACAAGACTCCCACACAAAAGCCCTAAACCAAAACCCAAATAAAACTGGAAATATTAACATGAAAGCTAGAACACTGTTGGGAAACTCTTCAAATCTACCTGCTATGTTGGCCAGTTACCATGTTTAGATAAAAGTTATTTATAATTTTCCAAGTACTAACCTTTATGTTTTTCTTGCTTTCTGTAGTCTGCCACACATAATTTCCACACAGTAGACACATCTCTTTTGGAACAACCATTTTCTTCCTGTTCTGCTGACTCTAAAGCCTTCTTGAATTCTTCTTGTATCTGAGTTTGCTTTTTATCATTCATCAGCTGCCTGTGAGCATTCAAAGCTTTTAACTGGTCTTCACTGAGGTATCCCTGTAACCAAGAGAAAATGTATTCAGTATCTTTTTTATTAATTACAAAATCCCATCAAGATTTTTAGATAGCCTCTTTCTTAAGTGTTTGTCCGTTACAAGCAATTTATTGTTCAACTGATACACTACTAGGACTTGAAATGAGGTATGTTAACACATGGGAGTCACGAGTCTTGACTGGTACTCAGCTAGTGCTCCGTTGTCTAAGTATTACATTATACACTGTTCTTATGTGATAATTAGTGAGAAACCTGCTTAAGAATGCATAACTAAGGTGAATATTTAATATAACAGGCATGCTTGCCTGTTTCGTAAGAAAAAAGAAATATTAGGAAAAAAATCTGTACGAAGAGTTGCGGCTCTCAGCAGGCTGCTATCTCTGAGCTGACACAGTGATTTACACTAAAATGCATCAGGAGTGTTACCTTTCTGACCAAGCCTTCAAGATCCAGATGCCTTTACATGTAGCACCACAGATACGCATAATATTTTATCAAATAAAGTCACAGATCATATGGCTGTATGACAGTCAAGGATCCTGACTTGCAAAAGGCAAGGCATGCATTTAATTTTTAACAACTGGCAGGGACTAATCACCTACATCTTTATTAATAAAGGCGTAAACACTTTAAAATTGTGATTGAACTGGAACAGGGAGTGAAGAGAGCAACAACAATATAATCATTCAAACACTTCAATGAACAGCATGCAAGAATAAGTGTGTGAAACTCAAGACTTAGGAGATGCATTTAGTTTTCATATACGCAAGACAAAAAGTAATAAAATTAGAAGTAACATTAACTTCTAAATTGTGCTATATCCTGGATTTTTATATCAAGAGAAAATAACTTATTCTGTTTTGCAATCCAAGATATTATTCACCTATTTTAACAAGCCCTCATGAAAATATTATCAAAATTTTTAATCTTAATTTACTTACTTAATTTACTTTACAGCATACTGCAGAAAATCTCAAAAGGTGGCAAAAATATATAGTTATTTAACGGTTGATTTTATCAGGAGCTAGCAAATTGTAAATTATTCCACAAGCATTTCAAAAGTAGCCCAGTAGGATCTACAGTTACCTCCATATAGCCAGGATCAGATGCATTCTGAATTGCTTCATAAAGTTCTGCACCATCTTGCAAATTATGGATTTGCTGTCTTGTGACTATGCGTGATCTCGGTGTTCTTCTGCTAGTTGTCTCTGGTGGAAAAAAAAGCCATTATGTTGAGTACAGCAATACACTTAAAGTGAAGGAAAAATAATTATGTAAGAAGCATGGTAGTACTTAGGCCTTGCTAGAATGAAAACACAAAACACTTCTATATAGGAACTGATATGTGTGTGTGCGCATAAATATATACATACATACATATATATATATATATATATATATGGAAAATACAAGCAGATAAAAAAAATCTCATTCATTTAAATACAGCATAGATTAGAATACTGTGCAAACTTTGTGGAAGCCAGTATCAGTGTCTGCACTTAGGAAAGGGTAGGAGACTTGACAGGCTACCATGAAACTTCATTGATACTTGACCATATTTTCTGTATGTCTGTCACTTCCTCTTCCTCTCATACAGCAGAAAAGCAGAAAAGTGTCAAAGATACCAAGATCTGGGACAACAGGTGACCACAGTCCTGCACATGAAGCCTCCTTAGGATACCAGCTAAAAGCCAAGTTAACTTCCTTACATTAAACTCTTACCCTCTTCTTAGGCAAGTCATTTTGCTGCTAGCATTTTGATGAATTCCTTCAGCGTAGTAGACTCCTGTATAGACAAGTTTACCACTCAAACATAAAACAACACAATGAGGTGACCAATATGTGGAAGTTCGTATCAGTGAAGTTAAGAATTATAAAACAATCTCTGATTTCAACTAAGAATTCAGTGGTGGGTTTTTTGTTTGTTTTTTTGGGTTTTTATGGTATGGTTTTATTTGCCTTTTCCTTGTTCATGAGGGACTCCAGCTTCTGAGAAAGGGAGAGGCTATCTGGGTTATAGAGATGACCCTGTGAAATTTGAACCACACACGCTACTGTTAGTGATGGAATCCTATCTGTTCCTGGAAGAAAACCCCAAACCCCAAACCAAAACCAACAAAAACTCCTCCCAAAAACCAGACCAGAGTATCAAGGCAGCTGGAATCTATAATCAGTGTGGCAAGAATCCTAACACCCTTCCTCATTCCAGTTTAGCTGAGTCAAACCTAAGGGGAAGCAAACACATTTCTGGTGCAGCACTGAGCTTCACGAAGCTGTAGCAATCAGGAGCCAGTTGCGGCACTTACTACTGCTAGAAATCACTGGCAGAGGTGTGCAGTCTCATTCCATTACAGAATCAGAAAATGGCTGAAGTTGGAAGAGACCTCTGGAGGTCATCTTGGCCAACCCTCCTGCTCAAGCAGGGTCACCTACAGCAGGGTGCCCAAGACCATGTCCAGTGAGCTTTTGAATATCTCCAGGGATAGAGATTTTGCAGCCTCTCTGAGCAACACTGTCAGTCACCCTCACAGTGAAAAAGGGTTTCCTGATGTCCAGAGGGAACCTCCTGTGTTTCAGTTTGTGCCCATTGCCTCTGGTCTTGTCACTGGGCACTACTGAGAAGATCCTGGCCCCATCTTCTTTGCACCCTCCCTTCAGGTATTTATGTACATTGATCAGATCTCCCTGAGCCTTCTCTTCTCCAGGCTGAACAGTCCCAGCTCTCTCAGCATTTCCTCCTATGTCAGATGCTCCAATCCCTTAAGCATCTTCATCGCTCTTCGTTGGACTCTCTCCAGTGTGTCCATGTCTCTCTTGTACTGGGGAGCCCAGAATTGGACACAGTACTCCACGTGTGGCCTTACCAATGCTAAACAGAGGGGGGAAGGATCACCTCCCTAGACCTGCTGGTAACACTCCTCAACTTCTTGTCCACCAGGACTCCCCAGGACCTTTTCTGCCAAGCTGCTTTCCAGCTGGGCAGCCCCCAGCACATACTGGTTGCATGGTGGTGTTTGTCCCCAGGTGCAAGATTTGCACTTCCCTTTGTTGAACTTCACGAGGTTCTTGTCAGCCCATTTCTCCAGTGTGTCGAGGTCCCTCTGGATGGCAGCACAACCCTCTAGTGTATCAGTCACTCCTAATTTTATATCATTAGCAAACCTGCTGAGAGTACACTCTGCCCCATTGTCCAGATCACTAATGAAGATGTTAAAACAGGACTGGACGCAGTGTTGATCCCTGGTGTACACCACGAGTTACTGGCCTCCAGCTAGACTTTGTGCCACTGATCACCACCCTCTGGGCCCAACTGTTCAGCCAGTTTTCAATCCACCTGACTGTATGCTCATCCAGCCCATGTTTCATCAGCTTCTCTATGAGGATCTTAAGGGAGACAGTGTCAAAAGCCTTACTGAAGTCAAGGTAGACAATACCCACTGCTCTCCCCTCATCTACTGAAGCCAGTAGTTTCATCACAGAAGATTGTCAGATTAGTCAAACATGACTTCCCCTTGGTGAATCCCTGTTGACTACTCCCAATCACCTTTTTGTCCTGCATGTGCCTGGAAATGGTTTCCAGGATTAGTTGTTCCATCACCTTTTCAGGGATCAAGGTAAGGCCGACTGGTCTGTAGTTAGTTCTCTGGGTCCTCCTTCCTGTCCTTTTTGAAGGCAGGAGAGACATTTCCTTTCCTCCAGTCTTCAGGCACCTCTACTGATCACCATGATCATTCAAAGAGGATCAAGAGTGGCCTCACAAAGACATCAGCCAGCTCCTTCAGCACTTGTGGGTGCCTCCCATCACCACCACGGACTTATGTATGTCCAGTTGCCGTAAGTATTCTCTTACTTGACCCTCTTCCACCAAGGGTACGTCTTCTTTGCTCCAGACTTTCCCCTGGTCTCCAGGGCCTGGGATTGCTGAAAGCTGGTATTGCTAGCTAAGGCTGAGGCGAAAAAGGTGCTCAGTAACTAAGCCTTCTCCACGTCCTGTGTCACCAGGGTCCCTGTCCCATTTAGCAGCTCCACTGACCTCAGTATCTCCACAATCGCACAATGTTTGTGAGGAAAGATGCCCAGTGCTCAGTCTTGGTGTTCACGTCTACTGAGATATATCCTAAGCCCACTTCTGGGTGAAATTTTACAGTGTCAGATCTTTGAAGAGAATGGAATTACCAATTCTACAATTTTGTAGCACTTCCCTGAGCATTATCTCAATGGTAATTTTTTAGTAGCCTGGCTAACAACACATTCAGGAAGAGTTTCCTAGATAGCTGCAAAGCCAAGCAAATAAGTATGTAACTGTTTTGTTCTGAAAGGTCTTGATACATAGGAAGTAAAAACCTAAAACAATACAACATAAAAACAACAACAACAACAAAGAAAACCCAACACCCTATCTCTGTTTCTCTATCACCAGAGAAGTTTTGGGCAGATTCTTTAAACTCTTGTGTAAACGCCAAAAAAGTTTGTGTGTTGTATTACATGTTCTGAAACAATGAAAGCTTTACCTTCATGCTTTTCATATTCTGCTTGGATTTTTGCAAACAGAGCTTCCAGTTTCTTTTGTTGATCCTCTGCATGCTTGGCAGCTTCCCTTTCTTCAGCTCGGCTGTTACGAAACACATATGAACCAGCTGATGTCTTTTCCATCCACTGAAATAAAAAGATTCAAACAAAAAACAGACTTTTTTTTATTTTTAACCTCATCTAGTTTCCTTCTAATACTCACTGCTAAGCAAAAATGCTTTAAAAACAGGCAGTAGATCATAAGTTCTTTCAGTATAATAGATAAAAGGCAAAAACCCACAGCATTGGTTGGTAAATCTTCAGTTTAAAGATATACAGACAGAATGGAGCAGTAGTCAAAACTGCATGATTTAACAGCTGAAGAAACCATAGCTTATAGTAATAGGTATCAATGATGTAATTTAGAAGAAAGCTGGATCCCACTGGTAGATACATTAAGATACAAATCAAACTCAATGCTTAAAAAGACTTTTTTTTTAAATGCATTCTACCCAGTTTGTCTTTCCACATCAACTGTACTGCCTGTTTTAACATGCTAGATTAGATGCTGTAAAAGAACTATGATGTTGCTCTGCAAATACTCAAACTTTTTCTGCCTGAAATGGTTCTATAGAACTACAGCCTTGTCCACAACCCTGTCAGAACTGGCTTGCCTGATGTCTTAAGTGCCTGGTTTGAAGAGATAGGTGGGCCAAAGAGGTCACTGCTGCTGAAAGTGGTCCCTTCCCTTCCTCTTTGCTGCACAGTCTCATCTTCTCCCTTGCACTGGCTCTAGCACACATCTGACCTCATCACACCACATCAGTTTGTTAATTCAATAGAAGCAGTTTGTTGGGTTTTAGTTTTTTGGCTTTTAAAAAAATTATTATTATTATTAGTTAGTTACTTACTCCTGGTTTAGTGAATTAAATTAGCGAAGCAACAGGATGAGATGAGATCCAGGTCTAGCATAGAGAAGCGGCAAGAGAGTATAGCAAGAGCAGGATGAGGAAGGGTTGAAGGATTGATCCTTATGAGGAAGTGAATTGCTGAAATAGGCTCTGCCTGCCTCATTAACTGCAGGTCATGTATTTCCTGCAGTATTCACAGTTTGACACCTTTAATTGTGATTCCTACACTCCTTGACTCTTGAGGTAAAAAGGAGACAGAAAGTCCAAGTCTTCCTATCGTTTTGGTAGGTTTGAACAAAACTCTCAGTGTTTCTGGTTTTTTTTTTGTTTTGTTTTTTGTTTTTTTGTTTTTTGGGTTTTTTTTGTTTTTTTTTTAATCTACATCAGCACATCAGTCTCTTGATATAGTGAGATATAAAGCACCACGTTCCTCCCCAGCCTGGAAGCCATTTACTGTGATGTGGTTACAGATTACAGTCCCCTTTCTGGGACCTAAATAAATGTTAGTTCTATCAGGGAGTTCACATAGTAAGTGCTACAATTTCCTCCATTAAAGTAATGATCTAAATATCAAAGTAATGATCCAAACCAAGTATTGCTATTACCTTTGCAGAATTCATTCTACATCAACCACCAATTATACAACACTTCAGAAAGAAAGCAATGAAAAAAAAGTCCCCTATATGTACATGCCAAGTGTAACATACTCTGAGAAAAGTTAACAAAAACTGAAAGTTGTATCCTGGCTAAACTGTTAACATTAAGAGGATTGATTACTAACAAAAATATTGTTTCTTTTTGTAGTTGGTGGTGTTATAAAAGCAAGTAGTTAGAGTGAAGTCTGACCATATTTAAAATGTCTGGATATCAAGCGGTATTGAAAACATCTTCATTCTATTTTACACCATAATCACATTGTATTTTCAGTCATATTTTAAAATAATAAATCTTAGACAATATAGGCAGCTACTGTAAGAAAAAGTAATCTTACTAATGGTTATAAATATTTAACTTCTTTGCAGGGATATGTATGTTAATAATAGAAAAAACTGGGTTTCACTTCTACTTGGAGTTGAAACTTGCAATGTTTTTTTCTCCTTTAAAACAAGCACTGTGCTTTTTAGATTACAGAACTCAAATTCAATTATTTCTGGCTTTTTGAAGCTGAAAGCAAAGCCAACCAGAAGATACTGAGCACAAACTGAAATTCCTCTTATAGCAGGGTACTCCAGTTCTGAAATATTAAATACATGCGCACTGCAAGAACCACTCCTGTTCATTTTACACATAATGGTACCTTTTCTTAAGTTTTTTAGCTGTCTATATTATATCTGATTTGAGGAATGATATAGCAATTAACTAATACAATTTAGATCTCATAGAACCTCTTAGATTCATAAAATACTTATACCATACCTGAATAGGATAAGTTCTTTGAATAACTATATCAATACACCCCACTGCACCACCCTCACTGTAAAGCGATGACAAAGGCAAAGGAAAAGGTCTGGGATCCCGATGAAATCCTAGTTTTGCATGCCATCGTGCAAGTCGAGTGCTGTTCGCTGAAATCTGAATAAATTAAATGTTGAATGATAAACTGTCACTGGTAGGTCAAAAAGATATCCAACTTACATCTAGAGGAAAGATTATTTTCATACTGACCTCAGTAAGAATATCTCATTTTTGCACCCAAATACATTAATTTCATTTACAAATAATTAAAATGTAATTTCACAGTTTCTTTTCACATTGAAGAATGTATTTTAAACAGAAACTAAAAATTTGATGAGTTAAAATTCTCTAGGAAATGAGCATCTATGAGACAAGCCATTGCTTTATACCAGAGGAGCAAAATTTTTATGCTGAAACTTCACCCAGCACTTTAATCATCCTCAAACAAGTCAAGACCCTCCCCCCCAAACCCACCCTCTCGCAACCTGTCCCCCCTGCCCCCCATTCTTCCTCCAACTTCCATATTGTCTGTGATGGATAAATACTTTTTCTAACTTGGTGCTTAACCAAAGTAAGGAGCTGGAACTGACAAAACACTATAAACTTCTCTTCCAACCCCATTGAATAGCGTCAGCTACTTTGCATCATGTCTTACAGATCTGGTTATCAAACCTCATCAAAACTTTGTCTGTTTATAAAGCCCTGACAAAACTTTTTCTGTTTACCAAACGTGGCTTAAGTAAATAGCATCTATCACATCTCTCCATCACATCCAATCAAGCTGAACTAATATTTTGTTTTACCTTTAACATAAGGGAATCTGGAGCTTCCAGTGGCGTACATCCATTTTGAGACCCAACAAGTTCTGCTCCATGCACTATGATCTTCTGACCAACAGTCAGCCTTCTTCTATGTAAGAAAGCTTTGAGAGGTGGATCCAGAAGAGCTCTAATCCCATACCAGCCATCAGTAACTTCAATTATTGCTGCTGCTTTTTTACTTTCCACATTCTTATTGCTACTGCTAGGAGATACAACTGTGTTTAGCGATATGATTTTAGAAATACACAGTACAAGTGTTTTACCTGCCGCATCATCTCTCTCCGTTATTTTTTTGATTGCTGATCGTTTACTTTTATCAACTTCCAAATCATACCTACAAAAAAGAATTCATGATGCTTTGTTAAAGCAAACAAAATCTATCACGTTGTTTTTCCTTAAAAACTATTGTAGCAAACTATCGCTATATGATTAAGTACCACTGTAGCAAAGCAAATGTTATCTAAATTTTTGCAAATAACATGCACTACATTTTAATACTGATATGCATAAGTTTAACAATATAAGCATTCTGATAAACAGTAAATGCAAGGTAGAGGTGCTTATTTTGTAACATTATGAACTAGAAAGCACACTATCACAAATTACAACTCCAAATACATTGCTATACACGTACCTATATTTCAACTGCAACAGCACTGTTTCTGGTGTCAAACATCTGTTAGCAAATTCATGTGGAAAAGACACTTCCATGGCTGCCAACTTCCATACAATCCACCTATAGTGATTGTAAACCCAGGCCTCTGTTATTAGCTTGGGATCCACACCAGGAGTGTCACAGAGGGCTCTGCAGATAAATTGTTAATAAATTAACCTAAAATCCACCGTAAGTTTTTACTTGCCTATTTTTCCCTAGCATTGTATTCAGTGTATGTACATAGGCAACATTAACAAAGGAATTTTTATTACAGTGAAAACAGGAAGGTTACATTCCATAACCTGATCTGGTTATTGTCTGAATACTGAAGTTTTGTCTTCATATGCTTTGGCAGCACGCATGTGCATACATGCATGCATTCTTGAAATGGAGACTTTTGACCCTAGCAGCAGCTCCAGGGGCATGCTCTGCTTCACGCAGTTATGCACATAGCATAGAGGGACAGAGGTGTGCTCTATTCCCTTTCAGCCCTGGAATTTCCCCTGCTCGCTTGATGAGCTCATTACAATCCATCCCTTTCTACTTCACAGTTTCTAGAGTTGTGGTTTGGGTGTTTTGTTTTTGTTTCTTTTTTTTTACGCATGCATGTGGACAACACATTTCAAGAAACTTTCAGTTACTACTGAAAAACTTTCTTCTCTCTGTTGAGTGACTGCTCAAATGGACTTTCATTCTGTGTCGAGTCCAAACTGTACCACCATGACCTGCATGAGTTGGGATGGAAACACTATTTTTGACAGCTCGCTCAGTCACTAGAAAGGCCACTTCATTAAAGGAGAAAGAAAAAGAATTAGGCCAGAGATTCAAATAGCTGAGCCATTAGCCTGATTAGAACACAAGTTAAGTGCTATCAAAAAGTCAATTTCCAACTTGTTAGAAAGCCTCAAGAAGATTTTAAGGAACTGTATTGCAGTTGGGTGAGGAAAAGAAACAACTTAAAAGCCAAAGTCATATACAGGAAGATAAGGAGCAGGCATGACCATCTAATTAATTATGACTACATTAGAAGAAAGCAAAGCAATCTCAAACTTTAGGAGATACTCTGTAATCTTTTGTGAAGGACAGTGCAATTCAGGAGCTAAAGAGAGAATTCAGGTTCAAGATTAAGATCCTAAATACAGATGACTAAATGAAGGCATATATATTCCAGTTGATGGAGATCTAGTTAATATGCTTAAAGGAAGAAAAAGACTGATTCAGCTGACCAACCAGTAGGTGTTTATTATCAACCATATGTTTTAACATGTAACAAATCCAGAAAAGATAGAAGAACTGAAGGCAACCTCTTGTGGAACATGCTCTACAAATTATTCGAGAGTATATCTGTATTCAGGGTCAGATCAACACTGCCACCCAGAGCAGGTTCTGACACCAAAACCACCGTGGCTCTTCTGGGATATTTAGCAGTATGTTGGTGGTTTCTCTCTTCTGTTTCTGAAAAATGAATGTGGGAAAAGCCGTATATCTGATGGCCTGACCACAGAATCAGGAGCACATCTGAAAGTTATTATTAAGACAGGCTGCCTCTGTAACAAGAAGTTGGACTGCCTAAAAAGGCCAATATTTGGCACATCTAGGCATAAGATGTTCTGTACAAATATTTAATATCTTTGCCATTCACAGGAAAATTGTGTGAAATTAATCAAGATTACCTCCAACATGCCTAAGCAGCAGATTGCAAATACACTGATCCAGAGTTGGATGCATTGTTCCCAGAGATCTGCTGCTTCTTGACAAAAACAACCTCAAACCTCATGTTTCCTATGAATTTGTGTAGCAGCATTGCTTGTCAGCCTAGAAATAGCAATTTCACATGAGAAAAGAATGACCAGCTTGCTTTCTAAAATGCATGCAACTCCAGAACACTGACATGTAGGCAAGAGGTCCTGCACTGTAACTGCACATGGATGAACATCCCATACAGTCTTTTATGCATCTACCATAAATGCTTTGTAGGAACATTCCACCTAGCAAGGTACATCCCCAAAACATTCAACAATCATGTCACCACTGGAGGGAAAGGCAGAAGATGGTATTGCTAATAGCAAAATACTTGCCAAACAGGGAGGAAACAGACAAGTAACAAGTTAGGTCAAGTTCTGCATACTCTGCCTTTGAGTGACTACCTAAATGCATATGCCTACACATCCCACAGCTATCCATGAAACAGTTAGGGCATGCAATGCCACAGGGTGCAAAATGGAACTGTGGGAGGATTAGCTTTGCTTTACAGTATTTAGAAAAAAGCACAATCAGTTTTAAGGACTGCTCTGAGACAAACTTGATTTACTATCAAACGGAGAGACTTGAGAACTTCCAGAGCAGCATGCAAAAATTCTTAGAAGCCATTTCTAAACAAGTGAAAGATAAGAGGGTGATTGGGAATGGCCAACATGGATTTACTAAGAGCAAATCATGCCTAACCAACCCAACTGATTTCTACAACGAAGTAACTGGTGCTGTGGGCAAGGGATGTTGCATATGTTAGCAAGGACTTTGACAATTTCTCACAGACTTGTCACAACATTGGTAAGATATGGGCTGGATAAGTAGACAAGGTGGGCAGAAAATTGACTGGACTGCTGAGCATAAAGACTTTGATCAACAGTACAAAGTCCAGCAGGTGAGCAGTAATTAGTGGCACCTCTCAGATATCAATACAGGTACAAATGTTGTTTAATGTCTTCATTAACAACCCAGATGATAGCATGGAACACACTTGCAGCAAGTTTATGGATGACACTAAATTTGGGAAGTGGTTGATAAACTGGGGGGCAGGGTCGCTATTTAGAGGGACCTGGACAGGCGGGAGAAACAAGCTGGCAGGAATCTCATGAAATTCAACAAAAGCAAAGTCTTGCACCTGCAATGGAACAACCCCATGCAACAGTAACAGGCTGAGGCTGACTGTCTAGGAAACAGCTTTGCAGAAAAGGATCCAAGGTCCTGGTGGACAGCAAGATGACCATGAGGCAGCAATGTGTCCTTGCAGCAAAGCAGCACAAAAACATCCTGGGCTGTACTATAAGCAAAGCCGGGAAGGCAGTGATCCCTCCCCTCTCTTCAGCACTTGGAAGACTGCATCTCAAGTTTCTGTCCAGCTTTGGATTCACCAGGACAAATATGCTGGTATATTGGAGCAAACCCCGCAGAGGGCCACCAAGGTAGTCCCCCTGTGCTCTCGGGGCCTAACCACAGGATGTACAAGTCAAGAGAGCTGCGTTTGTTTGGGTTTAAGAGAGAAAACAAAGAGACCTTATTGCTGTCTACCGCTACATGACTGGAGGATTCAGAGAAGACAGAGACAGTCTCTTCTCAGAAGCACACAACAAGAGGATGAGAGGCAACAGACCCAAGTTGGAACATGGAAAATTCTAATATTGGAGATAAGGGGTTTTGTTTTGTTTTTTTTTAAACCATGAGAGTGGTCAACTGGCACAGGTTATCCAGAGAGGTTGTGGAATCTCTGTCCTTGGAGGTGTTCAAGACTCAGCTAGACAAGTCCCTGAGTAATTAATCTAATTCAAACTATGTTGAACAGGGGCTTGGACTGGATGACTGCCAGCAGTCCCTTCCAACTTAAACTATTCTATGATTCTGTGAATTCCAGCACTTGATTAATCTTCACTGAGTAGTTGTTGGGTATGGACACAGAACATCTCCAGTTCTCCCAAGATGAACAAATGTTGTTGACACCAAAAACATTTCCCAAAGTCATAGCAATGACTTTGGCATTAAAACTGTTTCCCAAAGTCATGTGGGAGAAACTAATAATGATGCTGACTCATTAGCAAGAGCAGAAAGCAAATTTTTTTTTTTCATGAGGAAGTACAGATCACAATCTGGAAGTGCACATCTTATACTAGTCAATTTTCCCATATTGGATTACTGGTACCAACTTCACCAACTCAAACTTTTAAATAAAAGCAGTCCTTGAGCTTGGAACAGACCTATCTCTGTTGCACTTTGGTACTGGGAAGCAAATATTGCAAACCTCTTGAATTCTGATACTACGTAGGTTGGCAATGCATGCTTGACTACAAATACTACTCAAATACAGGTCCCTGCCTTGAGTGTTTGTGTGAATACATACCAACAGTGACACTGACTTGAAAAAAGAGCATCTCAAATTTACAGAGGAAATCAGAAAATAATGGTAAAGTATTTTCTGAAGTTTTGCTGGAACAACAGTACACTGGTAGTTCCTTGTTCTGTCACACATGCTTTTGATGAAGTTATAATGTACAAACTTGCTTACAAAACAAAACATAATTTTTATGAAAGTGTTTAGGAGAGATGCACTCAACACATACACTTTTTTTTCAGCTCATCTTAAATGACCTGCAAAAGGAGGGACAGAAGGACCAGGAAGAGTGCAAGAGCAAGGGTTGTTTGTGCACTTTTTTTTTTTTTCTTCTTGCATACACTCAAAAGAAAGATTGAATCAATCAGTGAGTTTTACTACTGAAGTCTTTGCTTCCTTCAAATCGTATGTCAGCTTTAAAAACATTATATTGAAAAACATATTTTCAGCACTGTCCTGCCAAAGAAGCCCTAAGCACCTCCCCAATCAACCTTCATTCCTATCAAAAAACTCTAGAGCCCAACAGAAATAAATCTTTTTCCATTCGGAAAAAAAAATCAAAACCTATTAATGCTAATTAAACAAAATGGTAAAGCTCTGAATTAACAGAAAACAGTAATATTTTTCTAGACTATTTACACTGTTGAAGGATCCCCAGAAATTTTCTAAATTGACTTTGTATGCTTTCTTTAATGGTCAGTGAAGATCACTAGCAACATTAGTCTACATTGTAAATTTACAATCCTACAATATCTTTATTTACACTAACAGAGGTGTACTAGAAATGCACAGTAAAAAAGTAGTCAGAAGCTTTAAAAGATCACTATGTTGGTTTTATTCTAGCGGATAAGACAATCACTAACTAATAAATAGCATACTTGTCTCAAGTTCATAAATAACAGTACCTGTAAAACTCCTTTTTTCCAGCTTTCCCCTCATCTGTAGGTATTAGCCATCCTCCATCAGCAAGTTGCATCCCATTTCCAGCTAATAAATACTCCTTACTGAAAAAGTCTTTGATGAGAAACTGGAAAGATTCTGCATTTGTACTGTTAATTTGTATGCAATATTTTGAAACACCGTATGTGTAAAGCTGCAAAAAATTAGATGAAAAAGACAAAATAATGACAATACAGTAAGAATGCACTTGAGAGTTTTTATATCTAATGTTATAAATTCAGATAAAATATTTCTTTCAGGTTGAGACAGCTTTTGTCTGACCTTGTCATTTCATATGTAATCCAAGGAGAATGCAGGAATTCCCAGCAATTATTTTAGAAGAACATTATCACAGTGTGCTTTAACTGTTTAAAAAAAATCGGTAGGTTTTGTACCTTCACTGTACCAAAAGGAAGAGGCTTTTGATACACGCTTACCTGAGCTTAAATTTTAACCATGCGTTATCTTAAAACAGCTCCTCATGTGGGTTAAAAGTCAACAGCAACTATAATTGGTGGATTTTTTCCTTGTTTGATGCTTCTCTTGTTTGATTATAACACTACAGAGACATTTATGATCCTTATTATTTGGAATAGTCTTAAAAACTGTAGCAACTGGTATAACAGCTACTGTAAATACTTATCTCAAAACTGAAGAATGTATCTATTCAAAAGCTACTGAGTTTTTGCTTAAGAAACAGACCCCAGGAAAGACGGACAATAAAACATTATCAATATACCTCTTCTGTAGAATAAAAACTAGGAGATTTCTCTTCTACTGCAGTTTTCAGAGAGATTCTGTTTCTTGCAGATGTTTTGATGACATAAAGACTGCCTGGCTGTGAGCTAATATTTTGCCTGTATTTCTTTGTAATTCTCATTTCCTGCAGATCTCTGGCACAGCGGAGATTTGCCATCATCTTGACCATAGCTGCAAAGGAGAAAAAAAAAAGGGGGGGGGGGGAAAAAAAAAGAAAAATCACCAAAACCTTTTTACATATATCCATTTAAGATATACAGTCACACGTCACACTATGAAAGCAGACTCAGTGAAGCATATTTTCTAAGCCACTCTGCAGATTTTTAGAAACTGCAAGTCTAAATATTCAAAGTTTAAAGCAGTTAAAAAACAGTGTTTACTGAAGGCATTTGAAGAATATTTCTATGAAATGAATGATATGAAATAAATATGAATATATACATCCCTGAACTAAACTAAAATCCATATATTTTTTGCATCAGACTGAACTCTTATCTTCACAGAAAACTCCAAATGAACAGAAATTGGTTGATGATGACTAGTCCATAATCCTGAGATTTTTGACCTGTAAATAGGGGATCTAATTCTGCAAATGCTCATGCACCTGTTCAAATATACACAATGAGTCCTTCTGAAAAAATCTAGGTTATTGATTGTAAAAGTTACATAAATTATACACATTGGAACATTCAAGAGAGCTTGGAAAGCATAAGCCCACATGCTAAATAAAGTCAAACAGTTGAGCATCTAAACTCTGCTTCTTTGAAAAATGACACAATTAGCCACTTACATGGTTAAGCCTACATTTTAATTAGAAAACAGAATGAATACAAGCTTCTATAAAAATGAATTAAGTATAGTAAGGCTAGTCGTTAAGGTTCCTAGAATATTTTACTTAAGACGTATATAAAATCAAGTATCAAATGAAACATAAGCCATCTTAAACACTTGTTTCTGAAGCACTGTGTGAAAACAAATCTTTCATGTTGTTAATTAACTTTGGAGATGAGAGGAATATGCTTTATTAGGAGTGCAATACAAAATATTAGGAAAGTAATTATTTCCTAATTTTCCTAAAAAACCAACCAACCAACCCACCAACCCCAATCCCCAAAAACCACCAAAACCAAAAAGACACCCCAAAAAACCACCAACAAAAAACCAACAAACCCCAAAACCCAAACTTAAAAAGCTTGTTTTTATTTAAAAAAAGTCTGACAGAATATGCAAAACCCTTAAAGGTTCAGTTCTGATAGTTAGTAGTCACAATAGGTAAGTGATCAAAATCTGAAAATACCTAAATTTCCATTTTCTAGGTCAGTGTCTGCTGCATGCTGGATGCAAGACTGGTGATCCTGAGGTTCAGCGATGTTTTGTTCACTTGTGATCTGATTTAATTCTGTCTCTTCAGTCATATTTTTGCTGATTGGTGAGTCACATCTCTTGCTGCTGCCTTGTTCACCTGTAGAAAATGTCCGCTTGGTTTTGAAGGGTGGAATAAAAGTTTTAACAGTTTTGCCAGATTTGTACAAAATTCTTGTTTCTTCACTCTCTTTTGCTGAGGCCTTACATGGAGTAGAAACCCCTGAAGTACCATTTGAAGACTGCCTTAGTGCATAGTGCTGAAAAATGGCAGGTTTAGATTTGAATCCTTTGAAGTCTTGATCTGGTAGAGTAAGAGTAGGATTCTTGACTTCTTGTCGTTCTTTAGTAGCCCTACAGGGACGAAAACATTTAAACATACAGGTTTCAGCTTCCTGACAAAAATCTTTGTCAGTATTTTGATATTCTCAATTTAGTAATACAAGTTTCAACGCTACATCAATAAAAAGATAAAATATCAGTCTTTGACTTTTTAAAAACTGAATACTTACTTTCTATCTATCGAGAAAAGAGAAATACAAGTGTAACATTTGTTTAGCATCTCACTGGTTTACTGCAGCAATGTATGTTATATTGTAATTTAATATGTTTATTTTGAAGTAAAATTATTAGTCTTTTATAAAGGTAGCAAATTATTACCATATATTTTTAAAAAGTTACAAGAGCTTGTGAGGTTTTAAGAAATTGCATTAGAAGAACTCTAAAATATATTATAAATTTCTCACCCAAAAGGTCGACAAGTTATGGGTTTTAAAGGAACATGGTACATAAATTTTCTTCTGTCTTTGAAAATGCCTATAAGATAATTAGAAAAAAGTTTCAAATGGTACATTGTGTAGATAGATATTTAAAGCACAGGTTTTTTCTATAGTAATGTTATAAATATATAGAAAAGTTTCCAGAGTGCATTTAAACAGCTTTGTTCTTTTTTTCTTTTCCCCCCAAATAAAATGTTTGTATAAAACGTCTTCACACTAGTTGCAGACAGATCTAAAGGGTAAGTGACCACAATGCTGAACTCTCAGCAGTTCCTATTTGTGAGCCTGCAAGATGTTTTTAGGATCCTGAAAGGGAAATGTTTATCATATATTTAATTCCAGGTAGGCTCACCATTCAATTCAGAATTATTTTAGCAACTTTTTTTTTTTTTTTAAGTTACAACAGAAAAGGGCACATTTGCACAAACTTCCCCTTCCATCACTGAAGGACATACTTTTCTTGGAATTATCAACATAACTAAATCATATCTGCCTGGAATTTCAACTCATTTGTGCTATGCCCTTAGGCTGCAAAGAGGAAGTTTCATATGAGAAGTCATATATGCAAGATGCCACATGTTCGAGAAGTCAGAGGCAAGACTATACTGGAGATTAGAACTGTTTTCAGTTGTTCCACCGAAGAATATCACTGTTCAGATCCTGCTGCAGGGTAGGATAATATTTACATATGAAGGGTATAAAATTAGTTCTCTGGCAGCAACTTACAAATTCCATTTAAAACTTTCTTTAAATCATGGGGTTTATGCTTAGAACAGATTTAGGACAGCATTCAGGAACCAATATACTGGTTAAACTGTATTTGATGAATCCTGCTACTGAATTCTAGGTGAGAGCATGCAGTACTTAGAAAGAACAAGTTCCTTAAGGAACACAACTTATCCCATAACCAAAAGCCATAGCCAAAATCACATTATCCTAATACCCTAATCACTAACTAGCTTCACATAAAGCATCAACTCAGACTTTCAAACCTTGATTTCACTTTCATAAGCCTCCATATTACTGGCTCAAAATATTAAAAGCATCTGTAATGTAGACACCTATCAGTAAGTATATTCTTCACAAGTTATTATATGATGAAATTACCAGTACCTTCTCATTTTCCTGTAGATAGTTTTTAACTGAGAAATTACAGATCAATAAAATATATTCTTCCTAGTGAGACTAGAATTTGTGAGATTTAGGATTGTGAGAAACTGGATAAATTCATACCAAGTTGGAAATTAAACCAGAGTTCTTGCAGAAGTAGTACATTGTGATATATTTAGATTCTACACAATAACGCATACCATTAATAATGTGATTTCAAGTCAGCAGAGACATTACCACAGCAGCTTCCCTGAATTTTCATGACTATATTGATAAAAGAAGCAGTTAAGCAATCTTATTATATGTTAGTTTACTGGAAACTGAAGAATTCTAAAGATAACAACTGACATCAGATTACTACTTAGAATACAAGAAGACTAAAATTACCATCAGGGGTGCTTTTTGAAGCTTTCAAAGATCTGGGGGGATTCTTTGTTCTGTTAAATTCAAGCAGTAGCTGTCTTTTAATTGGAGGTTCTCCTAGGACAAATATGCAGATTTTTAAAAGCGATGTTCCTTTTAAGTTCGGTTTCTTACCAATACTGTATAACTTAATTATCATTTCTAAATAAAACATACCAAAAGCAAGCAGAAATAGCAAGTTTTCAGATCACACGTCTGTATTAAACAGCCTTTTCGAACACAGAACCACTTCACCACAATTTGCAGAAGTTTCTTCTGTACAGAATGAGTGTATATTGTGTTACCAAGATTGATTTCAAGACTCCATATAATGAAGTCTGTTGCAGAATCTTTTGTGGTCAGTAGATCTGTTCCATCCAAATGAAAATTTGTGAGCCTTAAGTTATCAAGCGTACTCAAGACAGTCTGCCTCAGAAAGTGCACCACAGTGGACTTCAGCAGCACAGCTCACCTGCAGCTTCTTTTGTACTTTCAGTAATCAAAGAATCCCTACATAATTCTAAAAAAGTTTGTAACACATCTTTCACAGAAGCTGTAACTAAGGATGTGGTTCAGCTGTGTCACAGCTGTTTCAAGTTGGACTGATAGAGTCCTATCTGCCTTTTCACACCTACCCAAACTTTCCCACACTAGCCTGCCCAACCTTTGTACCTGAACTTGTGCAGCTAGGCAGGGATGCTCTTGCAATCTACCCTTCCATAAATAGTTTTCAGCTGGCCCAAGTCCCTGAGCAGGTCTGGGTGACTGTGCAAGCATTAAGTACCAACACTTCAGCCCTGAGACAGATAGATCAGTTTTAGATGGTAAGAAACCGTGCTTTTAGACGGATAACTTTTTCATATCAGACTAGCAGTCTCAATGCAAGTGAAACCTTGTACTCACTACAAGACACAAACCAGTGAAAATGGAATTGCTACTTCTCATTTTTCAATGAAAAAACCCACTAGATTTGCGTAGAGAGGAAAAAAAGAAGTCTGCTCAGAGAGAAAATAAGCAGTAGCTTTCTTCCATAACTTTATGATAAAACAGGAAAACGTGCACACCTTCAAAATTACTAATCACAAATTTAGCTTGTACTGTGTATTTAAGGCTGGAAAGAGTGGATGAATTATTGCCTGCAGCAAGAATTTTTGTCATTAACACTAAGAGTAAGAACTTCAATTTCTATATGACCTAAAAATCAATGTGACATGCAAAAAAGCCCCAAACAACCCACCATGCAGAAATACAGTTGAACATATGTAAGATGTAGACCTACCAAGTGAGTTTTTTTCTTCAAAGTGCCTCTTCCCAAAGGTCTTATTTTGAAAGTTTTTATCCAGTCTGCCACTGAAGGACTGTGCAGCATTGATTTGTACTCCGGAATCAGAAAGATTGTCTTCCATAAAAGCTCTTGCACTTTCTACAGCCTCTGCTTCCAAGTAATTTTTTGGAGTTTGGAGAAGATCAATATTGACTTCTGCTTTAGCAGTAGCATGACATGAAACTGCTTCAGACTCTGTTTTCATCCCCAGATTCAGCTGCCCTTTTCCAAAAGACCTAGTCTCCACCTGCTGAAAGGTATTTTTAAATAATGTTAACTGCTTGTTTTTTTTACTATGTGGTACATACTCAGGCATTTTGACATGGTGAGTGCTTAGGAAAGACTTCGTTTCCTCAGGGTAGATGGTTTTTAAGTCAAAGTCTTCATTGCAGCTTTTTTCAATTTTGGATTCTGAGATCACTTCATCAGTTAAAGATTTTACATGTTGACCACACTCTTTAATTGAACTAAGTTGATCTGTAATGCAAAGCCCACCGCCTAAAAAGTCATCAGATTCTTTTAAAATTGCCTTTGCTTTTTGATAGGCATTTTTAGAGACTGTTACCTGCTTTCCACTTGCAGTGCTGAACTCAAAAGCTGGATTTGAAATCAATTCAGTGCTGGCATTTTCTTCCCTTTTTGGTAATGCCATCTGCATTTTCCTAGGAACTACTTCAGTGTGCATTTCAGACTTCTCAACATCTTCCTCAACTAAATATGCTTCTTGTACATGCGATGAATGATTACCTTCCATTTCTGAAAAGAGCTGTCTAGCTTTCCTGAGTGACTCTTCTGATAGTTGTACAGGCTTACCACTTGCTGTACTAAAAAATCCAAGATTGCTTGTAGAAGAATCCGAGTGCTTTATCTGCTTATCTGGAACAGGCAAGTGCCCTAAAAGCTTAATATTCTGTTCAAAGCATGGCCTCTGAGAATTTGAAACAGACTTTGCATCTGCAAACGCATTTGTATCTTGGTGACCATTTTCACTAGCACTTGCATTTACTTTAATAAAATGGGATGCGGCTGAATTAATCTCTTCACTTCTTGTAGCATTTAAAAACTTAGCAGAATTAGGACACTCAGCATGAATGACGGAAGATGAATTTCCAGCAATTTCTGTTTGATTAGTTCTTGAGTTAGTCTCAATTTCATGTTTTATAGATTCACTGTAGTCTTCTTGAAACATTTGTCTGACTCTTGCTAATGCACTTTCAGAAACAGAAACTGCTTTACCTTTTGCTGTACTAAACACAATTTGTTTCAGATCACCCTTTTGATTTTCAATATTAAGCGTTGTTTCTTTTAACCTGGTTAAATTAGTTTCATCTTCAGGAAGACTGACCAGTGACTGGTTTTGGCAAGCATTAACTGTGGTGTCTGTGAAGCAGTTTGTATCAGCACAAGGTTCATTTAAATAGTCTAAGTCAAATTCCTTACTGTCACAGTTCAAACAAGAAGAGATACTTTTTGAAGTTAAGAGGAGGGATTGATTAGATTTATTGTTACTATCCTCAACAAATAAAGTATTTTTTGTATCTCCAGGCAAAGAATTCTCTTCAAGGTCATTTGATACCTTCATGAAATGTAGAGATGCGGCAGAGCGCACAGGAAAATCATGCATGTCTTCTGAATCATCCCTCTTCTTTGCTGAGTATTCTGTCCTCTCTGCAAACAGTTTTCCATCTTCAGACCAACGAGTTCTACTTAAAGCATCACTCTCCTGTCCGGGAAAGGATTCCAATTCTGACTTTCCAGGTCTGACGTCAGGTTTTTTATGTGCATACGAAGTTACCGAACTTCTTTCACAATCTTCACCTAGATTAACAAATGTATCTACTTTAACAGTATCAAGAATCACAGTGTGTTTAATGGGACTGCTCTCTACTGTCTGCTTAAACTGATCTCCAGGTTCTTCAGGAACAAGTTTTTTATTAAAATTAAGTTTTTCTGGATCACATTGAGCACTGCTCTCAATGCATAAGTCACAGTCTTTGACACAGTTTTTACCACATTTCCTTGTCTTTAAGGGGTTCTCAAAACTGTCATTATGTTCCTTTTCTAAATCAACATTTTCTGCAAAAAACTGTTCAGCTTTAGCCAAAAATCCATCAGTAATTGTTATTTTCTTGCCACTAGCAGTACAAAAACCAGTCAGATAACTCCCCTTCGCTTCATTTTTTTCAACATCCACCTCTTGCTTGAAAGGTATTTGATCACGATGGTGAGAACCTATTTTTATTCTGCTTTCATTCACTAACGGGACCTTATCGTGGATGGTGTCTTCTCCTTCCGTATTTTTACTATTTGTGTTTTGTTTATCAGAGTTCTCCAAAACATTTACATCTCTTTCTCCACATTGTACATTGAGCAACTGTAGAGAATTATCCAAAGCTGCATCAGAAATGGATATGTCACCACCAGCTGGAGTTCGAAATTTGTGTGACAAGTGTTCATTTTCCTGCTTTCTGTCTTCTCCTTTCTGATGAGGAGACAGGTTTTCCATTTCATCTGGTATGCTTAAACTATGTTCTTCTGCAGTTGTAATAGCATCTCCTAGACATGTTACATCTAGTGAGTCTTCCTGCAAACTACCTTCAACTTGGCAACCTCCTTGATTCAAAAATTGTTTGGAAGTTTTATGATTCTGATTATGTTTTTTAATGGATGATAGACTGTTCATGATAGTGTTAGTACTATTGCAATTAACACTTTCATTATCATTTATTGATCTTTTTCTCCAATTTTCCATATTTTCCTTAAATGGTGTACTGATACTTTCCTCATTTTTTTTCTGCACGTGGTGGGAAACAGAACCTGTGTGGGAAATGGCATCTATGCTTTTGAAATCTGAAACAAAAACAGTTTTTCCTTTGTTTTCTTTTGTCAGGCATCTGACAAAATTACAGTTAAAAGACATATGCCCATTTGAATTGAGACATCTAGTACTAGTTTCAGAAGATTTAAACAAATAGTTATCATCATCCAAGTCCCTGAAGAGCTCTGCAGATCTGGTCAAAGCCTCCTTAGAAATATTTATTTTTTTACTTCCAGCTGAAGTAAAGCCTACAAAATTAGAAAAGCTGTCCTGTTTAGCTACTGGAAAGCTCCCATCAGATATTCTACTTTCATTTCTGTCTAAGTTAGTAAAAGTAACCTTTTTGTCATTTTTATTGAAAACCACTGCATTTTCTTTTTCGTATTCCACCACTTTAGAATCTTCATTTGTGTCTTCCTGCTTAGTACAATACTTGTCATTTTTTATTGGATTTTCAGATTTAAAAGTGCTGCAAAAATCGGTATCTTTCCTTGTTTCAGAAGTATTTTCCACATTCATTGTTCCACGTATTTCTACAGTTCCGAATTGTTGAAAGGCATGACTTTGTATCATGTTACTTTTCTTTCTAAACTGTGTAAATTCAAACTGACTACCTGTTTCTTCCAGGATACTAGAAAGTTCAGCAATTTCAGCTTCTTGGCTTGCTGTCAAGGTTTGATTTGTTTCTTGCAAGGATTGTTCATTTCTAGGAAAGCTTTTACACAAGCCAACTTTATGTGGAATAAAATGTGTATGCCTGGGCTCAAGAAAACTTGTCTGTGAATCTAAACAATCAGATAAATTACTGCCCAACTTGCTTTCTGAATCTGAGAAAAACTTATTCTCCTTTTTAATTTGATTTGAAAAGTTTCTGACTCTTTCCATGGAAGAGGCTTCAAAGCATTCATTTTCAATATCTTTGAATAGCATTTTGCCCTTTGCTATACTGACTTCAGAAAATTTAATCTGCTTATTGGAAGCAGTCTGAAAGCCACCAAAGCCCAGGTTGAAACCCCATGCATTAAGATTTTCTGATGATTTCCCTTTATGCTTTAGGTTCTCCTTTGACTTTGTGCTGGAATACATAGGTGCTACTTGTTTATCTTCTTCAGAAATTACTTCATTTAAAGAATTATCATCTATACAATCTAACAATTCTTTAGCAATCTCTACAGCTACTTTATTGCAAGCAGCTGCTTGAGGGCTTTCATTGTTGTCAACTGACTTTGGCTCTTGATTGTCGGCTACAACTTCTAAAAAGGCACCTGCATCTATTTTCTCCCCTGGTTTTAACCCAGTACTATCATTTTCCAAGCAGTTTATTCCCAAAGGTCCAAGTACTTCTCTACAGTCAACTACTGACCGTTGGTCTGTAGCATGCCTTTTATCAGTTGATATTTTACTGCAACAACCACTGCTGACTCCATTTATGCCAAAGTTGGTCTGACTCAAAGTATTATTGAAAGCGCCGTTTGTCACAGACGTAGTGTCATGGTACATATCAATCAAGCGTTCATTATCCCTAGGAGAAGACCATGCAAATTGTTCTTTAAGGCTCCGAGGTACAGTAGCTCCATCGTTCACATTAGCACTCAAGTACTTATCTTCCTCACCCTTCTCTAAGCAACAGCCTTTAGGGAGCAATCTGGAACGCTTCCTTGCCATTAGGCTTGCTGAAGTTAGAACTTTACGTTTTATATTTGAAATTATTTCACTATTTAAAGAATCTATTGTGTCTTCTTTCTGTGTATTAGATACTTCTAAGCATGTTAATGATGTAGCAGGTTGATCCTCTCTTGCATTTTTCCCCAAGTCTCTCAGGTCTTGTTGCTTCAGCCTATCATTGAAGGAATTATCAGATGAATTATCCATTATATCCATTTTTAAAGTACAAGTGCTGAAATTGTTTTCCTTTATATTCGATTGCAAATGCTTTCTCTCAGCAAAAAGCAAGCAGTCTATAAAAAGACATTACAGAAAAAAAAAGTGTTAATAAATTAGTTCTCATTTATACAAACAAATGCAGATTCAAGATTTTCATAAAATTTTGGCCCATAAGATCATTTCTACACGTTTAATACTGGTACCATAAATATCACTTTTGTTTTCAAATGTGAACGCTTTGACAAGACTGGAGATCTGTTTAATCTAATCATGTTCTAATAACCAGAAACAACTGAGTAGCCTGCAGGTAATGCTATCAGTTAAAAAAAAAAAAATAATCCATTTTTACTTGTAATGAAATTTGAAGAGATGGGCTTCCATTCCTTGTGTCTTAACATAAGGACTTGTTTCAAACTTTAAAGAGAAGTACTTCAATTCCTAATATTAAGTAATTCTTCTAGCAAGAACAATACCTTTTAAAAATAGGAGTATGTGCTTGCTTTTGTTATATATAATTTGTTTTTTAAAATATTTTGTGCTTCTGGAAGAAACAGATGTACAGTCTTAAACCCCCTAATTTTAGAAAAATAACAATACAACTTTATCATTCTTTACGATCTCTTAGAAGTTATCAACTCACACAAGATGGCCCTTGACACTAAGGATGTCTAGACAGCATTGACAAAGATAATTAAGCTTGTCAATTAGCATAATGGTTCAAGGTGGAAGCGTCTATTCCAGAAACTAATCTGAGACTAAACCAGTAAATTAGCACCAGACTATTTGAAAATAATGCTATTCTGTCACTATTATTATAACAGACCAATTCCACATCTCGATTCCCAGACTAGTCAGTTGCAGGGATTTTATCTGAAACATTTACATAAAAGGTTCTTAATAAATAAATACAGAACCCTCCACAAATGATGAAAAGCTTAATAATATACCTTGCTTATCAACACCGGCCACATGACAACCTTCAAATTCACACAAATCAGATTCCGAATGTGGTAATACAGGATGAATAGGCAACTCAGAGGTTACTTCTTTCTGTATTTTTTCTTCTTGATACAGTAAAGTATTATTTATTGTGTAAATAAATCTCTTGGATCTCTTTCTCAAGTTGGATAACATATTCAGTCTTTTAAAGCCAGACTTTGTAAGAGTATTTTCACTGTTTGTTAAATGTAGGTCATTGCAATTATCTGGAGATGTAGCATGACATACAAGTGGGTGAGACAGAACATCAGTTACAACAGATTTAGAAGTTGCTTTTAAATGCTTGGAAAAGCTGCCACTGTAGACTACAGCATACTCCATGACATTTGTACTTTCAATTGAAAAAGAATTACGGTTTAAGAAGCTCATTTTGGAAACCTTCTCAGCTGCACATTCTTTTACTAACTTCGGATCTTGAACACTCAGAGACACAGATTTTACTGGAGTTATTTCCGATGTTGGGTTGTTTTCAGAATTTTTCACTTCACAGCACTTTTCTGACAAATTGACACTCAACAGCTTTTGTGCTTTTATCAAGCCTGAAGTATTCAGTAAAGATGTTTCCACAGCATCATCTTTGGTCATTAGTATTGACTTCTCTTCTAAATTTTTCTCTCCACGTAAGTCAGAGGTCGGAGAGCTACATATAGACATTTCCAAGTGAGTTACATCAAGATCAGATAAGTTCAGTTGAGACCACTGGCTTGATGATGATGGCACGTCTTCTTTCACAGGCTTCTCATTCTCAGATGACTTGTGTGTTCTATAATCTTGCACATCTCCTGCGATCTTAGGTGACTCCAATTCCTTTTCGTGTCCTATTAAACAGCCACCTTTACCATCCCCTGTATCTTCATCTGTGTTTTGGAGTAAAGATTTCATTTCAATAGAGCGGCTTTTTTCAGTCCAGCTAGTTGTTTTCACTTCCTGTGAAATGCCAGTATTTCTTCTATTAGGCTGCTCAAAAGGAACATTTCCCTCTCCTTGTGCTTTATCTGTGTTTATTTCACGTTTCTCTACTGCATCCAGAGCATGTGGCATTAGCAGAAGAGTTCCATCGGACTTAGCAGGCATGTTGAATGTATCCTCAAAGCTATTCATCTCACCAAATAAGCCATCTAACATCTCCGACTCTAAACAGTTTAGAGAAGATAGGGAGAGGAAAAGAATTTAAAGTAAGTTTTAGGAAATAACTTAGGAACAGCGTTGTGTTTTTATAGGTAAATACAGCTTTCAATTTTATGTCAATTACTTTTACTCAGGAGTGAGTTTGGAAAAATAAACCTACATGTCTTTAAAGTAGGTAACTCTTCAACAGCAGCTGTTAGAGGAAACAGGAGGCAAAGGACATACATGCAGATGCCCTGGCCTCCTGAGGACTGTGGTGGTTAAACAGGTTTCCAAGATGAAACCTAGCTGCCTCAAAAGAATTTTGTTTTTTCTCCAGACAGGAGAATGAGTAGGTACTTTTACAAGATAAACATTTAGATTTTTTTTCCTCCAAAATTTATACCAGATGGTAGGCACTAAACACCTTAAGAAGCTGCCTATTTTTGTCTATAACTGGCAACTAAGGAAACTGTTATTTAAAGATGATTCTAGTAAACTATCTTTTGCTTTGATATAGAATAGTATAGTGTCTAGAAGGATTTAGAAAATATTCTCATTTTTTAAATTTATTAGGAAGCTTTTAAGAAGTTCCAAATGATTGGCACAAATATTAGAAAAATAATGACCATTTTTTGTTTGCGTAGAGAAATAATATGCAATGGGGAAAAAAATAACCTAAACTCTACTTCATAGACAGCCTTAAAAGCTTACACGTACCAAATAAAAATATTACTTTCTCAAATGTATGAAACTAGGCCTACCTATCAAAATATCTCACGTTCAAAAAGATAGCTAGGTTTTATTTTGAGAGTACTTTTTAAGGCTTTTTCATATAAAATAAATTGTAACCAAGTACCTAGAAAACATCCTTGTCCTCTGTTTTCCTTGGGCACATAACCAATAGCTTAACTTTTTCAGGTACAATTTCTATAATTTAGAACTATTTTCCCTATTAGAACTTTTAAATAACCTAGTGCATGAAAGATTTTCCATTTGGAAGTCCACAGAAGATTTCCCAATACTGGGTCACACACATCCAACTATTTTTAACACATCCATTGATGGTTCATGCCCATGCTGTAGGCATAAAACCACCTCTTTCATCACATCTCTCTAACAGTTACCCATTCTCTTTACTTTCTGTTTTTGGCCTGAGTGGCAGAAGGTCTAAACAAGATCTTGAAAAGAAGAAACTAACACTACAGGTCAAGTGTACAGGTCCTTTTTCCTTATTGAAGTGCATTCCTCTGGAGTAACTTCTGTGCTACTGTAATAATTTGTCAACAGAGCTTTCTAAAAAGATGCAGTTTATTTCTTTTTACTTAAACAGGAGCCATTACCTTTAATTGAAAAAGAAAACCAGGAGTATCTGAAAGATTGTAAAGATACTGGTTGTACACTGAATAACCTGATGCTGGCGAGGGGCAGAAATCAGAGAAGTTCATTTTGACTTCTAAATTCACTGGAGGGTCAGTGAAATGACAACCCCAAAACCAAGGACTACACAACAGAATTCTCCTGTTTTCCCAGTAAGTGCCCTAACTAGGCAATAACTACTTAATTTATTTTCTCAATGCCTCTCCTTCTGGGTAAGTAATACAATACTCAGAAAAAAAGAAGCTTAAACATAAGATGTTTCTGCTCTGGAGTCATATATTGGCTGTTAGAACATATTGCCCCATTTCAGGTTGGAATCCTTATTAGCAGAGGGTATCGAACCTATTTCTCCTACTTCATGAATAGTTCTAGACACTGAGGTTAAAGACAGACCATTTACTCTGATCAGGGTTATAAACGGAATGACATCATTTTGGTTTTTGAATTAAAGGGTTTAAATATGAAGTTTTGGGCAACAGGACAGGGTAAAGTATCTAAAATGTTATGGAATTTCATGTTTCCCATTAGTTTTTCAATTTAAATAGCTTCCCAGTCAACATGCTGATTATTATATATTTGAAGAATCTTAACTCTGAATCCATGGTTATATACCTACAGCAAAGCTGTGAATTCTGCTACAAGGGCCAGATGCCTAAAGCTTAGTGTTAAAATGACCAGTCTTAGACTTGCTTAAACTAGGGACGTGAACCTTAGGAATTAATGACTGGATTACAAATGGGTATGCAATGAATATACAAATGTAGCTCCTTTTGTGAAATTCTTAAGTGTTAATATGTGACAGTACATATCTTGCAGTCCATAGTTACGCTAAATGTAAAACAGTTAAAAAAGGTTTTCCTCTTCCCTCAAATTATTACAACTAAAAATCCAACAAATCCTGCAAAAAAAATCTTTGAAATATTTGGTAGTTCTTGTACTTTGGACTGAGTGCATATATTCAGTCTCACTACTATTAAGGACGCAACTGGTACAATGTAAATAATCTCTTCATATCCTTAAAATCATGCAGGTATTCAAATCAGTATTATGATCTCTCTTATTTTGACTGAAACAAAAATTACACCTAATAAAACTGATTGCCTTTCATGATCATACAACACAATTCCAGAGAAAACCAACATTTGAAAGCTACAAACATGGAGGTTTGAGTGATCCTTCTTTTTACGTTGCATCTTCAAATGCCAAGTTAACTATTATCAAAGGGGGAAGACAGAGGAAAGGAAAAAAAAGAAAAGACACAGTTGCAAAAGTTATTTTGTACTTTAAAAATAAAACCATGTCTCTTCTTCCTCTTATTTTTACTCATTGTTTTAACTAGCCTTCTCTACTACAGTATGGGATGTAATAAGCCATTTTGGAACACAAAAGAGGACATTAATTTGTCCTTCATTTCTAAAAGCATTTTACTGACTACAGATTGCTTGAATATGTTTACTACCAACTACATTTTTTTTCTCAGCATGTTTGAACCTACAATACAAAAATAGCGGTATATATTGTTCTGCAAGCAACAATGCTTCCTGATCCCAGCATTCTCAGCCTTCCTTGTCAAATTCTAAACCACCACCAAACAACGTACCACTAAACAATATTTTTAGGGCAGTCCATTCAATTCAAATAAGGAGACATACAATCCTAAGGATATATTGTCCTGTCTAGCCTGTGTCAATCTCTACAGCACCCTCTTACACCCACGCATGCTGAACAAAGTTTCGTTAATATTCTTCCCTTCTGCCATTCTCAACAAAAATCAAAAAGCTCACACTGAAGTGTACATTTTCATTTGTTCACTAACATGACCTAAGAACATAGAATGAAAACATTTTTTTCCCTTGGCTGAGTATTTTCTGCATTCATTTAAAAAAAATTAACATTTCTTTTTCGTAAGGATTTGTCACATTTTGAACTACTAATAGGTGAAGTAAATGAAGAAAGGATACAGCAAGATTAAAAACAAGCTCACCACAGAATAATGAGTACTGGGGTGAAGCTTCATGATAAAGCTAAACCTATTCAATAGTTAGAAGTAGTAGTCTTGCTCCCCCTTGAGCCTATACGATTTTTCTCTCTCAGCTCTCCCACACAGTCTCACATCTTCACTTACACCAGTACTAATCTGGTTGTCATCCAGTGGCATGATAACCTTATTTAATTTACTGACTCATCAGAAACAGATTCCCCTTTTTAAGGCCAGATTAGTTTTACAAGGTTGAATCAATTCAGGAAGTGGGACTACACAGCTGGCAGAGGAAATAAGCCATAAATCAGCTCAAGACATACAATATAACTTTACCCTCAGTCTTGCTTCACATTATACTCTGTAGTAAAGCATCAATGCATACCAAAATCTTTGATGTCATCTTCAGCATTTAGCTTTACTGTCTCTGGTACAGACAGCACACTTGTATCACTTGTCCCAGGACATTTACCATGGTTGGAAAAAAAGTTGTGCAAAACCTGTAAACCAAAGACAAAAACTGTTATATTACATACTAGTAAGTGTCACTTTAACAGTAAAGCATGCAACTCTAGACATTTACTGCAGTATCTGAGTAATTCTGTGTCTCTTAAAATGAAAGGTAACATTTTCACGGGTACACTTGAAAATAAATAAGCAGATAATTCTCATTTTCAGTGCAAACCAGGTTTCATTCTACAGTCAATTTAAGAGCAGCGAATGGGTTCAGCAGTTTAGTATAAGCAGGCCTCTCAAAAACGAACAAAGGAGATATAAGGAAGGAGAAAGCTTATCTTAACTTGTAACAGTTTGTTAACTGTGAAGTTGCAGGTAGTTAAGAATCAAACATAAAATTGTAATTGAATCCTATTAGCACCATCCTCAGTTTTCAGTCTGAATAATCGTTCAGCTTTCATATACACAGAGTAAAATTACAACTATGCGAGAACTCTCCCTAACACTATCAAAGGACTAAAATTAATACCAAACTTCAACTTTTGGTGTAGTGGTTGAGCACAAGAAGTTATTGCCAAACAATAATTCCCAAAACTTTGACAAAAGAGGAAGAAAAACAAACTAAACAACCCTCAGGTAAGTAGCATATTGCAATTCCTAGGTTTGATTTCTCTTTGAATGACTCCCACTGCTGCTGAATCCAAGTGATTTTGGTTTTGTTTTTTTTTTTAAACACAGCAAAAATATTCCTCAAAGGGGGTTATTTGTGAAAATACAGTCTACAGCCAGGTTTTGCAAGTTTAGGTTTGTGAGCAGTAACATTCAAAAATAGCCAGATAGGAAGGGCTAAAATGAAGATGACAGAACTTTTTATTCTTGGCTCAAGGAGTGTAAACATGTAACTGAATAGCTTAACTGAAATTAAAGAGCAGCATAGCTCTGAAAACTACTTACTATCTCAGCTCTTTCATCCTGTTGCTTTGCTCCAGAAATAGAACCATTCTCTCTAGCTTTAGAAGAAAGACAGACAAGTCAATTCATTTGGCTCTTAAGTGATTTGCTGAGTGTGTTCAAATACGGTTGTGTTTTGGGAGGGTTTTCATTGGATTATTTTAAGTGCAACTGAAATCTGTAAACAAAAAACTACTAAAAACTAACAGTTCTAACTAAAAAGTCCTACAGGTGAAGCTGAGGGACAAGTGTACAAATGCAGTTTCATAACAGCAGAAAACACGGTAAGTCATAGGTTGTGGTTTCTGCTACGTAGGTAGACCAGTTACCACCCTGAGCCCACCATTACTGCCATTCCCCTTTCCAGCAGTTATTCATGGCTTTACTCTCTGATTTTTTTCTGTCAAAGGATCTGGATGAGATCTTCAGGCCTCTGTCACAAATTTGGTTTTTTTTCCATTTCCTCCCACAAGAGCAGTAATATCTTTTCACCTACATTACAAAAGGAGAAAGTGAACCCTATTATTAAGATGCCTAAAGAGCAGCATATTCAAGTAACATGTTTCATAGACATGGCATCTAGGTTCCGTGTAGCAGCCAAATGACTCACTCTTTCCTTTTACAGGTGACAGATGGCAGGGAGTGGGCATCACTACTATAAAATACTAGGCTCATCCAGGAAGTGGGAGAATGAGGAGGAGAGCTCAAACCACAACTCATCTCCCAGAAGAACATCATTAAGCTATGGGTACCTTCTTTCCCCAGCCTTTCTTTTCAGGTCACATCATTCTGAACCAATGAACACCCAAAATGGCACAACTCAATAGCCTTGTGAATAGTACCACCCCCCCTGCCGACAGAGGAATCATAGAATATCTCAAGTTGGAAGGAACCCATAAGGATCATCGAGTCCAATTCCCTGCTCCTTGCAGGACTACCTGAAATTAAAGCATATGACTAAGAGCGTCATCCAGATGCTCCTTGAACTCTGACAGGCTTGGTGCCATGACCAATTCTTGCATGACGAGATTCCCAATTCTTGTATGCATTCTTAATATGCTTTATATGCTTGCGTGCTCTATATGCTTTATACAGTGATAGTTTAACAACATTAAAAAGAGCAATGTCAGGAGATAAGCAGACATCCAGGTTTTGCCATTTTCTCAAGAGTTTTTATCAACAAATCATTAAGTCAAATTTCATTTTGCTTATCATATGTTAAAGAAATCCCACTTACAGCAACAGCTTAGGTTGAGGCTTGATGTTTAGCATCACTGTTAGTGCCACTTAAACAGTTATCACCCACTCATTCTCATCCTCAGTTAGGCTGGCACAGCTGTTTGTGCAGCTGCACAGTAAATGAGGTCCAGGAATTGCCCTGTCCAAATAACCCAGGAAATATGGTCTTCAATTGGATCGGTATCTCAGTCTGTCTCGCTGCATCAATATGATGGCAGGCACAGTGAGAGGGGTTAAAAATGCTGAAGCCAGCACTGCTGCTGGAAAGTTTACTCAACAGGCTACTTCCTTAGACTTCACAAACATACTCACGTGACTTAACCTAATACTATCTAGTTCTGTGATAGTGCAAAGCAATCATTATCTAATCCTGTTTCTATGCTTTGCTATGTTATTTCTAAATTTATACTCCCTAATCCCTTACACAAAAGAAGAAAGCTTTTGAAAAGCAACGATATATTTAATTTTATCTCTTCCTTTTAGGGCTGCATTATTTAAACTCACCCACTAAGCATCACTAAGACTTTTGTCCTTTTTAATTTAAAATAAATAAATAAATAAAAAAATCAATTCACACTGTGAACTTCCAGTGTCAAAACCAGAAGTTTTTAACCCTTAGTTTTAACCCTTTAGATATACCTATTATCACTGTTGCACCAAGTGTAGGAGGTGTGGCTAAAGAACTTGACCAGGACATATCTGGATCCACTTCTGCTCCCAGACTTTCAGAAATACGTTTTGGAGTTCTGACCTAGAAATAGATTTAACAATTACTATTTCTGTACAGAATTCCAAATGTACTACTCAGGAAAAAGAAAACAAAATACAAGAATAAAATATTTACCTCCAAAGGTTTTGGTGTGCAAAACAAGCTTCCATATGGTCCTAAAAAACATTATGTAATAAGGACACTAAGTAATACCTAAGACATAAGGATTTATATCTACAGATAGCAGATATTTTGTAAAACCAAAAAAGTGAAAATACAAACCAGGAATATTACTTCTCTGAGGTGTTCTGTAAGTATTCCTTAAAATAGCTGGACTGCAAAACAAAACCAAATTAAAAAAATATTAATTTCCCTTCTCAATTTCTGAAAATAAGTAAACAATTCAGACATTACATATATTACCACCTCCATTATTTTCTTTCTTTGCAACCATGGCTATTTCCTGGACTAAATAAAATGTAGATTTCTCCTAACCATCAGTCAGTATTTTAAACCTTACCATAAGTTTATTTCCAACTGTAAAATGCTTCTTTTTTGAAATATGTTAATTTTCAATGATGATTTGTCTGACAAATAGTATACTGGACTTCAATATAACCATGCATTTCTTAATGTGCTGTATGAAACTATGGAAACTGGCTTAATTGGTTTTAATTAAATAATTAGTTTAACTGTTCTTATAATCAACATGAGTACTTTGAGCAGATTTATGCGAAATATATACATTTAAATGTAGAAATCAAGGCTATTACTAAAAAAACTCCTCAGTAAATATAAATAGCTTTACAAATTACTATGTGAGAAGCACATGACACATAACTAGTACTCTTTCTTGCACTGGATGTTGAGGATTTGGGAAGCTGAAATAATGTCAACAAATGCCATATGCCAGCTGTGAAGGAGTAGAAAAATAGAAAGGAAGAACACCTAAAAGCAAGGAAGTTTTCAAAATTAGCTAGCATTTTATTTTCAATTCACTTATCAACTTACAATTATCATAAACATACAAGATTATTGACTGCTCTGAAGGAGTCTATCAATCAAATACAGTGGTTTTAATATTTCTTTTTGCTTGAAATTCAGTTTATTTTATACTTATGTTGACATATTTAGCATACCTAGCAGCAAGGCAGTTGTGGCAGGTACCAGGAGGAGAAGCAAGTATTTCATTTTCTTGATTTATTTTTCTTCTTGTGATACTTGGGCTTATCAAATTCTCTCTGCCTACAACATAGAAGATAATAATCAATACAACCTTGCAGAACTACAAGTAACAGTTTCAATTTTGAAGTTTAAAGATAAGCTTTAAAAAAAAAAATTTTAGTTAAAAAAACACCAACAAAACACTACCTTTTCCTCTAGTGTTTTGAACATGTTCAAATTCTATATCCAAACAATGCTAAACACATTTCAAATGCACAGCCAAAAATGCTCATTATGTCACTTTATTCATTCAATATATATGTGTTTCAATATATTTCCTTGATATTATTCAAGTCACACATTCAATTTCAGTTTTAGCATACCGTATTGTGCCTTTCTTGTCATTGCAGAAGTTATTCTTAGGAGAAACTCAATATATGCAAACATGCATTTGTACCATCTCTCCCTCAAATTTACTTAAAACATACACTTCTTGATTTGAATAAGCAGCATAAAGCAAAAATTATTTCTGGAACTGTTAGCGGAGGCACTGTCACTGATAAGAGTAGCTATTTATATGCTATGCATCTCCAGGCAAAAGAGAAAGAGTGTGCCCACCAAAGCAGCAGAATCCTCTGAACAGTGAGCCAGCCCCTCACATATACAAGCAACTACTCCAAAGAATTCCTACTCCAAAATTTCCAAACAACTTCCATATCAGAAATTACACCTAGGTTTCTGCATTTCTCTGTGCTTCTGAGTTCCTCAGTCCACATGCACAGCACGGCTGCATCCCAGTACCATACCAAGGTGAAATCCATCAGCTTCCATCCATGCTCTTGTTTTCACAAGAAGTAAAACTAGGTACAGGAGCCAGCTGGCTCTAACCAAGAAAACCAGGAGAAAAAGATCTCGGCCAGCCACAGGTGACTATAGAAACTTTGATAACAGTCGTCTTCCCTTCCTTACGGAGTGTATACAAATGTCTGCATGCACAAGCACAGAGCAAAAGTAACCATTTTGAAACAGAAGAATCGTAAGGTTCCTCTGTTTGTAACTTATAAAATGCTACCAAGAAGTCACTAGGGACTTAACACTGTAAAAGTCCAAATAGCTAAATTTAGAAGAAACATGTTCTCTGCTAAGAATAAGTTGAGCAGAAGTTCAGCAATAAACTTAAGAGAAACAAACAGGGTAGCAATATTCTATGGAAGCGATGTTATAAAGTATATTTGAGCAGTAACACAGTTCTACACAAAGTTTAAAGACTTTGCTTTAGGATCTAAGAATGATTCTGATAATCATGGGAGTCTTGTGTTCGTCTGTAACCTGTTTAGAAGAGCTTCTCTTCCTGTTAGGAGGGCACAGACACAGTAGATGTACAAATCAGATATTGCAGGAACAGGGTTAGATAGTCTTTCATTGAAAAGATTCTTATATACAATCGTGCATACATTCTCCATGGAAAAGATTCTTCTTTTGATCCAAGGAGGATAGGTACTATGGCTTACAGGTACATCAAAAAGGAGCAGAGTGACATGTACTTTGATGACGTACTTGGGATTTGGAAATAATGCAGTGAGAAGTACCTCATAAAAGTAGTAGAACTCCTCGTCTCCAAATGGGAAAGTGTAACTTCTTTCCATGACTTACAGTTTTACTAACTCAAAGAGATTAGTGCTTTGAAATCTTTCTAAGAACAGTTAAGGAGTGCCCTACAGATCGCCTCATACTTCAGCATGATAAGCATCATTCGCTCTCTTGAAAAGATTTTCAGAGATTTTTAGATAAAACAAAAATCAGACTGCTAAAAAAATTCACTCTGATTCTCAGTCACCAGGTTACACCAATAAGCTCATATGCTTCTTAGATTAACAGTATTTAGAGTATCAGGACTAGGACAATATCTTTTCTACAGGGAACTTTGCATGTCCATTACCAGTTTATTAAAAGGCTGAATTCATTATTAAGATTAATTCTGCATTTTTATAAGTGATCTTCAGAAGCCTACTAAGATAACCTTTTTACTCATACAATTTCTGCAATAGCATTATTTATTACATTAATAATCATCAGCTACCACAACAAAAAGTAAAAAAAAAGAGGTCTCTTGCTTCTGGAGGGCACAAGCAGCCTCTAAGTACCACTTTAAAAGAAAATAAATAAAAATTACTCACTTGCTCCTGTTTTTTTCTGATCCAGTTCTTTTCCAGGAGAAGAATAAGGTGGCAAAATCATATTTTCTTCTTTAAAAATCAGTGGAGTTGATGCTAGCTGACTGCATGTGGAGGATTTTGTCCTCGGAGTTTTAAAAGATGTTTGATCAAGCCAGCCAATGGGACCATCAAGTTCTCCTAACAATTTAGGCTCATACGAGGGTGCTTCTGCACTGAGTTCTTCAAACCAATTGAGACTGATAGGCCCTAAGTCTATGAAGAAAAACACACAGAAAACCACATTTAAAAAAAAAAGAAAATAAACAAACTTGCCAAATGGTATGCAAATAACATGTAACGACAAGTATGAGTTCATACGTTATTAAATCAAGACATAAAATAGAAATCTTCATTCTATATACGATGCATGGAAGAGAAGACCGTAATTAGTTGTCAATTAATACAAAATTAATGCTCCGTGTAGGATGTGAAAACACGTTAGGCATTTAAAGCTAGCAGCAAAATGCATTGCTCCTTCCATTGTTTATTTTGTTTCTAGATAACTTTGAACTCTAATATCCACAAAGTATACAAGAATGCCTGCCCAAATTCTCAGACCATTAACAAAACTAATAAAAAAGCAGATAAATATCCAGTTTGTTTAAAATTAAAAGTATACATCTGGCTTTTAGTTTATCTCTTATTTTACTCAGACTGGCAAGTTAAACAGGTTCCTTTTAACATTAATAAATCATACGACTACAGGTGCATTTGGCAAAAGACTAAACCTAGCCTGTATGTGGGCACATAAGGAAGCCACAGCTAAAAAACAAGTACAAAAAATAACTGAGCACACATTATGAAAAAAAGCTACAAATAAAATTTAAACAGACATTAAAAAAAAAGGTAGATATTAGTAAATACAGATTTGGGGCAAGCAGAGCTGCTAACAAGTTACATAACACTTTTATATGGAATATACAACATACAGCAGATGTGTATAAAATAGCAATGTCCAGAAAGCAACCTTAATAAAAGTTATTTACTGTAAACAAGCTGTACCTGATTCATTGCAATGTGCCTTAAATATTTCAAAGAAAGTTGGTCTTTCCACAGCCATTTTCTGATCCATAACATTACTGGAAGTGTTGTTGAAAAACCTGAGAAGAAATAAGAAAACACTTTCATACAGTGCTATTCTAATGTCGTGGGGCTGCAAGTCTTAACCCTGCTTTCCTGCATTTCTTGGTAGGTGTGTCGTAACCCAACCTGTTTAGCTTTAGGACTGTGATGTGCGTGCTCAAACACCGCAATGATGAACACGGTATGAAAACAACAGACAAGAGCAGCACAGGGAATTACACAAGAGATAATAAAAATACTCAGCAAATACAGGAGAAAAATCAAGATGGAATGGGCAGAACACTTTTGATGTATTTTAAATATAAATAAAAAGTCCACACTCACTACTGTGTTAGGATAGAATAGATACTATCACATATAAACTTAAAACCACTACAACTTATGTGTCAAGAATTTGATTTAAAGTTGCTTTCAAGTGGAGCAGACATTGCCAGTTTCAGTTCTACTAAAAAACAGGTATAAGTAAGATGGCCATAGAAACTCTCCCGTTTATTTAACACATTTATTGTTTCCACTGTAAAGTCAGTTTCCCATGTGACTGCTGTTTTATACACACTGCCTTACCAAAACGATGGGAATGACAGACATTTAAAAAAAGGGTAAAGGCTACCCTAAGACAGAAAATCAAGAAATTAAAAACTGCTTCAGAAATACATTTTAAAAGACGAAGCGACCTATCCACGCAGCTTCCCGCTAGGGAAAGCTCCTGCCGGGCAACCACCCACGCACGGGGCTCCGCCTGTGAAGCCGCCAGCGGGTCACCCCGCAGGGCCGAGGGGCCTCAGAGGACGAGCCCCGAGCCCCGAGCCCCAACCCCCACCCCAGCAGGCCGGTAACTGCAAATCCCCGCGCTGGCTGTGAGGGGAAGGGCGGCAGCGGGAGGGACCCCCCCGGCGGGGTTAAACCCCCGGGGGGAGCAGGGACGCCCCCCACGCGAAGGGGCAGCTCGCAGGGCAGGGCCGGGCCGGGCCGGGCCACACGCGGGGCGTTTACCTCCCTGCGGCCCCTGGGGCGGCACGGCGGCCACAGCATCGCCTCGCGCGCAGGGGAGGGAGAGAAGAGAGAGGAGGGGAGGGGGCGGCGCGGCCCCGCCGAACCGCGTCTGCCGCCGCGCGCCTGCCGCCCCCTTCAAAGCTTGGCGCCAACACGCCCCCAGGCGCCTGCGCACTGAGAGCATCCGCCCTTCCCGCCTTCCCCGGCCTGCGCGTCACGGGAAGGAGGCGGCGTAACGGCCGCCACCGCTGCTCCTTAGCGGTGCCGGAGCGGCCCTACGCTCCCCCGTCGCCCCCGCCTCCGCGGGGCAGCGGGAGGGGGACGGAGACGGAGAGATGTGGGGCGAGGCAGCCGCGGGCGGAGGAAGTGCGGCGTCTTTTGTAAATGCTTTCCCTCCGTGGCTGATTTCTCAAAATACAAAAAGGGAGTGTCCCGAGCCAAATGCCAGCCAGCTTCTTTTATTCACACGTCCCTATATACATGAGAAATGAAGTATGGCATCCAAGGTCGACATACTCCGAATGACTGTTTAATAGCAGTTAACGCCAATGTCCCAGGAAAAGGCTCCAGAAGTCTTACAGTGAACAGCAGTACTGTGATGGAGCATCATTGCCTGTGGGGGTCTCAACCTCATCTTTTTAGTTAGGTGGTTTTGTAGGCCTTGACACGTGAAATTACGATGGTTGTTGATGTTACAAGAAAGAGAATATTATTATCCTCTACATCCATGTCCGTTCCCATTTTGACTTTTGATAAGTTCTTGGCCTCAGCAATGAGTCCATAAAATCACTTCAAGTTGGGTGGAAAATTCTTGGTAATAACCACTTTTGAGTTAGCCATATTTCATTTTAGCTGGGTGTTCATCTGCTGTTGTGTTGGAAAGGGGTTTCTTCCTACCCCTCCATACCAGTCCTTACTTTACACAGTTTTATCACGTCACCTACTTACTCATCAGTCACCTTCTTCAGTGCCTCTTCATACCATAATTCTTCCCTGTCCCTCCTCTTCCAACGGATTAGATGTAAGAACGTCTAATCCTGCAGTGTCCTGGGGAGGTGCAGTAACTGGTTCTTCCCAAAGCACTCCAGAGGAAGCCGTACCGTTTGAACGATGGCATGTAGTTTCCAATTTAGTCTCCATCTCCCTCCCAATGCACCCTAACGACTTACTCTGTTTGCACCCATACCGCAGTCCTAAGTTTTAACTTGGCCATCTCAATACCCTGTTTTTGCTTTGAGTTGATGCAGACGGTGCTTTGAAAACCTAAGCATAACACGGAGCCTTGAGCCATCTTCCTTTTAACTATGATGAATGTGTGCTTCCCGAATCTCAACCCCTTTTTGTTCCATAAAAATTTCAGTTTCTTACTGATTTATTTCAGACACTTGAAAGGATCTTTCTCAAATACACTGTGAATGTTTAAAGACATCATCCCTACCAGCTCTTCTCCAGCCCCTATCTTGTTGGCCCACTGAATTTTATAATGCAGCGCTTCTATAAAGGTGGTGAGGAGTCATGCAAAGAAATTATTCACATCACAGCAGGTCCAGGGATTTGGGGATTCTACAGTCTCTAAAGACTCACATACACAGTTTTGATGATTTAATTATATGATTTTAACTATATTACCTTAGAATTGAACTAAAGTGATGTAATTATGGAAGAAGGACTATTAGTCTAATATGTAAGTGCTTGTATTGCTAAAATTTATTTCATTATACAGGTATTAAGCCACTATTCCCAGTATAACTGTTTTCCCTCCAGAGTGTTGTACAAACTGAAGTAGATTCCATCTTTTCCTAAACCAGTACAGTTGATAGAAAAGCCGCATGTAGACAACCCCCAAGTAATGGGGCAATGAGGACGCTCAGACCTTTTAATACCAAAAAAGACTTATTTTCAGAGATGTAACCGCCTGCATTCTTTGCTCAGTTGTCTGTGGGGTACCCACATTACCGGGGCTTTGTTAGTTTCCCAAACACCCTTTTCCTTTTTTTAAGAAGGTAAACAGAAGGAGTTGTGAGCAAGCAGACTTCCCCCCAGTATGAAAGCCATGGTTGTCCCAGCTATGGCTGAATTACATCTGTTCATCTTTAAAGGGTCCTGCAGAGATGCGCTACTTTTTGAGCGCCGATAACTTCTCAGGGCTTACACAGCTCTGTCAGGATCTTCACCGATTTACAGCTGCGTAAACAACTGAGACTTTATTCAGCCCTGGATTTGTTATTGCAGCTTCTAGCCCTGTGGCTGCACTTCCTACCTGAAGTCGCAGATGGAGGCCTCCAGGAGCAGAGCAAGTCGGCCTGGGCGCACCTGGCACAGCCGCAGGCTGGCGCTGCACAGGCCCTGGCCTTCGCCAAAGGCCTGAGGGAGGTGAGGAGGGGAAACGCTGTACGTGATGGCCGGACCAGGGGCTTCGCCGTCTGCGTGTCCAGGCTTCCCACACCGCCTGCTTGGAAACGCATCAGCTCCTGTTTCAGCTCGGCCACCAGGAAAAAGCTCTGGGCGCAGAGGTGCGGGCAGGCCTGCAGCCCTCCCTTCCAATCAGTCCTCCCGCCCCCCCAGCTAGCCCCACCGGGCTGGGACCAATTTCCCCATCAATTAGCAACAATTAGCAGCAGCTGTCCAGATAAGATAAAGGCAGGGCCGGGGGATAGCCAGGACTACTGACTGTGGCTATGATCATGGAAAGCTTTGTCTGTCCCCCCTTCAGCACATACCAGAGCTTCAGGGGCAGCCTCACACCCAGCCGCAGCAGGGACCCAACGGTGCGGCAGCCCAGCTGGAAGCAGAGCAAGAGCAGCAGCATCAGCCCCTTCCTTGGGGGGCCCCTCACCCCCATGCCCTCTGACTACCTGGACAGCTACCGGCGGGCCCAGCTCCAGGCCCTGCTGTCACAGGTGAGCCCCGGGCTGACGCCGCGGCTGCGCCGGGCCAACACCAAGGAGGTGGGTGTGCAGGTGAACCTGCGGGCTGACACCGCTGTGCAGTGCTCGCTGGGGCCGCGCACGCTGCCTGTTGGCTGCCCACTCCGCACCCACCTTGCCCTCTACTCACCCGTGCCGGACCGCCGCCTCTTCACGCTGCCCGAGGCCACTGGGTCCCAGGAGAAGGAAGAGGCATCTGAAACGACCCCCGAGGTGCAGAAGGTGGAGGATGGTAGGAGAGAGCAGCAGAAGGACCAGGCAGAGGCTGCTCTGCCGAGTGAGGAGACCGCGGAGACACCACGGGAGGAGGCCGTAGCCCCCCGACGGCGGGCTGCCTTCCAGGTGTGCAGTGCTGGGACACCGGGGCCTGAGGAGAGTCTGGGAGCTGGTCCAGCCCGCTTGGGACAAGGATGGTGGGGGGTGAACCATGAAGCAGGTTGGAGAGAAATCTGCTCTTGAGCAGCAAAAGGTGCAGTGGCCCCCACCCTGGCTTCCCACTCAGGTCTGCACAGCCCCCTGCCCCGGGCTGGTAGTCCCCAGGCAGCTCTGTCTTCCGTGCAGCCGTGGAGCCTGTGAAAACAGGCAGTGTAATGAGGGAGCTGGGCTGGGTGTTCTTGTGGTGCTGGGGGCTGCTCAGTGAACTTTTTCTCTGCAGTTTTTGGAGCAGAAGTATGGCTATTTCCACTGTAAAGACTGCAAGACCAGATGGGAGAGTGCTTACGTGTGGTGCATTTCTGGAAGCAACAAGGTAGTTAAGTCATTTCTTGCTCCCAAGACTTGTAAGAATGGCACCAAATCTGTGACAAATTGGATGTTTTGGCACAAACTTAGGTACCTGTATGGAGCACCCTGAATAAGTCTCTATAGTAACTGAGAACTTGCTTTTTTTCAGGTGTACTTCAAGCAGCTCTGTCGCAAATGCCAAAAGGGCTTCAATCCCTATCGAGTGGAAGCAATCCAGTGCCAGGTAAGTTAGATTTCTGTATCCTGGTAAGACTGCTAGAGTTCATCATACACTCTAATAGTTTACAGTTGCTGAATTTGATATTGACTTTATCTAGAGGAGAACTTGCTTTCATCAAAGTACTAGAAAATGTTATTTGGGAAAGGTGCAATGGAGTAGGATGCCCTCCCGCAGATGGCTTGCACGAACAGTTTTCTGTTCATACAGTGTTATGCCTAGCTACATGTAGGGTAGGGTTTTGTGCTGCTTGGTGAGAAGGCTCTTACAGTTTAACTCCAGGGGCTTTTTACCACAAGAGCTCTTTTAAGTGTATCAGCCCAAATGTGTTGCTATGATTAAGGAAATCTAAATGTCAGTCTAACATGAAGTGAGCACCATTGATCTGCTACTAATAAAATGTCTTGTTTCTTAAGACCTGTTCAAAGACTCGTTGTTCGTGCCCTCAGAAGAAAAGGCACATTGATCTCAAGAGACCTCATCGCCAAGAACTTTGTGGCCGCTGCAAAGGCAAGAGGCTATCCTGTGATAACACTTACAGCTTCAAATACATTGTCTGATCCGTGTCCCCTCTTCTGTTTTGTGCTTTGCACTTGTGTCAGTCTCTTGCAATGTTTTGACTTTAGGCTTTTGACCTGGCGTTGGATAATGGATAAGGACTTTTGTATTATTTATAAAGTATGTAACTTAATTGTATATATGCTGTGAATAAAGTTCAATAAAAGTTTGTTCTAGTTTGTTACCCCTTAGTTTCATCTTGCTGGGATTAAAGAGGAAAATATATCTAGAAGGAAACAGAACCTATTTGATTTCCTAAAGAAAAGGGGTTTTGTTTTTAGTCTGCCTGTAGGCAATGCTAAGATTAAAACTGCAATAGCAAGTGTTTTCCTTCAGTCACTCAAACTGAACTAGTGTGGAAGATGCAAATGTTCTGGAGTATAGAGTCTGGAGTAGATGTATTTGCAGGTGGCTCTTCCCCCTGCCTCTGAAAAATGTATATAAAAAAAAATTGCAGCAGTTTGATGAAGACTATGTCTGGAAGATAAGAGGAAAAAGTGTAAGCTTCACATGTTTTCCAAGTGAGGAGGGGTACACTTTTGAGCTGGGCTATTTGTGACAGAGTGTAACGAAGTCTTTGGATTTAATGTGTCCCAAAAGAGGTAGAACAAGTCCCTGTGCCCCCTCTTCTAATACAGGCTTGTGCCTCAGAAGCTTTCCAGTAATCTCCAGGGTAGGTGGCTTAAATATAACTGAAGGGAGTAACTGAATGTGCTTTCATGAAGACAAAATGCAGTCAAGGGCATCCTCATTGAAATGCCAGTGTTGTAGAAGCACAGTGGGGCATTACTGTAGTTCATGTTGTCCTAGGAATTCAGTGAAGCTTTATACTGATTTCTACTCTACCTGAAGTTTAGAAATGGTGCTAAGAAAGCTAGATGGTTACATCACAGGTTTTGTTGTCATCATAGAATACTTTAGGGTGCAAGGAACTTCTGGAGGTCTTCATACTCAGCGGAGGATTAACTGAATAAAGTTGCCCAAGGTAGTGATTAATGGATTGTACTCTACCTGCAGGACAGTAACAAGTGGTGTAGAGCAGGTGGTCTATCCTGGGACCTGTCCTGTTCAACATCTTTACCAGTGACCTGGAAGAGGCAGCAGAGTGTACTTGTGAAGTCTGCAGGTGACACCAAACTGGGGGGACCAGCCAATACAGTTGAGGGCAGTGTGGCCATTTGGAGGGATCTCAGCTGACTGGAGGGATGGGCTGACAGGAGCCTTGTGATGTTCAGCAGGGACAAGAGGAAAATCCTACCCCTGGATGGGGAGAGCCCTTTGCAGTAACAGAGCCAGGGGACTGCCTGGCTGGGGGCTGTTCATTGGAAAGTGCCCTTCGGTTTGGCTGGCAGTGAGCTGGGTGCGGAGCCAGCAGTGGACCCTCGCAGCAAAGGGCGGCAACAATGTCCTGGGCTGTACAAGCAGAAGCAGAGCCAGCGGGGCAGGGGAAGTGATTGTCCCCCTTTACTCAGCACTCACTAGACCACATCTAGATTACTGTATCCAGTTTTGGGCTCTCTGTATGAGAAAGATGTGGATCAACTGTAAGGAGTCCAGTGGAGGCCACCAAGCTGCTCACAGGGCTGGAGCACTTGCTCTGTGAGGAGATGTTGAAGGAACTGGGCTTGTTCAGTCTCAAGAAGCAAAGACTGCAGGGGGACCTAACAGTAGCCTCCCAGGTTATGGTTATGGAAGAAAGATGGAGCCAGGCCCTTCAATGTGGCTTATGGTAGGGGGACGAGAGACAACATGCCTAAGATAGATAAAACAAGATAGGTTCAGACTGGATGAAGGAAAAGTTTTTCCACTATGAGGACAGTCAAGTAGAACAGGTTGTCCAGGGAGGCTGTGCACTCTCCATCCTTGAATGTTTTCAAGACCCGACTGGATAAAGGCCTGAGTAACCTGATCTGATCTCATGGTTGACCTTGCTTCAACGTGGAGGTTGGACTAGATGACCTCCTCACATCCCTTCCAACCTGAATTTTCCTGTGATTCTGTGATCTGTAAAATATCCATGATTTTGCCAAGTGATAGAGCAGATCTCATCTTTCACCAACCACTAAATATTTTTGCAGACCACCCCGATTACAGTTCTGAATAACTTTCAAAAGGGAAGTACCTAACTGAAATTTGAAAACTTCTCTAACCATTGCAGATTATTTTACTCAGAAAAATAGCTGTGTGATGAATGGCATTTCTTCAAGGAAATTATTTGCCTTGCATCTATTTTGTCCTGCAACTACAACTATGCTGCACAGCAATGTGGACTGCAAAATCAGAAAACCTGTAAAAGAAGTCAATTCCACCCCTTTTATGAATCAATATAAGTGTTTTTCAAGATCCACATAAAATTGTGCAAGCATTTTGAAATGAAAAAGGGGTGAAGGGGAGAGGGCTTTACTGGATTCTCAGAGCCGAGGCTGATACGGCAGGCTGGACAGCTTTTCTTTTACCTTTAGCATGAGAAAAAAACCCACTGAAACCCAATGCTGGAATGAATAGGACCATTACTGATGTTTTTAACAGAAGCAAACCTTCAGCTCCATTTTGGATTTTTTTCAATTATGAAAGTGCTTTAGTCAAGGTACTCTTCCTGGTTGAGTTGTAACTACAGATTGACAAAAAAATCCTTACATTTCTCACTGGTTTCTTTCAGTGTAATGAACACCATAAACAATGAAAAGGGTGTCTTCTGGGGGCTGCTGATCATGGATACCATCCTCAACGGTATAGATTCAGACAAGAACACAATCTTCACAGCAAGCACATACTCTGTTGTGATTATATATGACTTTTATATTTTAGTTAAATGGATGTACTGATCCAAATATCAACCAAAGTTACTTCACAAAAACAGTAAGTGTATTTACATAGTGAATAAGTTACATAGTTGCCAGAATAAAAGTGTCTCAGATGTGCAACAGATTTACATGCATACATTTAACACTGGACAGCAGTTAAATGTAAGAAAAAAACCATACAGGTATGACTTTTATATATACATTACAAATAAAATAAGACATCTCTTTAAAGAAACTTATGAGAACTTGCATTTCACGATAGTATTTTTACTTTTTATACTCAAAATTTATATTAAATAAAAATATGCATGCATAACAGTTCAAAAGGTTTGACTCTGTGATGGGGCTTTCTCCTACAAAATGGCAAGTTAAATTAGATCAACCGTCCTTTAATAGTATAAATATATTCATAAAAGCAACCCTCTAGTAAAAAGCAGCCAAGGTCCTTTAAAAAAAAAAGAAAAACTAGCAAGACCATTCATGATGCTTGGGGGCCTAAGAACAGACCTCTGCAATATGATCCAGTACCTTCAGAGACAGTAGCCTAGTAACATTAGGAAATGTACTTCATAGCAGCTTGTTGTTTTAAGATACAGTAATCATATTCAAGTTACAGTGTACATTAAACTGTAGTCCATTTACAATTTGTTTCATATACACAGGCTCTCAGCTTTTGACCAACAAGTTTGCGAGATTCTGTGGCCAGCTTCATTCTGCCCATCTTTCACTCAACCAAATAAGAGAAAAAAGGAAAAATGTACAAGTTGTTTTTTTTTTTTTTTTTAACAAAAAATATTATTTTGTGAAGGAAACATTGCACTTTTGCCAACCTAAAATTAATTTGCTATAAAGGAAGTATTGTTCAGTGTAGTAGGCTTTGGTATGCAATGGAAGTCACTTCTTCAGTAGTGAGTTGCAGTTGCTCAGTGAAATGCTAACTGATTTTTGTGCAACAGAGAACAAAGGATGTTGTCCCGGATGCTCTATGCTACCTTTGTCCTTACAGTATTGCTACACATTTGAAGTTCAGCCCATATCTTTTTAGAAGAAATCCTAAATGTAACAAGAGTGAGTACAGTTTGACCAAACCTTTGTAAGGCTGAGAAGACATTGAGCCACCTCACTCCAACAGGGCAGCACTCCCAGCTTGCAAGAGGACACAAGAGTCCTGTCAGAGACTTGTGCCGGAAATGCTGGAGTCTGGAAGAAAAGTATTGATGACCCGGTAACTCTGAGCTCTGCGAATCATGTCGCGGATCTCTATATTCAGTTCCATTAATTTGGTACAGATTTCAGTCAGGCTCTGGTTGGAGCCCACCAGTGCATAGGTGCCCGTCTGACCCAAGGTTTGGTGCCGGAAGTAAATGTTCAGTAGTGTCTGGACTTCATCATCAGAGCTACTTCCAAAGATATCATTGGGCCACAAAATCCTGCAATCAAACAGGAAAAGAATGTGCGTATCATTATGGGTTTATTAGCACAGATGGAAACTAGGTGATAGAGATCTTTAAAAGGAGAACTGACTCGCACATGCTTATAAGCCAAAAGCAACTCACTGTTTTATGCTACTCATTTGTTACTCAGACTCTGGTTCAGGCACAGAAATCACATAAAAGCGCAATTCCTATTATCTAAAAAAAAAGGCTTAAGAAAACTCATTCAAATAAGTGAAAGTGAAACTGGGCTGAATGTTAGCTGATGCCAGTGACATACACCTGTAAGGAATTAGCTCTATAAACAGATTCTTAAGAGCCTCACAGAAGTACTTTTGATCTACGCAATGTAATTAAACATCTTCATTGTTGCAAGCATACATGTTTGTAGTACTGATTTGATATTGTTACCTGTGGCACACCCCTGCAAAAGTTAATATCAATGCCCCCATGTACCTTGTTGAAACATATTAAATTAATTATGCTGACTCAGCACATTACATTTAGTATAAAGTTAGGAAGATAACAAATGCATACTATTCTATTAACGTGAAAGTCTAATATGAGCCATGTGGCAAAACTTGCCTGCATTCTCTTATTTGTCGGATGGCTTTAACAAGTTCGTTGTTTTTCAAACACTCCAGCATGGACTGAATAGCTGCTTCGGTAGAATTGAAAGTGGGCTCAGATTCTGTCATCAGAGGCTCAGCTGCAATTGCAGCAGTAGCATCCTTAAGATTTTTCTTCAACTCACTGAGTTCTCTTGACATATTTAACAGCTGTTCCAAGGAGAAAGATGAGAGATGGTTGATTTTTTGATGGTTGATGGTTTGATTTTTTTTCATTCTCCATAGGCACCGAAGGGAGTCGGTATTTCAAGTCTGTTCTTACTACTACATTGGATGTACACGTTATGGAAAAGACCACATTTTAACACAAGGACATTTCTTGATCTCTGTGCTCTCTACAATACAGGGAAAACACGAACTACAGATTTTTAAGCTTTGTGCTTCCTTTATCCCTATGCTGTATTTCTGGCTTGCTAAAATGCAAGAGCACATCTAAACAACCTTTTATTTTTCACCCCTGCTACTTTTTTTCATGTCATAGTGGAAAAGTTTAAGAAAACATATACTTCTCCTAGCAATGATGTTGTTATTTATTTACAAAACACATGCAGGATCTGATATGATTAACAGATGGACAGGAATTGTATAACACTTTGTCAGGCCAAAAAGTTAATATGGCACAAGACTCATAAATAATTCATACGTGAACGGTTCATTTCTAAAGATCTACCTTTTTATGCTCGTACATGCTAAAAATAACCACTGTCACATGAACTAACAATGGAACTTCCTTTAAATAATAGCTTATGGCCCCAGCAAAATTTGTGAATTTCATGGTGAAACAGCTATTCCTCACATTATTGTTCCCCAGTTCCATAGGCTGCATTATTTATAACAACCTAACAAAATTGTAACTGTGAAATACAGTTACAGAAATCAATCCTCTTATAAGGAACACAAAATGCTTCTAAAATTTAGACTACTCTAAGACTAGATGCCTACTGTCCTATCTTCTCTTAAAAGTGACATTATGAGCCCAGTCACATTATGAGTCAGCCTTCAGAACAGTTCCTTAAGATAAAATATGTATTCCAACTCCTTGTACTGCTACAGCACATCGGATAAAACAAACCATTTCCATGTGTAGAGAATCTGTAAACTACTAGAATCTGTAATAAAATACGTTTTAGAGCTTTAAATTTTGTTTTACAGCTACAAGCAAAGTACAGTAATTTCTACCCCTCAATAGTTTAAAATATATACACCTTACCAGGAGAAATATATAGGTGGAATGGCAAGTTATTTTACTATCTTTCCTTAAATGATGATCATTCAACTTAAAGTGATCACCTCAAAGATATTTCAAAGTATTACATATTTTATGCAATTGTTGAAAATAAACTTTACTAACAGTATTGTTCTTATGAAGTGTTTTTTAAAGAAAGAGACATAGATCTATCTAAAAAAAGAAAGCTATTTGGGTCAAAAGTGATAGTGTGCTGTGTCAAAAATATTTAAAGAAGAAAGGTTCTAAAAATCACAGAATTAAAAAGACTTATGACATTAAGGTATTTAGTTAATTATATTTTGAAAATAGATTAATACTCTTTGGAAACATTAAACTGATTTGCATTTGTTTATCCAGAGAACAAGATCAGGCAGTACACTTGCAGTCAAAATATAAAGTAGTTCTACACAACACACCTTTGCTTGCTCAGGTATGAGAGGATGCAAACCCATTTAACAGCTGTTTGTCAAAAACTGCTGCAGACGTTTCTAGTATAATGCACATGCAATGGAGACAGTTTATATGGCTGGAAATTACAATACATTATTCCAGCAAAAACCTTAATTTTGCATCCATATTAATTTACCAAATCATTTTGTTATTGTCATGCTAACAAGTGTTCCTGGCCTAAGTGTCTCCACAAAGTTCAGATAAAATCAGTCATGATCTAGGAAAAGGATATTTTCTCTGTGTGTGTGAAGGCAGCATTTTCCCTAAAAATTAAGGCCTCAATTAAAATAAAAATAAAAATAAATCACTTGCAGATGTTCACACAGTGTGAGCCCTCCCTACATGTAAAGTGTGGGAGGGAAGTTAAGATTTCATATATCATTCTAGTTTGTTACCACTGACTGAAATTACTTTTGAAGACTGAATCTATAAAAATCCCAGTCTCTGAAAGTAGAGTCAATTACAAAAAATACAGCATCTTGACTATATTTTAATGCAGATGCTGGTATATTGAAGGGTTTTGTCTGCAGTCTTATATTCAGGGTGAAATAGTGTAACCTTTGGCGTAAGTCCATAGAAAGAAAAATAAAAACATGAAAGTAAAGTTGTATTTTCAGTGTAAGACTTTGTAGCTTGTTACATACCTCTGGCATGGAACTGACTTCATGCACTTGTCCGATAAGTTTACAGTAGGACTGAAAAAGCAACAGCAGCTGGAAATGCAGTTTATATAATCTCTGACACAGTTCCAGTTGCTAAGGAAAGATTTGAAGGAGAAGAAATAATTAATAAAGATCAGTGAGTTGGGATAATTTTCGGTAACTAATAAAACACACTGAGATAGTGCAGTTCTCACAAATGTTATTTTACTGAAGTATGATCATATACTATTTCAGAAAACAAGTCATGTTCTTTCTTCTGCAGTTAAGTCATACATGACAATGAAAACCAAAATTATGATGACTAGCTCTCATGTAGCACACATCAGCATCAATCTCAAAGCAGCTTATATAGGTTAGCTTCACTGTCTCCAGTTTGCAGCTGGAAAGCAGAGACAGAATATGGGGGAAATTACTTTGCTGCATAGAACATAAAACTCTTTAAAACTTCAGAAAGGGTCAAAGACCTCTTCTGAGAGAATGGAAATCCAAGAGAGAAGCAATGAAGCAGTTGTCCAAGAGGGTCAAAGCTCCTGCCTGCTTCTTGGAGGGGAGAGGAGGAGAGGCAATAAATCCAGCCAGGAGTGGGAAGGAGGAAATGCCAGCTCTGCAACTTAAACCTCAGCTCATGGATTTTCCATCTTAAAGAAACCATACAACAGATGGACAGAGTTTCATGTGTAAGAGGACATCTGGCTTCTACAATTTATTCTCCCAGATTAAGTAGATACTGTTCTATGAATATTAACTTGTTTCTTCCAGTGTAATGTGCAGCACCACAGAAAAGGTGTCAGACACATTGAAGTAACATGCAATGGGCACATCTGCCAGAGAAGTCAAGTTAATATGCTCATGGTCCTGGTATCCGTGTGTCTATCAGGAGTGGGAATCTCATAGTTGCACAGCAGGATCATGGTGGGGAAGGGAGGAATATTTAATCTTTGGCAAATTACGGAAGAAGTGAAAATCCTGCAAGTACAAGTCAGGAGGCCTCCTGACCCTTTGGCAGGAAAGCCTTACAGACTTCAAACCATATTTGATTTGTCTTCTCTTACAGACACATTTGCTCGGAGGAACTAGAGCAGAGTTTCATGCCAAACAAGGCAGAAAAGAAGAAGATGCTATGCTTTTGAAAAGTCATTCTGCTAATGACTTTGCTTCCTTAAAACACTTCATACATGCTTAGCTACCAGCACGTACTTCAACTATTTGCTGAATTGGGGCAGTATTAAAGTACTAATAAAAAGTACTTTAAAAACATCATAAGCATTAATTTGACTGAAGTGTTTGTTTACATATGGTTCAATATATAAGTGCCAGGGTTTTTATTAATAAGCCAAAATTAGAACCATATCCTTAGCGTTCCAGTTCCCAAAATTTCTGTACCAGCCAGACAAGACTGAGGGGCTGAGGTCAAAAGGTTCTTTGGCAAATTTCAGCTTTGTTCGTCAGGGAAGGGTGGACACCACCTACCCAGCCATGAAGAGTCAGCCAACAGCACTGCCAAAACTAGGCAGAGCTAGTCCCCATCTGAAGGAGGTTTATGGAGGAGAGTGGGAGCAGGGGGAGAGTGCCAAGCCAGCAGGCGCCAACCTGGCAGGGTTCACCCTGCTGAAGGCCAGGCAGCCAGGGCTACTCACATCTCAGTTGGTCTGCTGCAGCAGCAGAGTTCAGCACTGTAAATTTGGCTGGTCTGAGCTCTATGATATGGTTGCCATCACAGAAACACGGTGGGATGACTTGCACAACTGGAGTGTGGTGATGGATGGCCATAAACTCTTCAAGAGGGACAGGCAAGGCAGGAGAGGCAGTGCGGTAGCCCTGTATCTTAGGGAGTGTTTGGATAGTTTAGAGCTTAATGATGGTGATGGTGACGATACGGTGGAGTGTCTATGGGTAAGAATCAGGGGGAAGGCCAACAAGGCAGATATTGTGGTGGGAGTCTGTTACAGACCACCCACCCAGGATGATGAGGCAGACGAACTATTCTATAAGCAGCTGGGAGAAGCCTCACGATCGCTAGTTCTTGTGGGGGGACTTCAACCTGCCGGATGTCTGCTGGAAATACAATACAGCAGAGAGGAAGAAGTCTAGGAGGTTCCAGGAGTGTGTGGCAGATAACTTCCTGACACAGCTGGTGAGTGAGCCAACTAGGGAAGGTGCCCCGCTGGACCTCTTGCTCACAAACAGAAAAGGACTTGTGAGGGATGTGATGGTTGGAGGCCATCTTGGGCAGAGTGATCATGAAATGATAGAGTTTTTGATTCTTGGAGAAGTGATGAGGGGGGTCAGCAGAACTGCCACCTTGGACTTCTGGAGGGCGGACTTTGGCCTGTTTAGGAGACTGGTCGAGAGAGTCCCCTGGGAGGCAGCCCGAAAGGGCAAAGGAGTGCAGGAAGGCTGGACATTCTTTAAGGAGGAAGTCCTAAAGGCACAAGAGCGGGCTGTCCCCAGGTGCCAAAAGACAAGCCGGTAGAGAAGAAGGCCAGCCTGGCTGAATAGAGAGCTTTGGCTAGAACTCAGGAAAAAGAGGAGAGTCTATGAGCTTTGGAAGAAGGGGCAGGCAAGTCAAGAGGACTACAAAGGTGTAGTGAGGTTGCGCAGCGAGAAAATTAGAAGGGCCAAAGCTGAGCTAGAGCTCAATCTGGCTACTGCCATAAAAGACAGCAAAAAATACTTCTTCAAATACATTAGCAGCAAAACGAGAGCTGAGGAGAATCTCCAGCCTCTATTAGACGGGGGAGGAAACACAGTGACAACGGATGAGGAAAAGGCCGAGGTACTTAATGCCTTCTTTGCCTCAGTCTTTAACAGCAGGGCCTCTGGGTAGCCAGACCCCGAGTCGGAAGATAGGGACGGGGGCCAGAATGGAGCCCCCATAATCCAGGAGGAAATGGTGAGTGACCTGCTGCACCACTTAGACACTCACAAGTCTATGGGGCCTGATGAGATCCAGCCAAGGGTACTGAGGGAGCTGGCAGATGTGCTCACCAAGCCCCTTTCCATCATTTATCAGCAGTCCTGGTTAACAGGGGAGGTCCCAGACAACTGGAGGCTTGCCAATGTGACACCCATCTACAAGAAGGGCCGGAAGGAGGATCCGGGGAACTACAGGCCTGTCAGCCTGACCTCGGTACTGGGAAAGCTGATGGAGCAGATCATCTTGAGTGCCACTTCACGGCATGTAGAGGATAACCAAGGGATCAAGCCCAGCCAGCATGGGTTCAGGAAAGGCTGTGGATGTTGTCTACCTAGACTTCAGTAAAGCCTTTGACACGGTCTCCCACAGCATTCTCCTGGAGAACTGGCTGCTCATGGCTTGGACGGGTGTACTCTTCGCTGGGTAAAGAACTGGCTGGATGGCTGGGCCCAAAGAGTGGTGGTGAATGGAGTTTACTCCAGTTGGCGGCCGGTCACAAGTGGTGTTCCCCAGGGCTCTGGGTTGGGGCCAGTGCTGTTTAATATCTTTATCAATGATCTGGACGAAGGGATCGAGTGCACTCTCAGTAAGTTTACAGACAACACCAAGTTGTGTGGGAGTGTTGATCTGCTTGAGGGTAGGCAGGCTCTGCAGAGGGACCTGGACAGGCTGGATCGATGGGCCAAGGCCAATTGTATGAGGTTTAACAAGGCCAAGAGCAAGGTCCTGCACTTGGGCCACAACCCCATGCAACGCTACAGGCTTGGGGAAGAGTGGCTGGAAAGCTGCCTGGCAGAGAAGGACCTGGGGGTGTTGGTTGACAGCCAGCTGAATATGAGTCAGCAGTGTGCCCAGGTGGCCAAGAAAGCCAATGGCATCTTGGCTTGTATCAAAAATAGCATGGCCAGCAGGACTAGGGAAGTGATTGTGCCCCTGTACTCGGCACTGGTGAGGCCGCACCTCGAATACTGTGTTCAGTTTTGGGCCCCTCAGTACAAGAGAGACATTGAGGTGCTGGAGTGTGTCCAGAGAAGGGCAACGAAGCTGGTGAAGGGTCTGGAGCACAAGTCTTATGAGGAGCAGCTGAGGGAACTGGGGTTGTTTAGCCTGGAGAAAAGGAGGCTGATGGGAGACCTTATCGCTCTCTACAACTACCTGAAAGGAGGTTGTAGAGAGGTGGGGGTCGGTCTCTTCTCCCAGGTAACAAGTGATAGGACAAGAGGAAATGGCCTCAAGTTGCGCCAGGGGAGGTTTAGACTGGATATTGGGAAATTTTACTTCACTGAAAGGGTTATCAAGCATTGGAACAGGCTGCCCAGGGAAGTGGTTGAGTCACCATCCCTGGAGGTATTTAAAAGACGTTTGGATGAGGTGCTTAGGGATGTGGTGTAGTGGTGGTCTTGGTAGTGTTAGGTTTACGGTTGGACTCGATGATCTTAAAGGTCTTTTCCAACCTATACAATTCTGTGATTCTGTGTTGCTGTGGATAAACTGATTCTGGTATCTGAGTCAGTATGCTTAATGATTGTTACTGCTGAGCAGCGTCAGAGCATTCCCTCCTCAAATGGAAGGGAAGAATCCCACCAGACCTGATAAGACAGCAAAGACCCACAGGAGCTGAAGGATGGTCCAGCAGATCCACGGTGGGGAAAAAAGGGAGGGAACGCATTTGTGACCTGCTAGGACAGAACTGCCTTGTGGGCAGGGACAAAACCTATTGGTGGCCAAGAGAATGAAGAGGTAGGGCGTGAGGGACGCTGCCTGTTAAATAAACCTGCCCAGAGGCCATTCTCTGTAACTGAGGCCACAGAGCACTGCCAAGCTTGCATCTCTGTGGCTAACCTTTCTCCTCTCAAAATAAAGAGTGACTGTTTAGATAGAATCTCCTGGAAATGGTTCTGGCTTCTGTCCTCTCTTGAACCATGCTCAGGCATGTCAGGGGCTGGCTGGTGCCCCGGCCAGGGAAGGTACCAACCCCTAATGCCAGCCTGGAGACACATGCTTGCTGCCTAGTCCTGTTTAGTTCCCCAGTAAGGATCAAATTCACTCTATTCAAATTTTGGAGAACTGGCAACACTACATAGCAGTCAAACACACATATACTTGAAGTTGTCAGGGAGTTAAAAATTAATTGAAACTCAGGACACGGCATGACATAATAAAAAAAAATCTCATGATAGCTTGGCATGTAACACACGATTTTTTTTAGTCCTTGGAGAACAATAATTCAGTTGCACCCTTCTGGCTGCTAACCTGAATGAAGACAAACTGAGGCCAAATTGAAGACTCAAGTTGGACTCAGTGTTTAGTTACCATATCATGCAACTCAATTTTTGTTCTCCCTGAATAAGTATTAGAAACCAATAATGGTGAAACTATTCATCAACGTATAAACAAAACCAATTTGAAACATAACTGTCAACTATAAATTGTAGTTTTTCATTAGGACAAATTGAAAATTATGAATTTTAAAATAACAAAAAATTTTATCTTCCACTCCAGCATATTATATCCATTCAAGGCTTGATTTTTAAAAATTTATATAAATGACCATTTAAAACAGCATATGAAGGTGTCAGAATTTTGGCACAGTATTTTTAGATTTCACAAAACACACTTTAGTAAATTATTTTAGTCACTGCATGTAGAACCACGTATTCTACAGGAAAACTATAACAAAAAAGGAAAACATGCTTAGAAGTAAAACAGTAAAATTGGGGTGTATTAGTCCATCCACAGATGGACAAAGAATATGAAAGAACTTCAACTTACTGCAAGAGATTCCATTTGCTACACAGCAAGCATGGCACAGGAGAAAAGGAAAGGAAAGAAAGTATAGTGTCAGTGTAATGCATGCAATAGGAAGCACAGCCCATCTTTAATAGCATAACTTGTCAGCAGTATTAGCAATGCTTGCCTCAACCTGATAACCGGTTGGAAATATCACATACAACATGCACAGCATTCTTAATAAAATCAAGCTTTAATTCTAATGGTAAATTACAGTCTAAATATCCTCAGTTAGGTCTTCAGATTTATTAGTTTTGATTTATCCCACTCAGTAGCTGAGGAACTTACAGTGAAATTGTGTTAGAAAACTCTTGAAATAATACTTTTATTTAAATTTGCTTTCTTTGTTATTAAAAAGAACTCATATTGCAGACTACTCAAAAAATTAGGGTTTTCAAGTGATAGACAGAACTGAACTTTGTTATTTATAAATATTTTGTTATTTATAAATACTTCTATTTTTGGATGTAATAGATCTAATGAAATTTCCAGGATAAGCTTTGTGACTGCTGGTTTTATTACTTGGCATATTACAATGGAAACATTTTGCATATAACTTTTAAGTTATGACTATCATAAGAAAAAAAAGATCCATGGAAAATGCCAGTTTCGTTTCAGTACATGGCAATGCCACAAGTTCAGACAGCTTTGTATTCCTTCCTCTCACCAGTAATGATTCACTGATTCATAGTTCTGCAGCTATCACAATGTCAGTGTAAGTCCTGTTGCAATAGTAATAAAAATTCTAATTGACCTGCATTAGCATTTCAAAGATTAGGGGACTAACTTCTCTCCTCAAAAAAAAGTGTTTCTCTTTTCTTTGCCAAGAACTAACATTTGCACTCTGTTCACTTCTAATGCAGCCTTTCTTATTATAGATATATTACATTCTCAAGATATTTTAGATGAACAGAGTTGTCATGTAAATGCTGTAATTAACAAACACAATGACATCTGCCCAATTACAGCCTGATGTCAGTGCATATGCACACAGTGTTAATAAACATTTGGAATTCTTATTAAAATGATTTACCTTACCATCAATACAAAGGCAGCAAATACAGAAATGTGAAATAATGCTAACTTGGTATAGCCTAACAAAGTATTTCAGTCTGGCTTCTTTCCATGGGCCTTATTATTAAAAAATGTATGAAAAGTATTGTCCCAAATCCTGCACTACTCTTTTATAAAGCCATGACAAACTAAGCTTTAAGCTCTTGTGATGTTTAATTTTATGCCTTTAACATTGCTTGAATAGTTTTTTTCTTCTATTTAGTAGTCTTGAAAAAAACCCTTATATCTTGGCTTCCATGCAGTTCACGTAAATTAAGCTTTGTAAAGCTAAATTCAAGATAAGAGGAAAAGAGCAGACACATCACTGTGCTCTAGTAAATTCACAGGTGTGCCGGCTTGTGTTTTTTAAATCTTGTTTGTCTCTGTCTTAAGCTCCTCTGAAGTTTAGCATGCCACCAAGTTTCACTTGGACTTACAAAAATATTGGAATCCACATATAATTTCTAATTTGCCATGGAATTTACTTTAAAGAAGGGGAGGGGGAGCAGCAAATAAGTGAATTCCATGGTCTTTTTGTCCCGAAAAAACCTGTCTTCTCTGTACTGCTTCCAAAACCAGGGCAAGCCAAAAAAAAGGGATGGGGAAGGGGCTTCACATTACATGAAAAACCCTTCTTCTTCACTGAAGGAAAATATACCAGATACAAAATCTCCCTAAACTACTGATGTTCAACTCCATATTGCTCTACAATGTCATGATTGTAACTTATCTTCCTCTCTCAGCATAAAATGCGATATTCCTTGGAAGTTGAAAGACACTAATTATTGGACTAAGTCACATTTCTTTTATTCCCCAGCAGCAAGGGCTCAGGTGAATGGTCCTAGCCGACACTCTTCTCAATTTCTAGTTTAATTCCTATAGTAAGGGAAGTGTTGGTTTAGATTAGTTGATAGACACTACACAATTAGTGGTTTTGGCAGCTGAAAATACTGAATGTTTAGAGTATTTGGATCACTTGCATAGTCCTTTATGCAGCTAGTAAATGCTGCACCTAAGAAGGACACACCCCCCAGCAGCAACACTTTGATTTAGTTTTTTATTGAGACAGAGAATTACTGTTCTGTACTATCAGCAGACCAGGAAGACAGCAAAGCACTAATCTCTAGATCATGGGCCTTCTTGCTTTTTTCAAGGAATCATTTTTACATACTGAAAAGAGATGACAGTTACACAATTATTTCTTAAGACATTAACACTGTGATGGCAACAGAGTCTTCAGTCATTTATTGGCACAGGAGAGTCCCACTATAACAAAATAACTGCTGCGTGCAAGGGTTATTAATTGCAAATGCATTTTATTAAGGTATTCTATTTGACTTGACATGCCAGCAGACAAAAGCTTTTCGCACAATCTAGGAAAGTGGGTATATATGCAAATTTGTATATATATCAGAGAGAAAAAGAGAGATACAGCATATGCTGTGCATTCTTAAATATCCACTGGACTTGAAGGATAGTAGAACTATTCTGTCTGGAGAAATATAAAACACAGCTGTGTTCCTCCTTTAGAAAAGCTGCCTACCCAGGCCAATTTTACCTCATTGTCAATCCATGGATCTGTCAAACAGCAGTCAGATAATTGATTATTCATTATTAAGAATTTCTAACTGTGCCTTGAGCTTTGCTGTAACTGAACTCAACTCCAGATGACTATGGTCCCAAGAGGTACACCTCCAGTCTTATTGGTGGCCTAGAGTAATTAACTTTTAGCCACAGGGAAGCTCATAGCAACAAGTACATTCTGAATTTTTTGGGAAAATTTTTATGGGGTACAGCATGTTTTAAATATCCTTTAACAGTTTGAGTCTGCAAAGCCCACATTCATTAGCTTGTGGTGACCTTTGCGATGAGCAGGGTTTAAGAAAGGTGTATACTGACTTTGGACTTACAGAGTAAACTGAATGTCTCAGGAGATAAATACTTATTTGAATTAGCAGTGCTAATTGACAAGAAAAATAGGATCTTCTTGTATCTCTTTTGCAGAAAAAAACCCAAACAAACAAAACCAGTCTTTGACTAGATTAAAAAAATGCCTGTTTAGTAAGGCTGAAGAATGTACTGATAGCTGTACTCATCTAAGACTGTTACACCTGGACAGAGAGCACAATAGTATGGGCAGTTATCTTTTGTCTGTAAATTGACTCCTATGTCCTTGAGACGCTATTGCTCAATGTAGCATCAAAGCTTACAAATCACAGACACATCCAAATCATGTAATCTGGTGCAAGAATAAGGGGGGGAAAGACATTCTGGGATATGAAGCTTTTACCCAATTTCAGAAAAGTTGCTAGCTCTAGCAGCTGACCTAGACAACTTCTATTTCAAGCTTCTTTAATGTCAGAATAAGCAATTTTTGCCTTTGTCCATTTTCAGTAACAGTAACAATGGTCAACAAATCATGTGCAATTATTTTGAAATAAGACTGATTAGAGAAACTGGTGCCAAGTTAGTTACCAGCCGCAGCGGGCATTTGTGATGCAACCACTTGTGCTAACGGTGAATTTGATCTTATGTCTGTCTTGTCTGTAGAGGGGACTATTTTCCCCTCAAGTTTTTTACCAGGTGGGGAGTTCTGAGAACCTAAGATTTCTGCTTTCTGTCAAGCAAGGTGCTGCTTTTTCTTTTACAATTATTTCTGAACCTTTTCCAGAAGTAGCCTGGTTTTGTGCTTAGCTAAGCAATCTTTTATGCCAGAAGTTTTCAGCAGGATTTCAGGCCTTAGTCTTAACCCTCAATGAGTTTAAGATTTTAGGCAGGTTCCCTTGTGACTACCACTCTAAGACATTTTTTTTCCTACAATTATTAGATTCTTTAGCCTTTTGTATTGACGGAGAAGAGGAGAGGAAAGATAAGAAAACAAATACTTGCCAGTCTAGGTGTCATTTTTCCTTGTCCCTTCCTAATCACATGTCCTCAGTTTCCCTGGACTCTTCCTCCCATTTGTTGAACAACTCCTCCCAACTTTCCCAAAAGAATGTTCTTTTGGGAAGAGCTGCTTCAATTGACAGGTGAATGAGAAGAGGAAGAAAAGAAATGCGCCTGTTGATCAAAGACCTACCATCCTGTCAACTTCCAAGGAATAATGGATTTTGGGCTGAAGGAACAATGCTGGGGAGAGACCAGGAATTCCTGCAGGAGTGAGAAACCCTTCTTTTCAGTCTGTTTGATAAGCAGTAAGAATACTAACCCCAGCTTCACAAAACACACATTTAATTCTGAAACAGAGAGCACCTAATTAAAAAAAAACCACACAAGTGGAACATGACATTTATTAACTTTCAGATGCATTTAGGCCGACTATATGAGCTCAGATCACAGTTTATTCCTTAACCTCAGCATTCTCTCTCCTCTACTTTTTCAAAAAAGAAACAATGTAGATCATCAGCAAGATGTGTGATCCTCCATCCCATTCTATGAGTTGCCAAAAGAGGGATAAAGAGGATAATTTAAGCTGTATACGGCAACATATGTAACACTACAGTCTGAAGTCATGGTTCAGGGTGTTGTGCATCAGTGGGAAGAGAAAGCCCATGCACATTCCAATAGTTATGCCTCCCTGTGTATACTTATCTCCCTCTCCTGATGTACTTGCAGGAGAGGTAGTACATGTGTTCCAGGTCTCTCCTTTTTTAGATTTGAGAATAGCTCACTTAAAACTTCCCTGTACACCATTACAATTACAGAAGAGACAGTATCTTATTTAAATGTACTGGAAGGTGTCTGTAACTTTTGCTGGTGCTGGTGCCAGGTGGGGGAAGATTGAACAGTTTTCCCACCACCTGTGATTGCAGCCAGAGGATTTATTAGCAAATTAGATTTGCTAATAATGTCAAGGAAGCCAAAATGCAGGGGTGGCAAGGATTTGGGATACTTGGGAAATGGCATAAAAAAAAAGAAATGAAGGGAGTTCAGAGACAGGAAGACAATACATAGAGGTGGGAAAGAGAGGTGAAGATAAAAAACAGAAGAAAATAAAGCGAATTGGGGGAGAAGACAGACAAACTGAAACCAACGTAAAACAAGGTATTTGAAAAAAATGGTTACAACAGGCAATTGTGTGTTCTGAAAATGTCATCATTATCCTTTATAAGTCAAAATACATGGAAAGAGGAGATGTCACTTTTTTCTACATGCTGCTGCTGCTTCCTGATGTTGGCTAATTGTCTCCAGCCTCCTCTTTTTCCCATCCCTCCATTCTTTTTCCTCCAAAAGGAAAAAAACCTACACAATAACATTTCTCAACTCATTCTACACCACTAAGGTACCAGCTGTTTCCTATACTTAGTAAATCAAATAACAGGAATGCCTGCTGATGGTACTCATTTCTGAAAAGATTGATTTCTTAACTGGAATACTGGAATCAATACTATATATATATATTTATATATTTATGTGTGTATATATGTGTCTGTGTGTGTGCGTGTAAAACTTTTGTTCAAAAGTGATAAAGACATATCTTGCCTCAGGTATAACTACTTATCTACAGAATAAATTGTTTTACTGGCCATTTTACAGTCATTATTTCATAACTACTAATCTAAGTGGATTTCAACCAGGCAAGTCTTGCTGTTGGGCAGACCCAGTCTGTAACAGCCATAGATAAAATGAGTGTATTGTGGAAGCACAGTACACCAGGAGTGATTTTCAGAGACACTGCGCTGTGGGAAACTGCTGCTGCATTATCTTTCTAAAAGGGAGAGCACAAACAACCCAAGCAGGGTTAGCTCTGCTTCCTTAGCTCGACTAGGAAGGCAGAAGTATTGCCTCTGAATACTTCCCATTTCCTGTGGCCAGGACTGAGGCAACAACAATACCTTTGAGCCTTAAGTGTGAAAACCAGATTATGCCCAACCCCAGCAGAGAAACACGGAGGAAGTACACAAGGCTCTTGTGGGTCCGAGAACAAGACATATCACACATGTCACTTTACAGGAGAGAAATAATACTGCTCATTCATTACCTTCTCTTCTGAGTCCCCTGGCTGGCAGGTAATAACTCCATCTCGTGAGCCCCCAGCAAACGTTGCTTTGCAGTTTGCAAGCCACTGTTTTCAGAAAGAAATTAAAAGAAGATATGAATAAGGCCTACAGTTTGATTTGCAGATGGTAAGCAGTATTTTAGTTTCACAGCACAGCACGGAAACAAACAAAATTTTGCAATTGCACTTTTTATTCACACAGATTATGATGATTTGCTTTGACTGTCATTTAAAAAGTGTAGTCTCGATTTCTATTAGTATTTGAATTGCATAAACCAAGAAAATTAATTAATTATTGAATAGGAGAAAGGAGAGACCAGAAATATTAAAGATGCCAATGTTTCTAAAATTAAGGGATACAATAGCTATTTTTTTAGTTCTGGTTCATATGTTCAGGAAGAAACATTTAGTGAATCCAGTATCTGAAACATGTTTTTCTACTGAATATTAGTTTAAACAGATCTGAGTGTATCTGCTGTCTCCTGCCATAGCTTAAGTATACACACATACAAAACCAAGAACATAAGATAATCCAGCATACCGAGAGTGTTGCTTCTTTCCTGTTATTGTACGTGTCCAGGTACTCCTGCAATTCTAAAACACTGAACTTCAGCTTTTCAAGAAGGCCACAAGAGAGCAGCTGGAGAAATGAAATCAAAAGGGCTAGTAAATGTCACTATAAAAGAATAAAAATATTAGCAGAGTAGAAAGTATAGTAAAGATCTTGCAAAAGAATACTTAGATTTACAGATACCAATACTGAAAAATATTTCTATTTATGCAAAAATATACATAATAGAATGCTATACTGAAAACTGAATAGCAAAAGTTGCACTTATAATAATGTGGAATTGAAATTGTGTTCTGTGTTTAACAGCTTTGCAGAGGACTTCCCTAAAATAAAATACTGCACAAAGCTTAACTAGTTAATCTCCACAGCTCTCTGATGACATAAGGCACAGCTCTTCCACGGTCACAGCAGTGGGCCCAAGATTACACTTTGCAAGTTCCTACCTCTGTACTTCTGTATGAGGTCACACTGTCCTGATGCTGTTGGATAAACATGGGCCAGAATGAAAACGATGGGAAGGGCCATCTCATTAATTCCCTAATATATATTTTTATCATCCAGCTCACATCACAGTTGACTCAAACGAAACCACTAAACATGTTACCATCTTTGATGCCGAACTGTGTAAAAAATAGCTTCTCCTTTTCCATTCATGGACCCAAACAGGGTCTGGTAGGCACCTATTTTATATTGGCTTTTGGCCCACAGGCTCAACACATCATATTGCCCATCTGCCAGTACTTACCTAATAAAATAATATGGAAAATTAATGGAAATTTGGTTAAGGACAAAAGACAAAAATTAGAGTTAGGGGGTGGCTACCTTTTTGACATATCTATTCAGGATTTGCCCAATAGTGAAACAGCCAGTAAAATAACACGCTGCAACGCAGCACATGCCTGTTGAAAGGAATATACTTACTGTTTCTGCATCTACAAAAAGCGTGGGACATTCTGAACATGATGTTAACATCTGAGAAGACCTCACAAACTTGGAGCCTATTCCTCGCAGGTTGTCTCCCAAGTAACTAGCTGCATCGCAGGTTAGGAAGCAGAATCTTTTCTGAATATTCTGTAAAGCAAAATACAGTTTATCATGTTCTTTACTCAAGTACAAGCTTCTTTCCTTTGTAAACAAATGGCATGCTTTTTTTCCGCACAATAACATGTGCAAAAGAGACCATCTCCCTGGGGAGAACTGAATGTCTGCTCAAGGATACTGAATAACAGTTATTATGCTGGATACAGTGTACAGCTGGGCAGCTGTGAAATTAATTACAGAATTCATAATAATCTACTACTGAAATACGTTCTTTCTTGTAAAGATGATTCAATCTTTATAAAGCCTTTTACCCACAAGTAGCTTTTTTTTCCTTGGCTGTACAGAGTTAAAAGAGTTGATCAGCACATTACGTTTTCTGCCCATTCCGGGCATTGTTTTGTTAGTACTCCATGTCAAGTGGCTAATCAGATAATATAATGGACATCCTAATGCCAAACAGCAGCATGGAAAAATCAGAAAAAAACTTTTGTTTTCCCCTGTGGGAAAAACCTTCTTACTAAAACTTTTCTGCTGCTTGGGAGGACTCCAGAAATACTGCATTGCATCCGGGAATTATTGTTCTCAGAAGATTTTTTTTGGTGTTTTGAGTCCTAAACCAGTCTAGTCTTCCAGAAACATTCTAGTGCTGATATTTTCTGTTCAGTGACTAATATATAAGGTGAATAATAAATGAAAAAAAAAAAATTTTAGTCTTGCAGGAACAAAATAATGATACTGATAAATACATAGCGGGTTTCACTGCCAAAATATATGTCACTAAGGCCAACTGCTCAGCAGGTGGGAGTAATACGAAAATATTTTTTAAAATAAAAGTATGGAACATTTTTATATGATTCATTCCATGTTTCCATAGGCATTTCTCTGACGAATGTAGGTTAGGACCTATATTACCGTAAGCATGCCTCACTGGAGAAAAGTGCTTCCCAGATACCAGTCTGGATGACAGACCTATAAATAGCCTGTTACTGCTCATACACTGGAGCATTGAAGTTAAGTACCTAAAATCAGGTGAGCTGGATTCAGACCTTATTGATAATGGAAGATGTAGGATTGAATGATTTTTTTAAACAAGCTACATAAGCCCTCACATTGTAAGTAGGGTATACACTATCAATAATTTATAAAATGGTGAAAGAGAAACTTCCTCTACAGACAAATTTCATAACTGTTTATCTGTGAATCTCTCTCTAAAGCATCTGAACTGGCCATCTGAACACAGTTACGATTGGATAGACTGATACTTGTCTTACTGTATGTTTCTACTGTCTTACTTCAACACAGAAACGAAGCACTATAAATGTCATTCAGCCAATGTCATTCTGAACCAATGTCAATTGGTTCAGATTCTCTGCTGCACTGAGTCTGTAGTAGAGGCAAGGGGCTCTTACTAATTACCACCAAAGACGTAAATGATTATTTTTATGAGTAACTTGAAGAATCATCTGAATCATAGGGCTTGGTGATAGTTGGAGATTTACTACTATGATGTCTTCTGAAAAGAAAAATTCAGTCCAAGTCTTAGTGAAACTGTTGCTGACAACTCTTCTGGCAAAGGAAAGAGGTCTAGATTTGATCCTAAACAACAGAAAAGAGCTAGCTGAGAATGTAAAAGTGGAAAGAAATTTAGAAAGACAGATTATGGAACAGAATCCAAGAGATGTTGGTTGAAAGGGACCTCTGGAGAACATCTGATCCAACCTTCAGCTCAAAGTGGGAATATTGCCAACGCTAGATCAGGTCAGCCATGGTTTTGTCTAGCTGAGTCTTGAAAGCTCTAAGGTCAGAGCTTCCTCAGGCTGGCTGGGTAACCTGTTTAGGTGCTGCAATGCCCTCCTGGGGAAGAACAACTGAGTTTATGAATCTGAGGCAGTGAAGGAGACAGATTACAGAAATAATAGAACCGACTTCAATGCATTCAGAATTTGCAGGAAGGAGTGCATTAGAAATAACTTCATGGGGAAAAGAGATAATCAGGGGTAGCCATTCCTTCAGGAAAAAAAAAGAGGGCAGAATCACATTCTATACCACTGAAAGACAGAAAATATATTAAGACATACATCTGGCTAAATCACAAATGTTTCACTCGGGCAAATACTCATGCAAAAAAGAACAGAAAGTGAAACTGTGTTAAATTACTAACTTGGGTACCAAACATAGCATGGCAATGTAAGCACAATAATCAGAGAGGGAGATGCCAAATAAGCTAGTAAGAGACAGAGAGAATGTCAAGAAGTAAACTAGAAATAATTAAGAGGAAGGCCAAGGAATCACAATGGAGAGAAATAGCTAACAGATGCTACTGAAAAGACTGATGTGTTTAATGCCTTCTTTTGCCTTATTGCTCCCAGAAAAGGCATCTGTGTACAGGTAACAATGAGACATCTATGAAAACTCAGGTGAGAACAGAACTTGCTAGTAAGGGCTTGGATATTTTTAAACCTTTGCAGATTAGGGAAATTCACACTATAATAGTTATAATACTGGCTAAAGAGGCCTAGGAGCCATAACAAATCCCTTTAAAAACTCACAGAACACAGGGGGTTGTAAAAAACTTGAGGAAAGTGCTTATCTCAAAAAAAAACAAGAGCAAAAGAATTAAACACAGAGTTTGGGAAATGGGGGAACATATAAGAGATGAATAATAGGCAGTACAGATTTAGTCAGACCAAATCATATCAAACTATTTAATTTTCATGAAAGGCTAAAATTTTCTATTAGGAGGAGAAGCGATTGATATGTTATATACTGACTCATTTGCTATCTTAGAAGTAAGGCAGAGAAACCTGGTCTAGAGGTAACTAGGTGTGCAAAACCATATTCAGAACTTAATTATCAGCAGCTCACTGTCCAATTGGAAAGATAAATTGAGTAGGATTCCACTGGGGTCTGTCTCAGGCACTAACCACGTCATTAATGAAAATACTGAATAATGGAATATGCAACATGCTTAAATGCATGGATGATTGAGCTGCAGGGGCTGTAACTCCTTGGAAGCCAGGATTAGAATTCAGACTGATCTTGATAAACTGGAGAAGTGGTGCAGGTAAAGGAAAGAAGGACAAGGTTGTACACCTAGGATGAAACAATCCACAGAGCACATTCAAGATGGAGAATAACCAGGAAGGCAAAACTTTGTAGAACAAGATCTGCATACTAGATTGGGTTACAAGTGGAAAATAATTAACTGTATCCTACTGTAAAGCAGTTAGCAGAGAGAAGTTTCTAAACAGGAATACCTTCTATAAAACACGTAAACTTCTAGTCAGTGCTGGTAAGAACTTCGGCTGAAGTATAGAACCTGTCTTGCTTTTCAAGTAATACAGACTGTCTTCAGCCCATAAGAAAGCCCATAGCAACAGTGAGAAGTTTAGAAAATGTGACTTATGGGGAAGGTTGAAAGAACTGAGGTTAAATAAGAGAAGTTTGGGGTAGGTGAAGTCATGGTAATGGTCTTCAAATATAAGCAGCAACTGCAAAGAAGAGAAGAGTACCACTGTGTATAGAGCAAGAAGCCATGGGCATAAAACACAGAAAGAGAAGTTTTCAAGCAATATGGAGAGTTAAGCATTGGACTACATTGCCTAGGAATGTTGTGAAGTTCTACCTTAGCCTAAAGGTTAAGAACAGTCTAGAGAAAAAAGTTAAAAAACATTTGACCGGAATGAAAGTTATAGTTGATCCTGTACTGGGCAAGATAAGGAACATGAACTCTTCATGTTCTCTCAGCACACATCTACTCATGTATTTTAACAGTTCTAGTTTATTTTATGAAAATAACTTCCTCAAAGCATTTCAGTCATGGCTTCATCAAAAGCTGAGCAGTCTACTGTTTAGAAAACATATCCAAGAAAACATATTCTTCATTTACTGCTTTCCTTTTCAGATATTCATAAAAGCAACAATCAATCTACAGCTAAGATGATAACAGTCTTGAACAGTGTTTTAAACTATTAAAATGTGAAACAGCGAGAGACGGTACTTTGGTATCTATGTATAGTACTTCACTAAATATATTTATTTTGCAATTACATGGGCTATCAGTTCTACAATAAGTTATCTCAGCTTTCTCCTTCTGGGTGCAGATTACAGTGGCTAAAATCTTTCAAGCAAGGTCTGAATGCAGTATGTATTTTGTGAAATGGGACTACTGTGAATAATAATGCCAACTGCCAGCACATTATGAATAGGTATATGCCTGCATATAGTCACTGTACTTTGTGTCAATGTAAATAATAACAAAATATTCTCAGAACGTTTTCTTCTTAACCTCAGGTTTCCTCTTCTGGGAAGAGCACTTTTTGTAACAAAAGGACTCACTTGTGGAAACTACTTGCTAGCTCTCAAATCTACTTGTCTTGGAACTGGCTGGTCTGCTGGAAGACATTAGATTTGACAGAATACAAAGAAGCAGCCGTAAAGATAATCCAGAGATCTCTGAGCTATGACTCGTTTACAGGAAAAGTACTTCAATAATTGCAGGAATTTTAAACAAGTTTAGCATGTTGTGGGCAAACATCCAAGATACCGTTAACTTGATGCAGACTGAAATGTAGGTGCCCTGGAAAATGCACTTCTTTCACTTCACCAAGTATTTAGTTGACAGGCTCCTCCAAACAAGGATTTTGTTTCACAGTTAAATATTTTGGCAGTACTTTGTGTTGTAAGCCTAGCACATACTGGGCTTGCTTCCGAAACTTCCTGTTGGTGAGGGTCAAGTCTTTTAAGTTAGCGGATGAGTAGCAAAGTTTGATGGTGTGAACACAATACAATTCCAGACAAGCTGGGATCTTATGAAAAAAATCTGAGAACATAATACTCCTATGTTTTAACCCTGAAGAGGAGAACAAAGCAATTTTATAGACTAAAAATATGTCTGTGACTTCAGCTAGAAAATTCTGGATTGTTGATACTATTTTTTTTTATTACTGTTATGCAGGTTTTGCTGTTATTGAAAATTTTTTGAGAGCAGTATTCACAGAATCACAGAATCATATAGGTTGGAAAAGACCTTTAAGATCATCGAGTCCAACCATAAACCTAACACTGCCAAAAACCACCACTACACCATGTCTCTAAGTACCTCATCCAAACGTCCTTTAAATACCTCCAGGGATGGCGACTCAACCACTTCCCTGGGCAGTCTGTTCCAATGCTTGACAACCCTTTCAGTGAAGTAAAATTTCCTAATATCCAGTCTAAACCTCCCCTGGCGCAACTTGAGGCCATTTCCTCTTGTCCTATCACTTGTTACCTGGGAGAAGAGACCGACCCCCACCTCTCTACAACCTCCTTTCAGGTAGTTGTAGAGAGCGATGAGGTCTCCCCTCAGCCTCCTTTTCTCCAGGCTAAACAGTCCCAGCTCCCTCAGCCGCTCCTCATAAGACTTCTGCTCCAGACCCTTCACCAGCTTCGTTGCCCTTCTCTGTACGCGCTCCAGTACCTCAATATCCCTCTTGTAGTGGGGGGCCCAAAACTGAACACAGTATTCGAGGTGCGGCCTCACCAGTGCCGAGTACAGGGGCACAATCACTTCCCTAGTCCTGCTGGCCACGCTATTTTTGATACAGGCCAGGATGCCATTGGCCTTCTTGGCCGCCTGGGCACACTGCTGGCTCATATTCAGGCGGCTGTCAACCAACACCCCCAGGTCCTTTTCTGCTGGGCAGCTTTCCAGCCACTCTTCCCCAAGCCTGTAGCGTTGCATGGGGTTGCTGTGGCCCAAGTGCAGGACCTTGCACTTGGCCTTGTTAAACCTCATACAATTCACCCCAGCCCATTGATCCAGCCTGTCCAGGTCCCTCTGCAGAGCCTGCCTACCCTCAAGCAGATCAACACTCCCACACAACTTGGTGTCGTCTGCAAACTTACTGAGAGTGCACTCGATCCCTTCGTCCAGATCATTGATAAAGATGTTAAACAGAACTGGCCCCAACACCGAGCCCTGGGGAACACCGCTTGTGACCGGCCGCCAACCGGAGTAAACTCCATTCACCACCACTCTCTGGGCCCGGCCGTCCAGCCAGTTCTTTACCCAGCGAAGAGTACACCCGTCCAAGCCATGAGCAGCCAGTTTCTCCAGGAGAATGCCGTGGGAAACCGTGTCAAAGGCTTTACTGAAGTCTAGATAGACAACATCCACAGACTTCCCCTCGTCCACTAGGCGGGTCACCTTATCATAGAAGGAGATCAGGTTGGTCAAGCAGGACCTGCCTTTCCTGAACCCATGCTGGCTGGGCCTGATCCCCTGGTTATTCTCTACATGGTGTGTGATAGCACTCAGGATGATCTGCTCCATCAGCTTCCCCGGCACCGAGGTCAGGCTGACAGGCCTGTAGTTCCCCGGGTCCTCCTTCCGGCCCTTCTTGAAGATGGGTGTCACATTCGCTAATCTCCAGTCAGCAGGGACTTCCCCAGTTAGCCAGGAGTTATTGTATCTTTCTCCTCCAGTATCAAGTGAAGAAAATGAGTAGGCTATCTTTTGAAGATAGGGCAAGCACAACAGCAACTATAGTGTGTGCATGCCAGGATTTGGAGTTAAGCAGGTACTTTACAGGTAATGTTTAGGTCTTGCATTACACAGTATTATTTATTTCGTTTTCAGAAGTGTGACATCAGTTCCTTTTCAGCTCTTCAGAGAGAACAAAAAGGACAAACAGCTCAGAACACTTGAACAGGGCTATTAACCTCTAGGAACAACATAATGGCAAAAAAACTGAAATACACATCATGAAGAAACACACGACTAATTTTAAAAGTTGAACTGTCATGGACTCAAGTCAGCACTGTTTTTTTCCTTCCAAATGGTTATTTATCAGTGTTTAAAAGAATGCCTGTAAGGCACCCATATTTACAGTGGTGTAATGTTTAAAGGAGGACACAGTGTGCAGCTACAGAAGACATGCAATTAACTCCGGTGGAGCACAGAGGAAAGAGGATGGAGAAGAGATTCTTATTGTATGATGCTTCTTTCTCATAAGGATAGTCTTAAAGATATGAAAAGAGCTTGAGATTGTATATTTATTAGCAGGGTACCCATTGCTAATAAAAAATTGTGTACTCTGAGATCATGGGTACTTAAACTCTGCATGAAGTTACCTGGCTGCTGTGTACACTGCTGCAGCATGCTAAACATCCTGCAGCTGCCTCATATAAAGCAGGAGAAACAATTAAAAAAGGTTTTAAAACTAATTACAGGTAAAACCAGACAGTCATTCCTTAGAACAGTTTGTACATTTGACTTCTTTTTTTTCTTATCTTTTTGCAAGATGCTTATCTTTGCGAGCATACAGTTTTAGAAAGGAGAAATGTATTTCTAGTCTTCAGACTCAGTCTCTGGAATTTATGTTACATGATGCTGGCTGGATATTTCTATTCAGATGATTAGGTACAGAATATTTAATAATGTTGACATTTATATGGGCATGGTCAGATTTCAACAGTTTGAGATGAAAGAATAGATTAACAATAGTTTGAGATGAAAAGGCTATTTCCTGTCTTTTGCAGTTATTGTTTCAGGCTGTTTGTAAAGTACTGAAGAAAATACTCTTTAAAGTGGATCCACATTTTATAATGTTATCTCCAAACCTGCAAGTATGAGATACATACTATTTTTATGACTAGAAGACAGTTCTGCATGAAAATCTAGTATGGCAATTCTGCAGCATGCAAAATTACAATGGTTATATACCTAGTAGTTCATTACTGGTACTACTATCAAGACCATCCTAATAGACACACACAATCTAAACATTTTGATTTTGTATCTTAAACTTATTTTCTCACCTTAAACAGGGAAGAGAACACATGAAATGTATAAACTGCACAGGAACCATCAGAGTCGCACATGAGCTGGTTGATATGACTACGCCAGGCTTCTTCTGCATCATCACATGCTGCTGGCTGAAATGCAGCAAGGATGGCAGAAAAAAATGGTGATGGAGGAGGGGAGGCATTTCGATCAACATCTCCAAAACTGAAGGAGAAAAAAACAAACAAACCTGTGATGAAAGGAGAATACCAAGAAGGTGGCAGATAAAATACACTGCAACAGAGAGTTATAATCACAGGACCAATTACAGCACCTTTCTAAAAATATTCTTGAACTTTCAAATTACTTTTGAAGCTGGCAAGATGTTGGCTACAACGAGAAAAACCTCCAAATCAGAATCCCTATCTTCAGGCTGTTATCATCTACCTTCCTCCATCCCAGAATACTTGAATTGTTTTATCATACCATAGTTTGGAAGAAGAAGGCTGAAATTTCACAGGAGGATAGAGCCCATGAAGAAAAACTCCTCTTCTAGGAAAACTTGGTTATAATAATGTACAGCGGAAGTAAGAATGTCAGCAAGTTACAAACATTATATATACTGACCTGTTTGGTTACCCCCCAATGTAAAGGACTGGAGAAGATCCATCCCTTCTCCACACTGTTCTTAGGACAGAGCATTATTTTGGCACTCCATGGTCAGTGAAACAGGCTGACTACAATTTTTAAAGGGTACTAAGCTACTTGATCTTGTGTATTATCCTTTGGGATGGAGAAATACTTCCTATGGCTCCCAAGAACAGGAACTGTGATTCTGAAACATGTGGCACATAGACAGAGAGAGGGCTTCTTTATATATCCTCATTCTTTTCCTTTCTCCTCTCCTCTCCTCTCCTCTCCTCTCCTCTCCTCTCCTCTCCTCTCCTCTCCTCTCCTCTCCTCTCCTCTCCTCTCCTCTCCTCTCCTCTCCTCTCCTCTCCTCTCCTCTCCTCTCCTCTCCTCTCCTCCTTTCCTTTTCCTCTTCCTCTTCCTTTTCCCCTGTCCTCTGTCCTCTGTCCTTGTCCTTTCCATAAATACGGGCTAATCGTAGTCTAACTCAGCATTCAAAATCTGAAAGAGCTCCATAAGGCATGGAAAAATCTTGATGCTTTTTTGCAACATATACTGGGGTCCAGCCACACTCACCAGCAGCCTCAAGAGTATGCAGATGGGATTTTTGACAATATTGTGACTTCCTTATGACCCATAAGAAATCAGAAGGATGAATACATGGCTGATCTGTTGAACAGCTAACTAAGCAGTATTTCCATTATTGTGAATCTTTAAAGATCCTTTTTTTCTTTTAATTAAATATATTACATATATAATGACTAACTGCACAGATGTATGTACAAATCATAACTTGTTTTCCCTAGAAGAAAAATCTTGGGGTTTTTTTGAGTTGTGTGATAATTATGCAGGTAATTAGGGCATTGTCTTCTCACTGCTCTAAACTCATGAGAATTTTATAACTCCCGCGGCCAAAATAGCCATTCCATTAACTAACTCCTTGTTACCACTTTGTTGTACAGTGTAAAAGAACTTTTATGAATAATATCATATACAAGTACCTAGCAAGAGCAAATTGTTCCAGCCTGTCAACTTTCTCTTCAGTCTCTGTCATATCCAGACTAAGGCTATCACTGCATTCAAATGCTCCAGGGAGTTCATTTGTAGACCCCGAAAGGTCATCCTCATGGACTGCTGCATCTTGTTCTTCATGTACAGCTTCAACCTAGGGGAGTGAATGATGATGTCTTAGAAAACAGCAAATTAATAAGTTAATTCCACTAATAAATAGAAAGCATCTAATGAAAAAACCCACCTGACAATATGTTAAATTGCACAGGTATAAAGCCACAGATTATAAATGACATGAATCAAGTTACACTTGTTAAAAAATACTGTATTTGCTTAACTTGCTGTCTTGGATCAATATAATTTTTAAGGCGTTTCTTCAACTTAATTTGTCTAGCAAAGAATTTTAGATTTCAATGCATTTGGCAACATAGCAGGGAAGTATTTTTTCAGGAAAAACAATAGGGTTCTTGTTACTGTCAGGCTGTCCTTGTCACTTACACATTATAGTGTCCAAGAGTGTATTAAAGCCTCTCAAAATATATTGAAAACAATCACTCTCTGGAAGACTATATGCATGTTTAGAATTGAGAATTATTTTTATCATGTCATTTACATAATAACTTCAAGAGGAATCCAAAGCATTCTACAGGCTATTAAAAGGATTATGCTTCTATCGTTCCCCTCCTTTTTCATCCATTAGCACCTACAGCTCTTGATTTCTTTTTGAAACTTTCCGATTTCTCTTGCATTTTTAGTCTGAACAAATTTTGTTTCAGTTTTAATCTTTTGGCTTTTCTCTGCATTCATACATACATCCTGCAAAGCAGTTCCTGTAGGGATGACTGCAGTGGGTAGCTCAAGCTCTATCTTTTCTGTTTGGGGTATCTCATAAGGTGTGTGTTTGTGCACATAGGCATATGCGCATGTACATACATGTGTTGGGAGCTAGTAGGGAGGGAAATCTGTGGCAAGTGGAATTAAAAGAGGAAAGTGGTCCTCTGCAGGTTACCAGACCTGCTTGGATCCTACAGATAAATTTGGGGGATTTGCATTTCTAAAAATTAAACAAGACTTGTATCAGAAAGGACAGGATCAGAAACTGGGGAGGGGGGGGGGGGGGGGGAAGAAAGGTTTTTGGTTTAGTTTGTTTTCTAAGTGAAAGGGATAGGAATATTCCTGAGTCTAGGGTAGATGAAATGAATCAGAGCACAAGCCATCTTGACAAGAGAAATGAAAGCTATATGGCTGAATTACCAGAACAGGAACCAGAGCAGCTGGCAAGAACTATAAATGTTTCCTGCTTCTTCAAGAAGTAGTTAGCATTAACCACTTTCAAATATGAAATATTAGCTTGAAAGAACCATTGGTTTGTTCACTGCAATAACAGTGTTTGTATGAGGAAAACACATTTTGATGGGATAGGGTAAGGGAGGAAGAAAGAGGAAGCAAACACCTCCCACCCACTGGAGTCCAATACGATGCCCAAAAAGCAAAATAAAAAAGTGGACTACGAATATTCATGCAGGATTGGAGTACACTTCCAGAAACTGGTGAGTTCAGATAACTTGAAAAATATATAAAATAGCATCATCTGTATCTCTGTATCCCTCATAGCATTATCCATCACTGTCTTCTAATCCCTTATAAATACCATTTTAATTATTGTGATCACTATCTTTAATAGAAAATAAGTTTAACTAATTTCATGCCGTTAAACTATAACACCTGGATTTTGGCACTGAAACATTTGAGAAAAGGCCTGCTTAATCAGTCTGTTGCTCTCATTCACTGCATCCATTTAAAAGTTCAGGTGATATTTTTGGTTTTGCTTATGATGCAACAACTAAACATTTTTGTACAGCACTAATGAAGTAACAAAAATTTCCTCTGCATTGCTGACATACCATCAGCTCTCTGAAAATAAGAACTCAGAGGAAAAGAGAAACAGGAAAGAGCTCAGATTTTGTGTTATCAAATTAAGTAAAAATTATTTAGGTGCAAGTTTCAAGTTTTCTGACTAAAAATTAGATGTCTTCTTCCTTAAAATAAATATAAACCCAGGCATTTTAACTTTGTTTATACTGACTCCAATTTGTTTTGAGTAAAAATACAGAAGTATGCATACTAGAAGAAAATATCTTTGAGGTAAAAAACCCTAAGAAGGCATTATGTGTAAAGTTATCAATTCTTTGTAACACTGGCAAATCCCTGTCAGCTTGGGTTATGTATTTCACCAATATCAAACCTGTCTCAGGACTAGCTGGATTTGCCTGTCAATCCCACAAGAAACTGCTGTGATTTTACATTCTTCACTTATTTACTTTTTCCAAAGCTTTTAATTTTTTGATGAACACTGGTGCATGGGTACTGGGACGTTAAATAATTTTCACAGTAAAGATTCTAAAACCCCAGGCATATATTAAACTCATGAACTGTGATTTGCAATTCTTAATGTACATACCAATAGCTACTGCAGCTGGATGCATGAGATTAGCCAGTCACCACCTGCAAATGTATCTGTTCTGACTGCAGCTTCCTGAACTGAAATTCTGCCAGCTTCTGCTGCTTATGGTTGTTATGTGGTAACTTGGCTACCAACAGTTGTTCTGACAAATGATAATGAGTTTATCTTTTCCACAACCATTATTTTGAGAGGTTCCCCTCCTTTCCTATCCCTACCCACATTTCCCTCCTCCTGTCCTTTCTTCCTCCTGGGGAGGTTTCTGACACAAACAATTTGTTCAATATTCAGCACAATTCCAACCTCCTTTTCTATGAAGTCTTCACTAGAAGTTTCCAGTACTTCTGTTATATGCAGTGCTAGTAGTACTGTATCAATTTGTTGTGTGGCTGCATTTGGAGGGGACCAAGGGCAAGAACTGGAATGAAAGCCGATGATTACACAAGACAACTGTATGCTTCCCCTGCCCCATTCTGCAGAAGCCACCCAATTCGGACATGACAGAGAAAGCTGTCACCCCCCCACCCCCCGATTATATTTCTGGAGAGACAGTGAGAAGAGTAGGTTGACCTGATCTCCCACAAACAAGTATTATTAAACAGAAAATTAAAGAAACTGTCCCCACATTGATAATTATTTACCGACCTTACATTATGTTCATCTTGTGACACAATTGTCTGAAACAAACTGTGCTGAACATGGTTGTTGTAACCTTGCAAATCTTGCCTCCCCCCACCCCAGATGGCTTAATCTTGCAGTCATGAATTTAAAATTTCTGAGTGTCTGCCAAAAGGCAAGAACTGAATCCAGTGCACACAACTGTACAATAGGTTCCCACATACAAAAAAATCTCAGAAAATACACGCATACACCCACCACATGAGTTGGCATATCATTCTTTTAAATCAGCATGAAGAACAAAAGAGTATTCCCTTAGGGTTGTAACTTGTAACCAGTTCATGGATTTGTCTTCCAATGAGCTTGTAGTATCTTGGTGCATATGTAGTGCAATATACTCAAGAAACAATAAATGAAATAATTTAATAAAGAAAGTATAAGTAGAAAGGAAAGGGTATGGATGTGCAGGAGCATATGAATATATTGTACTATGCCATTATATACAGAAAGTCAGAATGTACTTGCTTTCACAGATCAAACCCTTCATGAAAGTGTAAGTAAAATAAACTTCTAAAAGTGTTATGTAAAATGCACTGCAGTTGAAAGTAAAAATGTATTCACCTTGGATCCTTCAGACACTTGGAGATTATTCATATCAGGCAAAGACACGTCAAAGCTAGATGTTCCTATATTAAAATGATGAGGGTCTGCTGAGGTTGTGTCACATGATGTGGAAAGTGAGTCAATATGATTTGTATCCTCAGATGGGGAAAGAGTTATAATCTGCTTAAAAGACAACAAAAGCACAGAAGAACTGAGTACACAGGTACCCTACCACACACTGCTTTTATGAACGTGCAAAGCAGACATTGTCTTAAAGGGCAGTGACGATGGCTCTCTTAGTTTGTACATACAGACATATTATAACCCTTTCAATGTTTCTATCATAAAAATTGTATGCAAACATCCCAGAAGTGAACAATGAAAACCTGACACAGTTTCCCAAACTGGAGTCTTGTCCTATTTCTTTAAGTATTAGATACATCAGAAAGATTTACTACTGGCCATTTGTGCAAAATCGTCACATAGTAATTTGTGGGAAAAAGTGCAAATAATCATATCTGACACTTCCTGTGTTTCAAATTTTGCATTAAAATTCCTGTTTACATTTGCAAATAAGGGAAAATCAAGCAGCGACAAAACACGGCATTGAGTGCCACCCCCCCATTTCAGCTGATTAGATTGCACCTGGGCGAGAGGAAACTAAAAGCCCAGCTTATTTAAAAACAAAATCCTATCTATTCTTAAATTGCAAGTTTGCAACTTACTAGGTCTGAGTTCTCCAAGATTTGGCTGGTGGTCAGGTCCTCCTCCTCCGATGACTCATCGGAGTCCTCATGGTTCATTTTGTTCAGGCTGGGCGTGCTCCCTGAGAGCTGGCTCTCTTCCAGCAGCTGCATGTCACACTTGTCCAGGCTATCCAGGGACCGTCTGCGTACTCCCCAGTTGAAGTTGTCCATGCTCTCACCCTGAAATCAGATATAGGGTCAGCTTCCTTGATTTGAAACTCATCATATACCAACCACTAATCATTAGATCAAAGTTAGCTCAAGAAATATTTTTATGTAAAAATATAATACAAACTTGATATAAACATGATTTTGTTAAGCAATAATGTAACAGAAGCATTTATAATTTTCCAGCGCTTCACCTGGAGATAAGAGCAGAAGCATGGAAATGACAGTTAAATGAAGATTCATTCTTTTCAGTATTAGATGTTTTTCATGCATTTGCTGATTTAAGAATTCATTTTTGTAAGTCCACATATACACACACCTCAATACCGGTAGAGCAATGACAGGCAAAAGAAAAGTTTGGAAGCAATTTTAAGGGATTTTTCCATAATGTTTAAAAATATTAGGAGCACAGTTCATAGCAATGGTTCAATTGCGAAACATATGTTAAAGATTTTAGGTTCTTTGCATTATATACATAACCATAATGATGAGTAGATTTGAATGAACCCTTCGTTTACACACAAATTGTAATAGCTAAAGCAGCACACTTCTTAAAACTTTTATTCTAGGCCCATATTGCTTATTTTTGTAACTTGAATTTATTTGAATTATCTGAAGCTATACTTTGTGAATAACCTGATTAGCATTGCCTGAGATTTCATGTTTTAAAAAGGACACAGTCAAATGGACCAAACATTTTATGTTGACTTTCAGTTCTGATCCCACATGCAGTTACATAAAGCTGAGTGCATTAAACAAATTTCATAACTATTTGTTAGGCTGGTGAACTGATACAAAGATCACTTAATTTCTTTCATGTATAAAAATGACAATTAGTTTTCCACCATTTTCTCATTTGTTTACTTTATGTATTTTCCAGTGGACTGTATCCCTTTTCCCTAATTGCGCTAATTCTCTTGCTTGCTTCTTCAAGTCTAGCCAGGTTCCTCTCCAGCAAATGCAGGAGCATGTCCACAGCTGCTCCTGTCATGGACCTGCAGAGGCCAAAGGGGCCTTACACAGCATGAAGTGTCTACCCAGAAGTATCCAGCTGCAGTTTTGGGTACTTTATCTAGGTGAAAGCCCTCAACCTTATATCGACATGGGAAGGAAATTCATAGAGAAAAAATGTTTCTTTTTAAGGTTGAGGGCTGACTGTTTAAAACAAGACTCTCTAAGATGCAACACTCTTAAACAAGCAAACCAACTGCTGAAAATTCAAGTTGACAGTGATCTTTTAAATATGAATTTGACAAAAATATAGTTCTGCCTAAAAAATCATACATATTATTATCAAATCACTGATTATCTGATATCAAATCAAATCACTGAGTATCTCCTGGGCTTATGCAGATGTAAATGATGTATAATCATAGAGAAAGAGGCCTCAGTTCAGTAAGGTCCCTCAAGCAGATTTGTAATTTTAAACACTTGAGTAATCCCCATTCAGGACTACTTAATTTACTGAATGGGGACCAAACTGCATAAAGTGCAATTAATTCAATTGCAATCTTACCTCCTTAACAATCAACAAACTTGCACAAATAGATCTTATTTTGCATCATTGCCCTTTAATGCAATGAACTTTGGAATATGATTAGAAAGGGGGAAAGTTCAGTTTCATGACACTAAGCTCACTGTTCATGAACAAATATGAGGAAAAAAGAAAAAAATATTTTTTAGGAAAAAGACAATTGAGAAATGGAAGAACTGTAATCCACAAGAACATGTAGAACCAAGGAATGCGCTATATGCAAGAGCAAATGAACATGAAATTGTTATGAAGCCTGACACATTATGGGAAGAACCCTGTGTTTTCATCCTGGGACTGGGATCATATGGTAGTTTTGTAGGGAAGAGAACAGAACACATCTAAGATTTAAGAAATTAGGTCTCTTTAAATCATAAAATCAACTGTTCGGTTTCCAGCTATTTATTTTAACAAATTCTTTGGCTGTCCATCCTCCCCCACAAAGGCTGGAAGACACATGCAGCAATGGGACATCCTCCAGAAACACATCAGTTACTGAGCTAACAAATGACAAAATGACATAAATAAGCAAGCAAGCAAAGATGACTGTCATCACACCCTGATCTTCATGATGCCTTGTACAGCTATCAGTAAACTTTGCAGCCCATGTCTATCGCAATATTTCTTGTTGAAGTTTTATTCTGCAATGCCTTAAAGAAGGAAGCCAGCAAAAAGAAGAGAAATGAAAAGGGACACTTCTAGGACATGCAGTTAGAAGGGGGAGTGAATTAAAAGTGAGAGAAAAGGGTAGGAGAGACAAAACACAGTATAACCCAAAACTTGCTACAGGGGCACCCAGAATCATACTGAATTTAAAGAAGACGTCAACACATGTCTACGAAGATGCAGTTGTTGTTTTTATAGTCTGTTAAGCAATCTTTCTTTCACAGTTAACAAGCAGGAGGGAAGATGTATTTGAGAGGCTGTTCATTTTTATCTACAGTGGGAGCAAAGCTATCTCCTATCTGAAAAGCCACCAGTAACAAACATCAATTCAAAAGAAAACAGTCACTTCTTATAAATGTGTCTGGCCAGCAGTGAGCAGGCACCACATAGGACTTCTCACAATCAGCTCCCTCTGGTAAAGGAGAGGACGTGCCATTGCAGCCGCTTTAACCATTACGACAACCCAGGGGAAAGGAGAGACACAGGAAGGGCAGTAAAAAGGGAAGTAACCCTATGTGGGGGAGAGCAGTGTGGCTCCTCCATAAAGCTGGTAAGAATCATGCAAAACTTCTTTCACGCGTTTTTACCTTACTGTATTGACAAAGTATGCAAAGTTAATGGAGTCACACAAATATTGTAGGGTATAGGCAAAAGTGTTGTGGAACTGCGTAGTAAGGCACTATTTCCATATGTTCGTATCTTTTAGAGCACAGGCATTTTGAGCATAAGATTTTTTGGGGGTTGTGTTTGCATAATAACTGATATACAAACTATCAGAAACAAATATGCAAAACTGTTGTTGCTGGGGTTTGCATCAACTCATTACAATTCTCTATCATTTCAGTTCTCTCTATACATTGATAAACTGCAAGTTTAGGTCCCAAACTGGCAACCACTGATGCGCCTTTTCAGTTTTCTTCACAAGGTAAATGAATCCCACAAAGTTGGTATGAGTATACAGCTGAATTAAATTAAGCTGTGTGAATTAATTAATTTATTCAATTAAATTCAGGCTGGTAGGCAATGACGTAAACTTTCTGAAGAGGTCTCAGTTATCAGCTTTAGCAAGATGCTAATAGGAGCCAATATACCACAACTGAAAAGCTGGAAGTAGTATATAATTTGCCTATGGAAAAAATGGCCCGAACTTTACTATATTATAAATAATGAAGTTCTTCTTTTGTTTTTACATATTATTTATGCACAAATATACTAAAAGGAGAAATGGCTCAATTTGAAAAATGCTGATACTAGAATTAAGATATTTTAAAATTTGTGAAGACTGTTGAACATGTCAAAAATGAGCTTAAAATGAAGCAGAACTTTTGAGGAAGACCTCAAAAATATTTCTAATACAAGACAAAAAATGAAGCACCTGTCAGAAGTGCAAGCGCACACACACTCACCGACCCACTCACCCACGCACACACTGAAGAGGGGGAGGGCAACAACGAAACTATGATGTTATTCTGTAATACAAGTTTGCAAGAAGGCATAACATATACTGGCACATCTGAGTTCAAGTAGCATTCTTACCTGAAGTTCCTGGGTAGCAGATAGATAGAAAAACAAATAGAAAGAATCTATGTAAAATTACTGTATTAAAGACATCATAGACAAACATTTGCCTACAATTGTAACTAATATTATCACAGAAACTTCAACTCTTCAGTCTATCTTTTAAGTTTGAAAATAACCATTACTTGCTTTCACATCTTTATGAAATTTCAAACAAGTACATCTTGTGGTCTGGGGATGATACAAGCATCGCTGGCCTGTTTAAATCATAAGGTTTTTTTGGAAAGACTATTTGTGCTCTTGCTAGCTTAGGTTTTCTAACACTGTTTTATTCATGTTTATGAATATATCAAAGTCAGACCTGACATAAATGATACAGTTTCAACTCAGTCATTTGAGATGTAGCCTCTTACACCAGGTTTGAATTTGGCTAAAGTATCTGTTTATTTAAAACAGTAGTAAGTCTGGACTAAACCTTGGAATGCAAGGTCTCAGATCCATGGCAATTTAACAACTGTATTAAGTAGAAGACTACATTTTTCGTTTTACTTCACATAAAACTAGAGAAGCTTAGTATCTGCTCCACGACCGACTTAAGACAATTAGTATACTGATTAATTTAGGTCTCAGCCTTGAAGTTAGCCACATGTATAAAACAAATCTTTGCAGGGTTACTGTCCATGAAGGTAAACTAATTTTGATAGGAATTGTTCTGCACAATTATATATATAATCTGTATATGGTTTTAACTGGTGAAGAGAAAGAAGAAATTCTTGAATTTCACTGGACAAAAAAATTATCATGTGGTATTTAGTCAAAATTGCAGTCCCAAGCCCTTGTAATATCTTGAAAGCATTTAAGACACAGAAACGATTGCAGCCGGTATACTTTTTGACAAACAACCTGGTATTGCTGTTTTATCATTTATCATTGTTTAGAACATTAAAGCTCCTTCATAATAGTAGGCTAATGTATTTTCAACCATTGATGCCACCTGCCTTTTTTTTTTTTTTTTTTAGCAAAGTCATGGGCAGCTGTGAGCCAAAATTACTATATTTTGATATAGAAATTCCTGACTTGGAAAATAAGGACTCTGCGACATCTCTTTCCATTCCTTCATCCTTCCTCTTCATTGAAAAAAAAATTAAAATTCAGATGTACATGAGTTCACACCTGAGGGGTCTGTTTACCTTAAAATTATTTTACTACTGTAATTCAACTAGGGAGAAAACTGATTATTTCTTCTTGTACACATGTTCTTCTCAGGGCTAAGAGCAATGCCTGAGAGAATTCATGTTAAAATCAAGTCCAGACTATGACAAGAAAATTTATTAAACTGTTAGGTTTGCTGAACATCTGCACCTTAAGTACTTGAAAAGAGCTAACAATTTCTGAACTTTTAAATAGCAGCAAAATTGTTAGACTTGTTTGGCAATGAATATTCATTTTTGGTCTTTCCCACCCAAACAGAAGGAAATACTCCATGTTTGATATAAGCAAGGTTAAAGGGTGTAGCCCCCCAAAATTCAGCAGTTCTTCAACTTTTTCCCTTCAGCAGTTTCAGCTCAAGGTAAGCTGACAGGCTTCACCTGTCAAGACTTGATCTGGGCCCTCAGGGTTCTGTTTAGCTCCTGCATGAAATGATGAAATCATGAACACCTAAGCAGAGTGGAAGGTACATCTCTCTAAGCATTAGTGATTTCATCAGCAGTTGCAGGAGTAACAGCCCGAAGGCCTGAATTCATGTTTTGGAGGGTTACTCTTGAACCAACAGATTTGGAACAATTTCATTTTACGGGTTTTTAATCAGCAAATATATTTTTGTTAATAATTTAGACCTTTAAAAATTGTATTTAAAATAAATTCACTTGAAAGTAAATTCACTGAAAAGGTACTAGAACAGAGGCTATATCTTCCAGTAACAGTTTTGCAGTGTTTCCTAAAGTAGATTCAGAAAGGAAGGGTGTGGTAGCCTCTTACTGTTATGCTACTGAAATAAACACTAAGTGAACATTATAAATAATCTGAACTCAAAACTAAGTTTATAGTTATACAGTTAAAAGTTTTATGTTGCAAGAAGAGTATAGTGTTTAGTAGAAAGAATATCAAACTGTTTTAATAAAAAAGCTGTTTCAGAGAAAATATACTGTACCTCCCCATCTTCCAGCTCAACATCTAGGAAATCAAAGTCCCTAAAGACTCTGAATTGCTGTTCACTGTTTGAATCATCCATGTTCTCCTGCTCCCTTGTTCCGTCTTCTGAAGACACCAAGCTCGTCTGGTGCTCAATCAGATCCAAATCACCACAGGAAGAAAAAATTACCTAAAATTCAAAGGATTTCTCTTGTAACAAAATGCTCCCTCTGGTTGTTTCTTCCTAAAAGCTGTAATTGGTTATTCGGAAGACTGTATTTCCAGTACACACCTAATTCCTTCACTGAGTATTTTTAGAACACTCTTTATTATTTATGTTGGACAGGTGCCTTCAGATTAAACTTGTACAAAGAAACAACTTCATACTGCAGGAACACATCCAAGAATATTACAGCTACCACCTAATGGCTGCAGATTGCTGTTGCCTGGATGTTTGTATATATTTACAGGAACAAAATTAAGAGAACTTAGCAAAGAAAATACTGTCAAGGGGATGAAGTAGTAAGTTCATTAAAAAATCTCTGGTTAAAAATGATGTTCAAAGATATGTCAAGATTAGAAAATACAACAAACTAATATTTCCTTTCCTGCTAAAAATAATTGTATCTGCAATTCAGTTGTGAAAATGCAATGGTCCCTGTCTTGCAGAAATAAAGGACCTGTTCACCATAATACAAGTGACATACAACATACTCAAAAACATTCAGAAATTTTCCTTTCTCTGTAGAAAATATTTAATAACTATTTTAAGAGCTTCCTACCCTGGATGATCTATTGCCCGTTTCCTGGCACCAGATAATATTAATTTTTAAAGAGTAACATTAGAACTACCATCTAATGGAAAAATCAGACACCCCCCCTCAGTTTTATTTCTGTAATTTAATTTTTTACTTTATAAAGACCCTAGATCAGTAATACCAGAGGTTATTACTCTTTACTCACTGAGCTGGCATAAGTAAAATCTATAGCATCACAGATCTTTCACAGCAAAACCATATGTAGCTCTGTAAGTAAATCATCTTTAAGCAAGAGAGCCATTCACTCACTGGTCTATATGCTGAGAAATGCAGTGTGGGCCAGTACAAATGAAAATTATAGTAATGTGAAATGAAACTACGCGAATCAGGTCAGCAACTCTGGGAAACAAAGTTCTTCACTTTTAAAGTTTAGGACACAATGAAACAAAGAAATGGTCAATACAAGGCTACTTACTGAAGGGTTTTTACTCAGCCCAACTTCCTGACCACATAGAGAAAGGACATGCACCAGCTTTTCCTTTGTCCTTTTCTAGAAAACAAGATGTTTCTCAAGTGAGCATTTTTTTAACCACCCATTCTTCCGGTGGCTAGAAACATATATTAACAATTTTTAATTAGGAAGAACCAACCAAAGAATTAGTCATTAAGTGCTCAAAGCGTTGTTTTCAGAGCAACTATGCATACAAAGAAACATAAAAATAGCTGTTAATGATTTTGGTGTTTATTATTTTTAAATTAGCCTATTAATTCTATTGAGCATAATAAGGAAACACTGGATTGTGTGCATCACTTCAAAAGGACAGTTCAGAAGCTTAAAATTAAGCACATGCATAATTATTTTTTGCAGAATTGGGCCTGAGTCACAGCTATATAATCTGCTATATTTTAAAAAAAAAGTAATAAATACACTTATTCTTCATTGTTTTATTTTAACTGGCAGATAACCAAAATCAATACGGTAATCAAACATCACTTTTAGGAAAATGGTTCCAAGGAATTCTTTTTACCTGATTTCCCATGAAAACACCACTTAGAAAGTTGCACATGCTGTCTATCTGCTCTCCTTGCTAATGTCTGAACTCACCTGTCATTCTTAGCTAAATCTGACCTAGAGTCAGAGGTCTTAAAGAGATGCATTTCCTACAGGTTGAAAGAAAACCACTGGCTGAAGAGAAGAGAGACATAACTCAGCCCATTTCTGAGTCCAAAAAAGACATTCAGCATACACAGTCAGTGAGATGCTGTGCTGCCACTGCCAGGAGCACTGTGTAGGGGACAGAGGGCACAAGCATTTAAGAACTTTGTGTGTGTTACTTCAGCTGCTCGGAGTGCAACTTGTTAATGACTAGTGGGCTACTTTAAAGGAGTTTACCTGAGAGTACTGGGGTCTCTTCCAGCTCACAGGAACAAGGACATTGGAGTTAGATCCTGATGAGGTTGAAGAAGTGCTTCGGGTGACAGCCATTGCCCTGGGTTTACCATCTCGTCCAGAAGAACTTTGCAGCTCATCATACCGTCTCCCAATAATTGGAGTCTTAAATAGAGAGTAATTATTCACTAGTACTATGCTCCAGGATGAACTTATAATGGGACATATTACTTCAGCTGCAGGAAAAGATTACTTTGAAGATCATATACAGGGGTAAAACAAGGAGTGCACCAAATTTCATGTCACTTGCTATGTGAGTTATTTTCCACTGTGAATGTCTCAGTAACTATTGCCATACCTAGTAGCTAGTGCTTATGCTCATGAATAGGTAATACTCAAAGCAACTGTCAAACTAGTTTCTAACATAAGCAGCAGCAAAAAACCCAGAAAGCTTATGAAATTTATTTCAAAACCACATTTCTTGCAAATGTTTTTAATGGGTTTTTCCTAAGAGTGCTGAGCACTCTGTCCCTGTTCCAACACACAGCAAAATGCTTTCTTGGATTCATGATAGGATGCTCAGTATTTTCTAGGACTATACCTACATGAAACAACAAGAAGAAACTGTCTACACAAATAGTACAAGACGCCTTTTTATGTTCATATTTCTTTTTAACCCAAAGTCTCGCTATTACCTATATAAAAAAGTCTGTAATGCTGCAAAGTCATGCAGGTTCATAACTATAAATAGAGTGAGCTGCCCATTAAAGTCAATAGGACCATTCAGTTCTATAAATTAAAAGAATTCAGTAAGAAGTCAGAAAGTACTCACTTAAAGGACATACTTCTAAGTTTAACAGATACAGAGAACTTTGGCATCCAAGTACAAAATGCTTGGAGGGGGATTTTATACATACAGTATACTTATATATTACAGTTGGCATAATTGCAACATAGCTTTACCACCAGATACTTTTAAACACAACTAATTCTTTCCCTCAAAAAACCTAATTAAAATCCAGAAAGAGCCCTCCAGCATAGGTCATTAAATATGTCACTGTGGATCAAGAGGAATTTAAAAGACTTTCAGTTTTGTAATTTTGCTTTCTTCCCCAGTTTTTCAGCTTTCTTAAGGAGCTACAACACGTTTTAGGATTATCAAATGACAGAAGTAAGGTTTTAAGTAGCAGAATAACAAATAGTACCTCTGAAATATCAAAATGAAACTCTAAAGTCTTCCCTGGTAGCTCCTTGGAGGCACTGTTCCACACTCGATGTATTTCCATTTTTGAAAGATCGCTGTGTTGATAGGATGGTAAAACTAAACTGGCAGAACGAGAAACTACCAACTTCAGGATATTCAAGGCTTCTCTCCAGTGAATGCTCTAGAAATAAGTATATTAAATCAGTAAATGGAAAGAAAGATTCACACACATTCAAGAGTATTTACATTTTACAGTCATATTTTTTGCCGCATAATAAAAATGTGGAATTTGAATATTACTATTCTTTCTCTCTCTTGGCCACTGACAAGGTACGTACTTGCAGAATAATTTCAACAGCAGAGACCAAGACTTGCCTAAGGTGTCATTGTTAGGGAATTGGCCTGCAACCTGGGAGACCTTAGTGCAAGGCCAATTTGGCAAAGGATTTAAAATCTCATACCTGAATGCCTTAATCAGTATGAATAAATATAAGGGCCATTGCAGAATTCCCATTTATCAAAGAAGCTGACTTGACACAGGCTCTTTCCAGCTGTGAATTCCTAGTAGAAATACATATTTTCCACTTGCTGAGAATTAGGTGCAGAAGTCTTTGAAGGGAAGTGCTTATGCCACATCTCCCTCATGCTAATAATTACAAAGAGTGGTCAGTCAGGCTCTGCCTGGTATTAAGCTTGCTCCTGATGTAATGTAGCTGCAGCCTAACCCTTCCCACACAGTGAACACACAGCTGGTCATCTGGGGACGCGCAGTCTGTTAGGCATCAGGATGTTTATAAACTAGATACCACACTGGACAGTTGCAGTCCTCCCTGCTAATCTAGTCTTAAATTCTTATAAAGAAAATCAACTTATGATAGCAAATACTGCTAAGTTCCTATGTTAATATAAAGAAGATATGGTATTTACCTGTACATATTTTTCAATGGTTTTTAGCACTTCCATGTTAAACTGTTTCACAGGAATAGATGACAGGTCCATATAACTAAGAAGACTGTAGATCATCTGTAAGAGGGACTGTTGCATACTGGGAAGGCCCTTTTCTAGTAGCTGTTAAAAAAAAAGTGAAAATAACTGAGTTTTGAGACATTTCTTCTTATGGAAAAAGCTACTAGTTTCATGAATACTATTTGTACTGTTAATCTCTCTTCGCTCACTGATTTTGCAATGCCATTTTACAATCATTTTACAAGTGATGATGATACAAGTGCAAAATAAAAAAGAGCTTTAAGTTGGGAGCCAAATGCTAGCCTGTTTTGATAATGAAACATATGTTTTATATATGCCTGCCCTAACTTATCCAGAAAATACATTCAGCAGTTGAGTAAGCTGGCAGGTAAAATTTACACTGTAACTGGGGAAGCACATCCAATAAAAACAGGGAGTATCTTTTTATTTCTACCTTTGCTGAAAGTCAGTGAGAAAAAAGAAAACATGCTGAAGAAACAAAACTACTACTATTCAGACATCAATATATATTTATCCAAATATACTTCACTGCCAGTGCTCACTGGCTGTAACTGCCAAGGAAACATTTTCTGTTAAGGAGGAGATGGAGTCCCTGGGCTCTCTTACTGTAGAGGCTAATACAAAAAAGGGCTTGATCTAAATCCCGGAATTTTGGAACACCTGAGTGTAGATCCCGGAATACCACAATGAGCCTTGGAAATGCAACTGTGCTCATATACATACACGACAGTAATTCAGGAGGCGTACTGACAGACGTGCTATGTTTGCACATGTGTGTGAAATATTTCAGCCCAAAATTTCCTGGAAGGTAGCACGTTCTTTCATTGGTGACAGGTCCTGTCCCACCCCACAAATTTCAGAGGCAAACAAATGTTATTGCTGGAGGTTACCAGAGGCTCAAGACTAGACTCTATCCTTCTGTTCAGGCCAACAAAAAAGTTCTTCTAACAGTGGTTACTAGAGATATTAGGATCTAGAAAACAATTATTTATAAAAACTCTATGCTGCCTCATGTCTTCCATCAGAGAAAAATTTCAACTGTTATCCAAGTGGAGACTAGTAATTTATTAGATGCCCTCTAATCTAACATAAAATCTAACAAAAATCTAACATAAAATTAAAGTAAGCTTTCAGTAATGTGTTTGTATGCTGATTTTGGTAGTGGAGGTTCCAAGTTCTACTGCACTATTAAATAGTGATTTTTTCCTCATCTGTAGACTGAGATCCCCAAGTATTTTTCTAGAAGAAATGATCATTTTTCATGGATGGAGCTGTAATATGTAAAACTGAGTAAGCAGCACTCCTTGTCACTGTAAGGTTTGGATAAGAACAGAGTTGAAATGTCTTATTTTATGCTAGGATCATACCCCTAGCTGACAAGCAATTACCTGCCATCAAATAGGTTAAATGCAAATTTTTGTCTGAATGGCAATAATTGAAGCTTTTACCTTCTGCTGAGAACATTTGTTCTTGTAGTCTTAATAACTTGTGGTAGAAAGTCCCCTTCTGAAGGTATACATGTGTGTTTGGAGGGGTCACGGTTGCAACACAGATTTCCTTTGTTATTCTTAAGCACTGCATGTCTCACAATTTCCCTCAGGCCCAAGTGCTGGGGACTGAGCCAGGATTGTTAAAGCTCGAGGCTCTGTAACCAATGGCTATAACAGTCAACTGTGGACTGCCCAGTGGGGCTGTTAACCCGTTTGGCTTTACCTATTGACAGTATATCCCACAGCCAGTTTATAGGAGACAGGAGCACATTGTTTATCCTGGTCTGGGGATTAACTAAGAAGAAAAGTGGAAACATATTCTGAATGCTGGAAAAATCTTTTTCATGGCCACAGCAGGCTGAACAAGATGGTTTCTTGTCTCTTGCTCCTCCTCCAGACTGGCAGCTACCCTATGCCTATACAAATATTCCCAGACATGACTCAACAGAGCTGCAGTCAATGTAAATAGAGAAAGGAAGTCATGCTTACTACTCTGTCATCCTGCGATGATGGTGCTATGTGAGGAATGTGCCTTAATTACGGTCAAAAACCTGCCTGACTTGAGGTTAATATAGTAGTGTGGTGCCAATCTACAGCAAGGGGGAAGTGTAAAGAAAGAGTCTCCAGGTGCACGTCTAAGCCCGTTTTGAGGGGAGTGAGATCATGTGCAATGGTCTTTGTGGAGGTGCTGCAGCAGTAGTAACTGTATGTAGAGCACTGAAGGGAAAACAGAGGGGCAAATGCTTTCCTAAGGCTGGGAAAGCAAAGGAGAAAGAGTTTAAACCTCAATTTTTACAGCATTTATTTATTAGGAATATAAGTTTCTGCTGTGAAGGAGACACTTGACTCTGGCGAATTCAGAGTCGTGTTTGAAGAGCTAATAGTCCTTCAGAGTCTTTGAGTTTGAAAACAGACTGAAAAAGCTCAGGGTCCTGTTTTAGTCTCCTACAGGAGAGTCATGACTTTCACCGTCAGTCAAGATCCGATATGATTGTTTACTTAGAGCGTCCACGTACAAACAAGGTGAGGAATTGCTGCTTGAGGCAGCAGGGCCAAGTTTGCTCTCAAGTCTGAGTGAGCGTGGGAGCACAGCGTGGCCTCTCAGGCTCTTGGAAATCTGTGGATAGCCAGTATGAGAGATGCCTGCAGAGTTTCTGTAGATCCTTTGGCAGAGGGGAGAATGAATCTGCTCCAAAAACCAAAGCTGCTCTAAAGAAGCTAGTGAATTTATGCCATGAATACAGAACTGCCTTCTCCCTGTATGAGAGGGGAGACTGAAGGCATCTCACTACAGCATAGAAGTGAAGGGATAAATCTGAGAACTCTACAAGAAAATGGTGTCCTGATACTGATCTGACACAGGAAGCAGAGGATCAAGTGACCTTAAGCTAAAGAGCAGAACTGAGCTTTGGATTCTCAGTAACAACACTGCATCAGCTCTATACTCCAGGCGTTGTTGTAATAATCAAATGTAAGCATACAATTCACATAATGTTGATGTTGCTATAGAAATCCATTGTAAAGCCCTACCCTATCTCCATAGAAACTAAGACAATGTACCTTTGTCTAATAAGCAGGATGTGGCTGTTGAAAGCAGAAGTTTAACTGATGTATTACTAGTCTAGTTAGTAAACCATGAAGAACCACTTAGATCTGCCAAAAAGGTAGGAAACTAGGGGAAAGGTAATTCCAGAAGGGAGAGATCGCGACCCCCGACTCACAGACCACCTACCCCAATATACCACTGACTCAAATGATGAAGTTGAAGAACAACAACTAAGCATGTGTACTAATTTACATGCTGGGCAAAGAGATTTTAACCAATCATTTAATGGAATAACACTGCATATGTATTAGGAAGTTGAATACGTTAATGCTTTGTGTATAAATAACTGTTAATTTGAAAGCTCGGTGTGTTGTCTTGAGACAGGCACCCATATCTGTGCAAATATGCAATAAAATACCTCTGCTCTGTGTGTATATTGGCATTTTGCCCACTGGGTAAATAAACCCTGATTTTTGGGACAACAGCATGAAAAATGTTAGGAGTAAGTGAGCACAGGGGAAAACCTGGGCAGCAAGATGATCCCATTCAGTGTTAGAGGAATGCATACAAATTTGTATCAAGAACCAGATCCTTATATAGCAGAAGATATCTTATTTATGCTGCTAAATGCCTTCTGGAATTAGTCCTTCTCTTATTTTCCTCAGCAAGATCTAAATAAATGTTGTTCAGTTTCTCTCTCTTTCACAGTGGAAAATCTGACTGGCTGATGAGTGAAGCTGCCTTAAGATGTATCAGCCCTGCAGACCTTTGCTGGCTTTTGTTTTAGTGTTCAATATTGATTTCTTATAGTAATTCCCTTTCTTTCTGCTAATATCTGCTCTTTACTCTTAATTATAAATAACAGCTACAGAGAGCCCCCAGTAATCTGCAGGCAGACTTCAGCTCTTTGGGTTGTTAGGCAACAGAAGAGTTAAACCAGTAAAAAATCTTTGAAAACTTACCTCAGCCAAATACGTAACCATACTCAAAGTAATATCAGCAAATGCTTCATGAAGGTAACGGCAAACCACATTTACCCAGGTAGCACAGTCCCTTGTATAGCTGTGTGTTTTATAAAGGGTCATGACATGTGCAAGATTTGATAGCTTGGGGTTCTTCTCCTCCAAACAAACCTAATTAAATATAAATGTCAAAACACATTAAGAACAAGACAACTGCATTTACAGGGTTTGAGGATGAACAAAACAGTAAATAACTTTGATACCTGTGCAATCCTTTCGGCTATATCTTTACAAAACTGGTTTGGGCTGTCAAAATGCTGAATTAAATGGGGCAGGAGACATAAAACATTCAGTGGAAATCCTAGAACAGGAAAATACAGAACAAAATGCGTATTTTGGACAGCAAGAGCCACATGATCTTCAAGCTGGTGCTGTGTGGGAGGTCACGGTTTCAATATTACATTAGCTGTAAACTCACACAGACTCTGTCAAGTTGTTCATGCCACTGGCCATGCCACATTTGTCTTAAAGGGGCCTTAATTTGAAAATCCAGTATATCATTTAGGCGACAGTACTGTTATAGAGCGTGAACCTATTTCTGCAAACGCTACTGCACAAACAGGTATTTACAGGATAAAATATCTCACAAAAGTATATATTTTATTCCTGTTAGAGATTATGTTTATCTTTTCCACTTAACGGGCTTATTGACAGTCTTAACTGGTGGCATTTTCATTACTGCTGCTAAAACACAAGAAGAAATTTAGTGAGTATTGATAAATGAACAACTGTTCATTTGGTCAGGCTGCCACAATGTTTTGGTCAGGCTGCCAGGCACAGCTTCCATTGTTTTATACTGTTCAAGTTTAATAACAACAACAATAACAACAACAACAACAACAACAACAACAACAACAACAACAACAACAATAATATCATCAAAATTCTGATAGAACTGGTCAGATGAGACTACTCAAATGGTGTTTTTGAAGCTAGGAGATGGCTCCTGCGCCAAGTGCCAGCCGCTGTCATTAGCATAAGGGCTTTGTCTGGAGCTCTTCTGCACCAACTCATAGCTCAAGGTAGCTGATGAACTACAGACAGCGACTGTAACCAGGAGCTGTAAAAGAAGCTGCTCCAGTTCAGGTGGGAGCTCAGAGCTCAGAAGTCAAGAATTTGTATCCGGACACAATCTGTTTCTTGAAAAGAAAGCATCTGCTCTACAAAAATATCTTGCTAACCATTCATTCCCTCTCGTTCTACACAATTAAACAAGTTGCCTAAGCTAGGAGCGTAATTTCCCTAGGCTTCCTCTATACTCAGGGAAAAGAAAAAGACACCTCCAGATGGTACCGTCACAGCCCATGTGTGAATTACCCAACCGAAGTCCAGAACACAGGCACCACACAGGTGCTTAAGAGGTGGACAAGCTGTTCATGGCATTCATCCCCTTACTTTGTGTCTAAGCTTGTTATGACTTAGTTGTGAAGCCTGCACAATTGTCTTAATATCTATGTTTCTGACTGAGACAGAAGAGTAAATACCTGGAACAATACAGAAACTGTCTTCAAGAAATATAATTAAGACGTGGTCACAACCTCAACTAAATAATTGGGAATTCCAAAATGTTACCTTATTTCCTTATAACCCATGCCTCTCTCCTAGCTCACTAATGTGCTATTGTAGTTTATCTAAAAAGTGTACAAGAGTTTTCAATATTTATATTTCTAGGAAAAATCCCATGAAGCACTAATTTAAAATAAAATAATTTGCAATATTCTGAAAATAATTCAGTAGAAAAACTAGCCAAAATAAGTTCTAGAAAATGTCACAGTATCTCCTTCCATATGTTTATTTTGTCAGCACTCAGAAACTTTATATGCTCCTAAGCACTAGAAATGAAATGTGAAATAATACATGACCGCTTTTCTCCAAAACCTTATTGTGCAATACATTCACTTCTCAGAAACATGTTATATTCCTATGAAATTTCCAAAAAGCCCACCCAACTCAAAGCAGAAGTACATTATGCTATATTAGAAGAGAAAGAAAAAATGCCATTTTTGGTTTTGTGCAGATAGCCTAATTCTGCCATCAAATGTCAAAGCAACGGAAACTGAAAGAGAGGAAAGTACACTGGTTTTACCTATAGCTTGAGAGGAATCCACCATGGATATTCGAGACACTGGTGTCAGCAAACTAAAAAGCTGTAGTGTGAGATCAGTGGTAGTAAGGGAGGTGAATCCTTTCAGGAGTAGCTGCTGAAGCCCTGAGAAGTCTGCCCACTTCAGCTGCCCTTGCAACTTCTCTAACTTCTCCCGGTTTTCAGCTTTATCTAGTGGCAAATGAGCCAGAAGTTTATTTAGTAACCGCAATGCCATTAGATACTCAAACTCAAAATCTGATTCCATCAAAGCCACAGCAACCCAGAAGATGGTGGCCAGTAGGTTGGTTGGATTGTTAATATGGGATGGGTCAGTGAGACTGTCCTTCAGGGAAGATGAACTTCTGGTTTTAGAGGACAGGCCTTGTTGGGTGCACGCCTGAATTCTGTCTAGCGTGGCACTGCGTGGTGGGTCCGAGGACTTGTCCACATCTCCAAACTTTTTGGGTACAGAGAAGCTCCTCTGGTGCCTGCTTCGTTCAGCAGTGGCTGTGTTACCGCTTGCAGGATTCACATTCAGCTGTCCTGTGCTCTTCCGGTTTGCAGTCAGTTTGGTGCTTGATGTTAAATCTGGCGAAGATGAACTGAACCCAAAATATATAACATACATTGCAACGTATGAATGCACAGCTTGAAACTTGTACATATTGTATGCAAATTAAGTACTTATCAAACTATAAATAAATATTTAAATAGGAAAAGTAAAACACCACACTGTCTATTGCAGCCTGTCTTTTTTTTCAGAAGTGCCCGCAGACATGATTGAAGTGAGGTTCACGTGGCACTGCACCAAACCAGAGCAGGGTAGTCTACAGTCAAGACAGGTAAGAACAACACGGGGAGAAGAGATACAGAGCTGTGAAGTGACCTGCGGAAATGCCCATATAATGGGGCAGTGGCAGAACTGAAAACAATTTTGGTCTTTAAAATGCCCTCATCAGTGGAGCAAACCCCAAACTTGGCCCAGCTGGCAGGCTGCACAATGACTTACTGGCTAATGTGAGAACTGTGGGCAGAAAAAGCAGCGTATCTCAAGCAGAACCACAAATATGCCACATTATCCTCAAGAAACCTGTCATGTGGCTGCCTAGGTTCTTGCTAGTACAGGTCCTTCAGAAACCTTGTTGTCATTGCATCCTCCTGCCTAAGATCTCTTCAAGATGGTTTACAGAAAGAGGAGGTGTTTCAATACCAGTGACTGATGCTTCCTCATGGACTATCATGTGATGATCCAGACAATCCCTATCAATTATCTGTACAGATGAACACTCTGTGTTGATACATGCAAAGGAATTTTGTTCTGGAGAACAGCTAATTCCTGACTCTCTCGTCCCATTCCTACCTCATATACTATGAGTCCCTACTGTCTATAACACTTGAAGAGGATCTTATGGAATCAGTATTGTCAGGGTAAAGAATATTGCATCCCACTGCTTTCTGGAGTGTTTCTTATTTTCTGCTCCATTTTGCTCTTTCCTGAAATGTGCACTAAAGAAAGGTAAATAGCTCTTAGTTTAGAAAGTAGAAGCTGTATTTCCCCACCTCTACTCTGTCACAAGGCAATACATGTGTTCTGCCATTGCAGTATAATATATAGCACCCTGCCTACTAGCTTCAGAAATTATAGCCCCTGTATTTTAGTTCTTTATGTAAAACATGGTAACTTATGGTCATTTTTCAAACACATTCCCTATTCTGTTGTTGCTATTAGGAGTCAGACAGACATTAATCTCCCTCAGTACTGCCAACAGCTGTGTTACAGAAGAAGCCTGCAATTTCCCTCCATGTGCAAAGGTCTACTTTAAGGCCAAGGGTTTCACGAAGATGGTCTACATGTCTAGCAAAATCCATGGGTTATGTACACATGGGACAAAATTCTCCCTAGTTTTATTAAGGAGAACAAACCATGATCACTCACTTCTTGGGGAATGCTTCATCTGAGAATGATAGGTTGTATGAAATCAATATTCAAAAAAACATGTTTTTTCCCAGATATGTTTTCAAGTATATGGTACAAAGGTGAAAAAAATACAATATTTTTAAAGGATGTTAAAGTAAGTTATAGCCAAGTGGCAGCAAGGCAGAATTTACAATGCATTGTAAATTTCCATTAGTTCTATCAACATTATTTCAACTATTGCAAAATTTGGCTGAGATGTGCTCTTAGTCTAGTTCTCTGAAGGTTATAAATGAGCTCAGTCTTATCAAAATAGTTTTATGCTGTCAGATTGCAGAACTGCACACCTAGTATCATGAGACACTGGAAAAAAAGATATAGTTAGGAGAACATGTTCTTACCGTGATAACACCGTCAAAAGATCACTGTTCTTCAAACAGTCAGACAGATTATCCACAGCAGCTTCCAAAGTGAGTAGTGCCTCCATTACATACCCCTATCAATGCACGAGGTTAACCATTTCAACAAAGACATTCAAAATAGTGAACATTTAAAAATCTTCAGTTCATAAAAGGAATAGGCACCTAATGAAAACCTATAATTTCTCCTGAAAAAAGAACAACATTCACATCAATGCCACTGCCCTGAACATTAAAATGTCACTACAAATGTGTTTTATTTTCTGCCTCTGAATGATGTATGAAGGCATGCAAGAAGGGCACATATCTCATCAGGGGATTGGTAATGGCATACAGAACCTCTGACTTGCAGGTCACTCATTTAAATTCTGCACAAGCAGTTGTGACAGAATATTACTGTCATCTTGTGGCAGTTTCATTACCTAAGTGAAATATGGAGGTGATGTCAGTCTATTTCTTATTAAGAGCTAGTAGTTCTCTTTATGAAGTCTTGAATCTCACAATAAATAGTCTCTGATTGTAAAATTTCAGGAGAGAACAGTCTGTTTAGCTAAACCAAGTGAACATCATAGTTCACTAAGAGAGGACTGGATCAAATTAGGTCAGTGTAAGTTTTGTATTGTTATGGATGGTGTGGATTTCTTTATTCCAAAAGATGTTAACATTTGAGAAATGAGGTGGTGTCTACTTCATATTGTCAGATTACATCAGCAGATAGGATGATGGGCTCCTTAAGCACAAATTAATGATGTGAAAAGGGAACAAATGGTCATCATGAAGATTTCATTTTGAGTGACATTTACTAGATGTTTTCTAGTTGTTCTCTTTAGAGATATATAAGATTGTAACAGCCTGATGAAGGCTTTGATAAGGTACATATGGATTCAGTAAACTCAGAGGTAACGTTTTCTAAGGCCACATTCTACTTTGCATCACTTGACTCCAGAACATCTTGTTAAAATGGTAATTTCAAATTAAGTATACATTAAATCAACAGTACTAAGAAGCATTATGTACAAATGCATACCTGAATCTCATCTCCATGCTCTCCAATAACTTCCACCAATCTTGACAGAAGGTCAGACAATGCATGTGCAGAAAGGGGCTGCTTTAGGGCCCTGAATATCTGGAAAGAGCGACCTGCATAATGTCTTGAAGAGCTTGAAAGAGCTGTTTGTAAAGCAACTTCACTCAGATGCTGCTCCAAATGAAAACCTAAGCAGAAGAATAGTATGTAATTTTTTTTTTCCTTAATGACAGACTTTACTCATAAACAGGGTCATAAGCAGGCTGAACCAACTCTGTGGGGGGGATGCGCTGTAGTGTATCCTGCAAACCCTGTGAGAAATGGAGATGCAGAAATGTCTGGGTTTGGGAGAATTTCCCACTGTTTACATTTATTTCACATAGAATGTAACTGCAAAACCAAAATTCTGAGCCTGCAAACGTTTGTCAGCAAAAACCTGAAATTCTTCATCTGATTTAAATTTTTTTACAACTCCTGGGCAAACTTTCAAGCCATCCACTATTCTTGCTGGCTGCAACACAGTAACTTCTGCACACTCCAAACCTAAAGCCAAGCTGAATTAGGAGTCTTTCTATTAGCTTCAGAAGGCTTTGGATAAGATCTTAAATATAAATACTGATGCTGCATTCTGCTTTGATCTTTAAGATATTTAATTAGTGACTGTGTTGGTTTTCAAAATATAATCCGTACATTTCCTAAGCTCTAAAAATATAATAAATTGAAACTAACTTTAATTGCCAGAAGAAATTTAACAAAGTACATTTACTTAGTAACTGTGCTGTATTTTACCAACAGGACATAGAGGAGCTTTTATCTGGTAGCTTTTGTCAATCAAAAGGCTTTCTACCAACAGCTTTGAAGAAATGTTTGATTTAACATTCAGCCACAGTCCAATCTACCATGATTTTTTTATAGCAACTCTTTCATATGTCATACATCCTTGTTAAGACATACAATATGTCGTGCTTCTGCATAAGCAGATCTACTAAGTCACAGGATAAACATTCAGTGTGACCTTGAGGGAATATTCTTTTATTTATGAAAGGAAAAAAAATCTACTACCTGACTTGGAATCTTTAAATACAGATACAACATGACGCAGAAAATTAGTAAGCTGTTCAGCACTCTTGGTGTTCTGATTTTTGGGTGTGATATCTTCATGGCACCAAAGTGGACCAAATGCCCTTAAAGAAACACATAACAAAGTGCAAAATTTCTTTGAGTTATCTGAAATAGATGTAATCAGTTAAAATATACAAATTGTAAAGGCAATTAGATATTTCCTGGGCCACAGCCTAGAAAACGTGCAACTGAACAGAATTTTATGAGCAAAATACAAGTAAATAAATATTCCGATGCTGTATTTTACAAAACCTCTCTTTTAAAATATAAGTTATACCATTTAGAGAGCAGCATAAACAAATCCCTGTTTTTTAACTTAACATTGTGCCTAGGATCTGCTGGCTGTAGTTAGTAGTTAATACTAGTTTCACCATGGCCTTTCACTATGCCCTGTACACTTCATATCTAATTTTATAATAATAAAACTGTCTTCTTCTGTTAGTTCATTGTTGAACATAATACTATTAGTCAATTAAACATTTTATTTGTGTCAGGTAAAATTTTTTTCTGTTGTTCCTGACACTGTAGTGCTTTTAAGTACCTACCTACTTCTATAAGTATCAATAAAAGAGGAATGGGAGTCTGTAATTACTATAAAAGCTCAGTCATTTTCATTTGAGTCTTTTAAGTTGCTACAGATAATTGTAGAGAAGACATGAATGTATGCATTTTGAGTACGAACGTGTCCTCTGCTTATCTCCATTACCTGGTTGTCAGAAACTCAATTAATTTGTTTGCTTTCTCATCTGTTTCAGCAGCAGTGTCCATGTCCTCAACCTCTTGTGTAATCTGTGGGAGATTTCCACTGCTGCCTCCCAGACTGATACTAGAGGAGGTGGAGCTGGAGCTCAAGCCAGAGTCCGGCACTGGAGATGACTGGTATTCCCGCAGAAAGTCAAATCCACCTGCCAGCAGAAAGGGAGGAGATAAGGATGGAATGCACTGTTGGGCCAGCATTACAGATTAAAATGTCCGCCAAGCAGCTCTTTTCAGAGTCAGCAGCAGAAACCTTCTACTGGGAAACACGGGGAAAACCTGCAGAACATAACAACCCTCAAACGCCAATGGGAGTGAAAATGGTACCCTGTGCAGAATCCAATACAAAATGAAAAATACCAAAGCCAAGATATTTTTTGTACTGCACAATGGCTACAGTACTTGAAAAATAAATGTTACATGGCAATTTACAATCAGAACTATGTCTTTCTGTAAAGTGAATTTTGAAGTTGGCTAAGTGCATGCAAAGTTCAGCTCACTTCTCTGGGCTAGTCTGATGAGGAAAAAAACCTCTGCAGGATAGAATTTTTAGGACAATGATGTTGTCCTAATTTTACAAATGTAATGGAAATGGAGACACAAATGTTTAAGGCTTCTGTTCAACACCTTTAGTAATTGTAAACACTGGACCACTCAAATATTTTAAGCATTAAGGTTAAGCATCTGAGTAAGAGTTCTGCTAGATCAAAAGCTTGCCACACAACTTCAGAGCTGGAATTAGAAACTAAGACCTGTTTTCTTAAGGTTAGACTGCTAGTCATCTTCGGCTGTATCTACAACAGAAAAACTGGCCTTGCCAGAAGGCTGGGAGCAGGAGTGGCCTCTCTACTGACAAAATCCACTGCAGGTCAGGAGACTTTTAATTTAGTTGCCTGACATTATGTGGAATGAACCTGAGCCGAAGTATTTTCAATTAGGATTCTTTGCTATAGCTATTCACCCACACTCTCACTCTTTATATTAGCTGATAAAAAAAGAATCCAAATACAAAGTTTTGATAACTTCGTGGCCTTAGAGGTGCAGACACAGGGTATCAATTATGTTTTTCAGAGACAGGAATGAAAACAGTTTTTCATTTTGGCAGAAAAGCAGTAATATAATTTTAATGTAAAATTTTATTCTGTATTTAATAATTCATGGATGTGCGTTGGAAAGGAGACCTACACAATTCAAGATGGAAAATTCATGTGTGAGGTAATTTTGCACAGACTTTATTCAGAATGAAACCTAAAAAGGCCAAATTAATTAATTGATCTGAAATACGTATCCCTTCTTCTCATTACTTTAAAATATTTTTTGTTTCTCATGAAAAAAAATCAGTTATCAAGTAATATTCTTTATAAAGCCAAACTATTTATTACTTTTGGTTATATTCCTAAGGAACCACAGAAATGCCACTAATTTGATTATCTCTCCTTTTCATTTCTCACTGTATGGTGAAGTTCTTCACCCTCTCCCAGACAACTAATCCTACCTCCATAACTCTACACAGGTTCTGTGATTCCTTCAAATCTCAACAGCACGCTTGCTTTTAGTAATACTACATGATAATAGTAAATCTAGCTAGCTGCTTTCTACAAACTTTTCCTAACCAACCCCTTAAAAATAGGTAAATTGCCAAAAGTTAACAGAACACCCATCTCAGCAGGGGTATGAAGTAAGCCTCCTAATGCAGAAACAGATTTCAGGACAGAAATGAAGTGTATCTGTGGAATAAAGGAGGGTGTATATCATGTGAAATTTAACTTAATAATGGAAAATCTGAGCTGTATATTTTGCTGCTCCTCCTGTGTTGGAATTATTTATTAATTTCTTTTGAAGGTTGAGGAGTGATTGCCCTCATTTAAAGCAGTCCTGGCTCCCTAAGGGGGAAGTTAGGAAGTTATTAGCTGTATTAATGTTTAAAATTCTACATTATATATTTTGCCTTACATCAGATAGCTTTCTCACTATCATGAAAAGTTATCTAATAATAATTTGAGTGCATGTCCAGAGTAGTTCACATGGAATTAATATTAATGGCAACTGTTCATATTTGCCACTTTACCACTTTAATTTATCAAAACTGTTATATTTAAGAAAGTAACCATGACATCCTACTTTCAAAAACCTCACAGTATAATGCAATGTTCTTTTCGTCTTTTGCTTTATTACCTGTATAAAGATATTCAGGTAAGTATGCTGGTTGTACTGTCAGAGTCTTGGTCTCATTCATCTCTCTGGTCTGAAGAAGCACTGATGCAATGGCTTGATAGTTGCTATTGCAAGATAATGCAATCAAAAGGTGAAGCAGTAACTTTTTACTGTGTTCAAAGACTTCAGGGCGGTAATGGTCAAGACCTAAAAGAAAAGGTTACAGCAATCACTGAGTATGAAGTAATAATAAACAAGTTCACATTCCAGAAATTGCAAAAATTCCAAGGCAGATCGTGGCAACAGTGCAAGCAAACAAAAGATGCAGTATTTCCGGAGACAGTTACTAGTGGTTTTACTTCAAATGTATGTGTATATTTAGTTTCCAGACTGAGGTCCCATACAGGAGGTGCAAAACAATGTGTGGTAATACAACTTTATGCATTCTGTCTCACTGCAGTGTTAATTTGACAGGGCTGGGAAAACTCTAAAAATGAGAAATTCTTGGTTGTGGTTGTAATTACATTGCTTAACTCAGTATCTGGCTTTCTTGCACAGACATCAGTTTTACGAGTGCAAACTGTAAGAGGTAGATACAGATTTACTAAGAAAGGAACTGACGGACAAAATCCCTTGAAAAAGAACTTCAGCTACCAGTGAGTAGCATGAGAAATTAGCCACTAGCTCAGGGTGCAGAACTGAAACTGAAGGTCTAGCACTGAAAGACTCTGATCTGGTTAGCACTATTGCTGTTTGTAAGATTTTAACACAACCTGAATCAATCACAAATTACAAATACAAAGGACGTAGATGTTTGTAAAATAAACTGTACTCTGTGGTAGTAATCTCTTTTTTTATTCTCTTTCGGTATCTTCCAGGATATTTACAAATACTTTCTTCTGTTTAGGGGCAGTTTCAGTGCTGAAAAATTGAATTGTTTTCCTCTTCAGTTCCTCTCTTCTCAGGACATATTCCTCTTTAAAAAGCAGCTCCTTCATTACTCTAAGTGGCAGCAGCCAACAGGTCTTTCAGTCAGGTGTTTTCTAATGTACTCCAGTCACACTGGTTCTTTTTCTGGCCTGCAAAAATGAAGCTGCTCATACTGCCATAGTCTGAACAATGTGTCTTTGGCTCCCATGGGCAGGTCTTTGGAGGTCCTGTGATCCTTGGTCTTCTGCTCCTATTCTCCTTTCTCCATTTCCTTCCACCTGCCAGGAGATAATGAACCCATCCTACCCTGTTCTAACATATACTGAAAAGGATATAAAAAGTTCTTTTAGTTGAAAATAAGTTCTATTTTGGCAGCACTTGTGACTGAAATCCTGTTCAACCCTAAGGCTGTATGAAAGCATTGACATAGATACGCTAACTATGAAGTGAGAAGGACAGTTCAGTCTTTGTGCTTGTCCAGTGCTGGGCTGTTCTTTAACTTGGAAGAGTTCCCAAGAGGGTAAGCTTCTGTGATGTGGACACAATTCCATGGGAAAGGAGCCTAGCTGCTCAACTCATTTCACACTGGTTGCAAAAGAGTTTTTAAACAGCAGTGACTTTCATGCACTACTGAGATAGGCAGGTTCACACCAGCAGTCTGCCTCCCTACTTCACTACCAGTACTACAAACCATCCAATAGCCTATTAAATACATATATTGCAAAATTCTTTCTTTTTAGTATTTTCTCACTCCTTCCAATAAATGGAAGGATACAGGCTCTCCAGCTAGCCACCATACCAGTTTCCAGTTCCCTTCCGGTCAGATGCAGCTGCCTGCTCACATTCCAACAGGACAGAAATACTTCATTTTCAATCACATTCATACTTTTGGCTAACATGTGTAGCATAACTTTCTCACACCATCACAATAGAGCTCTACTACAAAATACAGAAAAATTTTCCACAGAAGGTATAACAACTCTAGAAAAACTGAACTTGAAGCCTGGAAGCTATGATCTCATTTTAGTTAGCACTAAACCAGTTACATTTAGAAACCAGTTACATTTAGTTACCAGTTACATTTAGCTTTAATTTCACATTTGAGAATTGAGAGTTCTTAGCCAAGGGACTGTCTCAAATGGTATTCATAAATTTCTATTTATTTCTTATGAAATACTGTAATGTTGAAATATTATTGCATGAACAAATCAGTAAAGATATTTTTATAATGGATTGCTAATATCATAACTCTGTTTCTGCATATGTTTATTTGCATGGCTCCCTGATGGCTCCTTAAAGTTGTCTTAACTGAATTGGCCACCCTGCTGCATATTGCATCCTGTCTTAAGTTATTAATTTATTCTTGTGAGAATTTCTAACTGTAAGCACCAGTTTTCTCACACTTGCTACAAATCATACTGAAGACGTTGTTTGATCAGTTGATGGTTATTGATCTGATTCACACAGTTATCCAGTTCTCTTTCAGCTCCCTCTTACACTTAGAAAGCTCACAGCAATATAAAAAGTAAAAAATTGTTATGGGCAGCCACAAAATAGATTTAACTTTTAAGTGAAGAATATATGTGAAATGTTGTATTGAAACTGACCCTGGAAGCCCCATCTGACACGATCCTGGTTGTTATTCTTGTGTTTCATTAGAAGCTTGTTGAAATCAATGTACTAATATACAAAACTTGAGTATTTGATGGGTATGCATTTTCCAAAAAACACTATTTCATAAAAAATTTCAAACAGAACAGTTGGTAACAGAGCAGCACAAAAGGAGAATGAGGTATCTTCTTCAACTATATACTGAAGTATATCACATATATTCTACCACTGTGCTGTAGCCTCCCAATTTAATCTTTTTTGCCCGCTGAACAACAGACTCTTCCCAGATTGCCAGTGAATAGACTTAGTGGTAACTATGGTGACTGAATGAGAAGTGGACTGCGATCTCCAGTTAGAATAATTTTTTTGCAAGTGTCTGGTTGTGTTTATTTGTGAAAACTAGTATTTATCAACCATGAAAGTTAGGGAATGGCTTTATAATGCTAAATACTCTCGCGTGCTAAAATATTAGGCCACCCACTTTTCATAATGTTAAGTGGCAGGATAAGGAAAGTACCCTCCAGTTGAACTGTGTTATGGTCAAGAACAGACAGCAGTGGGGAAAAAGCAGTGCCTCTGTACCCAGGTATATAAGGGAAGACACTGACAATAAAGTATTCCATTAGCAGTGAAATTAATGAAGCTTGCTTTCCAGGGTTCTGTGTCCTACCTTCACTATTTCTGCAGTACAGTAATCTCACCTCTCTTACATAATATTTTTGCAAAGGCAAGAGACAGCACTGGTGTATGTAGTCCAGGTCTAAGGCATGTGTTGACTAACCAGCTGCCCATCACAAAACAGACTGTACAAAGGCTGAGTTTCACCTGCCTTTCTTGTGGTGGTGGGGGCTACGGGGTTTTTAGAGATATTTTAGGAAGTTAATCATCTTCAAATTTCTACCCACCTCTCAAATTTGGGTGCAACTGGCCAAAACATTCCAAAGCTTTGAAGTTTTGAGACTAATTCACAGACTGTAATTGCCTCAGGTTGTTTTTTTTTTTAGGAAATCATAATTAAAAATATCTAAGAAACACAACTCAAAACTAAACTAAAAGGACAGGAGTACATTTATACTTTATTTCTTGCTCTGTTGGTCTTACCTAAAAAGAGAGCATGTAGCAATAAAGGGAGGTGAAGAGCCCAATCTTCTCTCACACTGTGATCCACTACCATCTCAGTCATGAAGATGACAGCAATATTGCACCTGGAAATTAAATCATAGTATCAGTTTGAAACCTCTCAGAGATGGGAAAACAGTAACATGATGGCTATTTCTGAAGAAATAAACAATCTTTACATTTTCAAATTTGTAGCTTTTCTTCTCAATATGATTAATGCTGAAGCACCTTAGTTACAGTATTAAGCAGGTAAGTACCCATTACTGAAAAGAACACTATTACTGTCAATACAAATTACATAAAAGATGAATTTCAGAATCTGCATAGCCTAGTTAGAATAAAAGATCAAGGGAGAAAAAGTGCTATGAATAACAGCCACAGAGGCTTGGGAAAGAGAAATTTTCCTTTTCTGTTTTAGTTGTTTCTTCAATCTGATTCTTATCAGAAAGTGATGTCCTACATTGTAAATAGGCGTTCTGGTAGAAATCTGATAGAATTGCAAGCCTTCATTGCACGTTGATTTTAGCACTGGAAATCAGCAGAACTTGAAGGTATGATTTTCAGATGTTCTGAGTGGTGGGACAGTTGGATTGGTGTTGGCCAACCAGTAAGAGGAAGCATCTCACTGTTTGAAATGTCAGAATGAGAAACTGCTCACCTATGAAGGGGTCCCCGGGGTGTGATGGTTTCTGGGAGGTAGTCCACAAGTGGTGCCCAACACCCTCCATTGTAAGGCATGGGCAGGGGATGTGGTTGTTTGGTTTCAACGATATTCAATAACCAGCTTGTATATGGAGAAACAGGATCATCTGTGTGGAAAAGCATTAAAACAGAGTGCATAAAAAACAAGTCTGGTTACCCATTTTGGAGAAATAATAAAATAGAGTTTATGTTAATGTATCAGCTCAGCTGTTTGGAATAATGTGATAAGATGACATGAGGTTTGTAAATTCCTGTGTTCAATAACAAGTGATGCATTTTTAATCCCTCTTTCACGCTGCTGGAAATTAAACAGATTCCATGCAGACAGCACTGAATGGTAGGAGCTGCAGCTGAATCCCTGCTGTCACTTAGTAGCTTTGGAGCCAGATCACAAAGCACCAAGCAACAGACTTTCTCTTCAAAAATGAGAGAAAAGTTCAGCCAACAAAGTTGCTGTCAGAAGCCATCTGCTGCAAGGAGCTGCGTACCAGTGACACATTCTTGCAACTCCTCCCCAGTGCCCTGCTGAGCAATGCTACAAAGACAGAAGTTAAATGTCGTGAATTAGGAAGGAGGCATAAGGAATGCAAAAAACATCTTCAGGGTAATTTTCTTTCAACAGGGATGAATTATCTCTTGAATTTCTCAAAGATGTATTTAACTTTCCTTCAGTATGACAGCTGCTGTATGTTAATAAGCAATAAGTTTTTTTCTTCCACCTGTTTATCTGCAATGATGTGGGTCAAGTAAGTTATTTCCACCACTTTCTGTCTTCTCTCAGCTGCACAGCTTTGTCCATCTCTCCTGTATTTTGTTCCCTCTCATTCTTCTCAATTTTCCCATTGGTCAGTTTTTATTTCCCAGGTCTGGCAGTCCGTGATACACTGCCATGGAAAGTATCCTTTCCAGGTCTGTTCTTGACATATATCCAAACATTGGCCTTTGTGAATTTTTAATGAGAGCATGATTTTTTGCTCTGTTTTTTTTGTTACACTTTTGCATGTTAGGTAGGTTTGAAACTCTCAGCACTTTCCTTTTTTTAACAGCATGTATCTGATACTTGTCAGCTTTGCCACAGGAAACAAAACTGTTTTGATGCCTACAAAAGTATCAGAGCTAGCTTTTTCTAATGCACATCACTTTTTGGTTTTGACAAAATGCCTTCACGTTTCCAGATCTTCAGGAGCCCTTCAATGCAGTAGCTGTTCCTCCAATTATTACTAAAATGCCAACTTTATCATTCTCATTCTTCAGTGTTAGTCTTCCAAGGAACACTAGATCTTTATGATTTAGATCTCTACTTATTTCTCTCATTCTCTGGAGGATAATTTATTAGTTGTAGATAAAGAAGAATAAAGTGACCTAATAATGGAGCAAAGTACAGCATTTTCACATATTCATCTTCTAAGGATTAACCAGGTAATGTTTGCCAGATGCTTTTCACATAAAAAGCACTGCACAGTCACTATTTATTACTACCAATTTAAGTGTTTCACATAAAACTGCTTCATGAAGTCCACACTAAGACCTAGCTCCTTACTCATGTATTCACAGATTTATGTGCAGACTGAGAAAAAAAAGAAGCACTTTGCACCTTAACATACAATCTTTGCCTGAACAGGAGTTTCTGTGCTGCAGAGTTGTGTTCCCTATTTATATCATCAGCAATACACGTATGCTCAAGTAGACTGGAGAGAAGAGAGAAGCCATACCACCAACTCCTTCCCAGCCTAGGCTGCCTGCCAGAGGGAGTAAGTTGCACTTTCTTAATGGAGGTTGCCTTATTTATCTTGTAGAATGACAAATGGTATAAGAATTACTCTTTCTTTTTAGAGTTCTACATAAATGTCAGTAGCTAAGTAAAACGTATTTTATTTTACATCTAGGTATTCATATATTTGTGGAAGGAACCCCTGTGAGAAGGAAGCCTTGCATAAATATTCACAGTACTATAAAGCTTGCAGGTACAGGCAGGAAAAAACATTTGGGCACTAGCTTGAGGAGACATTCCAAAAGAACAAAGGAAATTTCACTATTTTTTAACCTTTTATTACTCTAAGCTCTTGTCAAAACCAGCTACTTGTAAAGAATGTTCTGAAAATATAAACATTGTTCTGTTTTGAAAGATTGTTCATGCAGATCAGATTAGCTCTGGTGCTCCAATTAACATCTGCTGAAGAATTTTTGGTAGCTGCAGCACTAGATAGCCATAAGAAAAACAAGACAAGTGTACTAAAAAACACTGAGTTTAATATGTTGCACACTTTTTTGTGTATTTAAATACTACAGTATGCACATACACAATATTTTGTAAATATTGTGCTTCATAATTACGAAAAACTGTTGTTGATATAGATTAAATTATCCTATCATATTGTATTTGACAGCGTTTCCATATTTGCAGAAGAGTTTTGCCAAAAAATTACTTGGATTAAAGAATATATAAAATCTTTACTTTTTACATCAAAATGCTGTCCCAAAATAGTGTCCATAGCACCAAGACAAGACATTATGGCCTCTATATTATTTGACCTGGCTTTATTAAGCCAGAGATGAAAGTCAATAAAAAGGTCTTGCCTTTTTACATTTGGTTAGGGCCTAACCAAAATCTGTAGATTGGCTTCCTTACAATTCACTCCAGAAATGAAGTCAAACCATCCAACTCCTAAAATTTACAGTGTCATTCAATAGCTGACAGAAATATCTTGGTTATCTTTGGAATCTCTGCTGAGCATCGAGTGTTCATTTATAGTCTGTTTCGCAGAAATACATAAAGAACAACAAGCATGCTCATGAGCCCTATCTCACTCTCCTCTCTAACACAGGTTTGCACAGTGCAGCCAGAAACTGGTTCCAACAGCAGAGAAAACCTAAAGAGGAGGTAAGACCTCATTTTTGGAAACTCCTGAATCTCTTCTTCATGCTCATATAACAGCACTTGATTTGCAGGGAAATCCTGGCAAAGGGCACAATTCAAAGTACTCGCTGTAATGCTCTTGGACGTCTTTCATCTTGCCATGTACGAAAGGTTCAGGGTGTTAATGTCTAGAGGATTCTCTACTGCTGCCTTCTGTGAAGTTCTCTGGCCTTTAAATAGGTTTGACTGAGCCCAGGTTAAACAAAGGAAATTAATTAAATGAGGTATGAAGGTAAAATAAGGACACTCCCTGTATGGTGCTGCTACATTACTGTTTACACAGAACTTAAACAGAGAGCCTCCACCAGTCATAAGAATATCTCTCTCCCACCAAAACACCAGAAATTTCATCAAATTGAATAATAGAACTTACTTTTGTCATCATCATAAGATCCTCCGGAGCTATTACTGTATCTTGATTCTAGTCGGGTATGTGCTCTGATTACATTGCTGAACCTTCAAATACAAGAAAAATCTTCATTAAAAACACAGACTGGCATTAAACATCTGGACTATACGGTTACTCTACAAAAAAAGCATTTCCTTAAGCATGCACTTTTATACGGGAGTAGACAGCAATGTGAATGTAATACTGTTTCTTTCCACAAAAGAAGATTTTTGCAGCCAGTTTCTGAGAAGTTCTAACAGTGTGCTCCTGCATCACAAGCTTTTAAAATTTAGCAGAGGAAAAATTCTCATGCTGCAAACATGTGACTTTCTTGAAGCAAGAAACTGTGCTAAGGCTGAACTGAGATATAAACTGTTCACAGCTAGTATGTTGTCACAGCCCATGTTCATGGGTAAAATTCTGGCAACCTGCTAAAGCAGTAACTGACTGAATAGTCCAAAGTCAAGCCCGCACAGGTATCAAGCAGCAAAATCTGCAGCAGATCACCCTTCAATACGAAAATCCAGCAACTGCCAGAGCAGATCTAGCAGAGTTAAGGGATATGAGAGCCAGAACAAACTGTTCACAGCTGTCCTCAAATCTGCCACAGATCCACGATTAGCTAACTTTTACTGCTGATCTCCTTTGCCTTCCTCCACCTCCTTGTGCTGTCAGTGTAATCAGGCCTGAAGTGGAGTGAGAAGAGCCATACTGGAGGCTCACACACTAGTGATGATGTAAAAACATCATCGTTTCTGCAAAGCTAGGAAATCAATTACAAATAACCATGTTAAAACAACTGTAGCACACAAAAGAAGATTGAAGGTTCTCTACGCAATATTCAATTCAATTTCTTACTAATGTGCATACATATTATTGCAGGATATTTCACAGAATCATAGAATCATTGAGGTTAGAAAAGATCTCTAAGATCATCTAGTCCAACCATCAACCCAACACCTCCATGCCTACTAAACCATGTCCTGAAGTGCCACATCTACATGTTTTTTGAACTCCTCCAGGGATGGTGACTCAACCACTTCATGCCTTCATGACTCAACATGCCTGTTGAGCGCACTCAAGATGAACCGCTCCATAATTTTCCCCGGTACCGAGGTCAGGCTGACAGGCCTGTAGTTCCCCGGATCCTCCTTCTGGCCCTTCTTGTAGATGGGTGTCACATTGGCAAGCCTCCAGTCGTCTGGGACCTCCTGTGTTAACCAGGACTGCTGATAAATGATGGAGGGTGGCTTGGCAAGCTCCTCCGCCAGCTCCCTCAGTACCCTTGGGTGGATCCCATCCAGCCCCATAGACTTGTGAGTGTCCAGGTGGCATAGCAGGTCGTTAACTGCTTCCTCCTGGATTATGGGGGGTTTATTCTGCTCCCCATCCCTGTCTTCCAGCTCAGGGGGCTGACTACTCTGGGCATAACTGATGGGATCAGTTACCCTGGGATCTGATGGCCCTTAAGCTTTGCATTCATTCATTCATTGTTTGTCAGTATGTACCATAAGTAGCATAAGACTAAATTGAATATATGATTTCTAAGCAAAATAGCTTTTACATAGCTTTCCTCTTTAAGACATTTTATCCAGACGAAGGAGGTATCCTTGCAATCATGGATACAAATCTGCATACTAAATTTTACTCACTGTCAATGAAATCAAAAGGTGTGATCAAACCTGATTCTTCATAAAGATTTTAGTAGTCATTATTTGGTACACACTCTTGATTTTCTTTCTCCTTTGTGGATAATTCCTACAAAACCATGATCTATTTAGCACAATTCATTCAATGTAGGTTTAACAGATGTTCCTCTGCAATGTATTACTAAACAACAGTCAGGAACTAGAATCATGTGAATAGCTTTTTTTAAAAAACTTTTACATACTCTCATTTTAAAATTATCTTACTGGGATAACGTCACTTAGGATCAGTCTGAGCATCAGAGTTCCTCACAAAACAGTGCAGAACTTTGCCCAACATCTCACCCTTAGCCTAGGAAAACACATACGTTTTGGAGAAAAAAAAAACAAACCACAAACCTTTCATCAGTCTCTTTCGCCATTCTGTTCTCTTCTGCATCAGGAAAACTATCTTGGCCAGCTACAACAGTGTTACTGCTAGAGGTGGTTCCTGTAGATGAGATGTCAGTAAGAACACGTTACATGCAGCAGACAGTATTTGCAAAGCAATAAAAGCCCATAATTTAAATTTTTTTAGCAGCCACAGTCAAAGTGATCATCCTGCAAGTATTTGCGCATATGAATGAACACTGTTACCTCTACAAACCAGGACCTGCTTGCATGGCTGAATGGTGTAAAGTCTACATGCTTTGAGGGGTAGATTAACATAATGATGCTCTTCCACTCCTTAAACTAAGATCATTCTCAGGTGACATAACCTACTGTTTTTCAAGAATTTGGCAAAAAACTGACAAGGTTAAATTTGAGGTTGGTGTCTCTTAAGTATCTTTGACTACTGCAGCTTGGAAATAGCACTAGGCTTTTGAAAACAGAATTGCCACACAGATGAGGCTCTCCGTTTTCAGGAAAATGCTGCTTTGGTGTATCTGCTGTGATCACAACATTGATGATGACTTCTTGTTCTGAGAAACTAGTGGTAGAAGAACCACCTCATAGGAGTTCTGAAAAGCACCAGACATTGGTAATATCCTATTAAAATAGTTGAGAGAATTAAGCATACGTTTACAAAGCATATACAACATTAGGAATCAAAAAGAATTGTAATTTAGATGTACAACAAGGCCCTGAAACTTGCACTTTATAGATACACAGATCTGAATGGGTGCAAAAGTAAGAGATTGTTTTTTCAAAGACATGAAGACTCAAAAGAGCAGGAGAGCATAACTGAAAAGTATATTTAGGTCATACCAGAAGCAGCAGCTGAGGCTTTGTTACTGGCAGCAAAACGGTAAAATGGAGGATTATCGCAATGCTGGACTATTGGGTTCACTGGGTCAGTTTGCTGCAGCTCAAAAAGAAGCTCTTCCATTGTCTGAATAGTGTTATTGCGACATAGATATATTGCAACCTTTTTTATCTAAAGAAGAAAGTAACAGTTATTAAACTCTGTCCAAAGTGAATTTCCAAAGAAATCAATACATGTTACACTGCAGTACTGAAAAGATCCAGAATGTAAATGTTAATCCTGGACTGACACCACAACCACACAACTGCATCCATCTTGTTCACACAGAAATAAAACTGCTCACTTTGATATCAAGATCATTTCCCTAGCAGAGTGAATCTGTGATCTAATTACCCCAAAGTTTTTGCTTACCATCCACAAATGAGCTGTTTACATATATAACTGTATAACATACACATATACAAAACCCACCTAATTTTGTACCTGTCATTTAAGGATACCAGCATTAACTCTGAATCACACTCAGGGATTTAGAATTTGAGTATGTGATTTCCATTGAAGATGAATCTTACTCTCTTGAATGGAGTGAACTTCTCATCTAGAAAGCTAGATCCACCCAAAACTTCATGCCTATGTTTCCAGATACAGTTGATGTGAAAGAGGTAGCTGTACCCACAAAGAATAAGCCAGGCTCTGAGTAGCTACTTATATCTGTAATCAAAGTAATAGCACATGGAAGAAAGGCAGAGCAATTATGTATACAGACTTCATGCATCCTGATTGGAAAAATCTGAGAGTATCATTTATAGAAATTCTGGGAATTTCTATAAATCTTTTAACAAGACTTCAAACCTTATTGTATGCACCGCAGCAATGAGGACTGTTGAGATACCGAGATCAAATGAGACTGAATTCTTGAGGAAAAAACCCCTGATGGCTATTAAAAGCAGAGACTCTGGCTCAAAAACATTTGATTCATAAACTGCTGGAGCTGGGAGACCACATGGGGAAGCATCCCTCTGTGCTTGCCTTCTTGTTTTTAAAGATGTCCCTAAACAGTGCTTATAGTGGAGCTAATACACTGGACTGAACTGCCTGTTTGCCTCACCAAGTATTGCTGTTCTTATACTCTTAAATACTTCCATTAAAATAACTTCCTGACGGCTTCTCTTTCCCTCTTTTTTTCTCTCCTTTTCTTTTGCTTAAAGTAGAGAAAATGCACATATTCAAAGTCTCTTTTACTCTACTGTGCTAAAAATTTCCTGATACAAATCCACCTCCTCTCTGAGGCTCACTTCTAGTAGGGCTCACAGTGCCACTTCCAGCTTCTTTCACCCCAGAAAGGGTCACATTTCCTACACTAACTCTTTGCTGAAGAGGTTTCTGAACTGTAAACATTCTAAGAAATCTTTCAGTACATATGTGAAAGGAAGGACAGTCGGCAATTTGCACTGGGGCACTGGGAAAAATGCTTAAAGGAAACAGAAGAGAGACAAACCAATGAATTTAGCTGATTGGAGAAAAAAAAAAGTAAGTCAGGCATGCTTTCGCCTTGGACCCCCACAGGCAGAACAGATGGCTGAAGGCATGAAGCAGCTGGTGACTGCCTTGGGGCACAGAGGGCTCCAAAAGGAGATGGGTAAACTGGCAATCTTGCAACAGCGTGGTCTTTCGAGCCCAGGTGAGCTGGAACAGTGCTGATAAACTGTTCGAATTATCTTTATTTGCTAATGTGTATGTGTTATCTACATGATAATAGAAGATACATGTTTATGGTATCAGCAGCCTTGTGTAGTTAGCAGTTAGGTGTGATTTCTTATCTGTAAATTCCAGGGCGTTATCAAAAAACTGAGCAAATGCATGTGATAAGACCGGCATATTTTCCTACTCCAGACAGAGCTATCGGTTTAAGGGGTGACTCATAAGCACAGTCAGGCTTCCTACAGAAGTTGAAAACCTCTTCAGATTGTGCAAAATCCAAGAATCAGACTTTTAACTCAACATTACAAAACACAGACTAACAGGGTGGCAGAAAACACAGGAACCTTGTCAGCTGCTGCCACCAATGAAGACCTGGTTGTCTTGTTAACAACCACTGGAAGACTGGGAGGGAGAGCAGAGAAGTCCCACAGGCAAAATAGGAGATGCTGAGCAGATGAAGCTGGAGATGCCAAAACAGACTGCTCTCTTTGTGGAGTAAGAGGACTGTATGGTCCTGGAGGAGGACAGGACTATGAGAGCCAAGGCTTCCAGGCAGGGGGGTTTGGAAAGAATTTGAAGAAAGAAGGGGAAGTGCTATGGGTAGGAAGAGGGTTTGAGGTAGGCTGCTCAGAGCTGTGGGATGCCAACAGTTTTGGAAAAAGTACGTGTTGAAAGCTCTGGGTTGGCAAGTATCTGGATGGGGGGATGAGGTATGTGAGGGGCTCCTGGGCAAGAGGCGACAGGGTTATCAGGCATTTCCAATCAGGCTACAGTTTTAGGAGTGAGACATATACTTAGCACAGGACTATTCCTTCCTCTTACAAAACTGCCCCTATCCCTTTTGTAAGCTGTCAGAAATACAACAGCCCTCATTTTGTCTCTTATCTCTTGTGATTTCCACTTGTTCTCTGCCAACATAGCTCCTCCTGATGGAGGCCACCTTTGGGCCTGATCCCAAGTCTGTCATAGGTTGTAGGATTAGTCAGGTTGGAAAGAACCTGAGAGATCTCTCATCTAACCTCCTGCTCAAAGCATGGCCAGCACTGAATGGAGAGCCTCTGTCACTCTGTCACAATTGATGGAAAGATCTTCCTTGCCCTCAACATATTTGGGATCAACCCCTTTGTCTTCTTCTCATATAAACCTTGAGCTTGTTCTTACAGCAACTCCACTTTCAAATCTTTCCTCTTTTGATTATCTAGGCAACACTGACTTTGCATATATATGCACTGATTTGAGAATATAGAACAGTAAACCCTACAAATAAAAGGAAACCAACAGGATGTCTATGGTACAATAACATCTTGAAAATTTTTACTGTCTTCTATATTGCCTTTATTCTATTATGCATAGCAGTCATCACAAACACTTTAAGCAAAGTATTATTTCAGCAACTGTAAATGAAGTGTGTTTATGAGCCTTTTAGATAAGTTCAGTCACTTTAATAGTAATTTCAAATTTATTTCAGGGAAATCAATAGAAAGAGACTAGCTAATAAAACAGCATATTGTAATTGTGCTGGAAAATTTACTAAATTTAGATTCTGTTTCACCCAGCAACTGAGCAATAAGAAACATGGGAATGGGACTATCTTGCTTTTCTCAGACAGCCCTGATTTTATTTTAACTTGAATAATAACAATATCCGGCACAGTTTGACTTGCACATTGCAGGAACAGTTATATAATTCATGACAGCCACGCAAAGGCAAAAGTTGGTATTGTAAGGAGCTTATAAAGGCTAGCTATCTTGTGTCTCTTGAGATGTCCCACAGAAAGCCTTAGTCTGCTAAAAGAGAAGAGAATGTAGCACTTTCTTAAAACTACACACTTTTCTGAAGGAACACCTAAATCTTTACAACAAACAAACTAATAAGATCATAGCATGTTATGTCCCATTCATGATAACATCTATTGTTTAAAGGACTTTCAAAATTTAACTAATAGCTTTGTAAACTAATTGATTACTGAGAAAAATTATAAGCATTTAGTATTTTTACTTCTCTTCATTTTTCATGCAAGTTATTTAGCCTCTGAACAGCGTTTCTGTCTTTTAAATAAAATTTTAAATACACATAAATTGCATATTTTTATGCAATTCTGACATGAACAAGTATTTCTAATATTTTTTCTCATTCATTCTGGTAATTTAGGGCCAGTCCCTGTTACTGGTCCCTTGCATAGACATGCAAAGTTGCTCTCTGCTTGAGAGGAGCCCACCTCTTGCCTGAAATGAGGTGTACTCCACTGGTGGAGACTGAGATTCCCACTACTCAATTCCTTTCTTGAATTTCAGTTTCTTGGCTCATTCATTCCCATGATTTAATTTTGTACAGTGTGCTAGGGAATATGTTGGTACTTCTTATTTTTGAAACAGAAATTCATTTTCTGCAGGAGATAGCTGTTTTCTTCGTTAAAACCTGTGCAACCAATAGTAAATAAAATAAAGTGCAAACACTTACATAAGGTAAAAGGATGGTATCACTGCTAACACCACACAAACTAATGAGAAACTGCAGTGTTATCCTAAGGTTGTTACTCCATTTTTCATTGTTGGCCAAAGCATTCCAGACATTTTCCATCTCTGGTCCGGGAATTTCATCTCCATACTGCAAAAGATCATAGGCGTACATTTGAAATAGGCAGACCTCCAAACTAAGGCATGCTCTCATGCATTTTCTTTGCATTTTCTCATGCAAAACCAACAGTAAAATGCTGTAAAAAGTGACAAAACAGTATTTTCAAAAGCTACCTGACAGACTTCAGAGCATAAATTCTATTTAAAAGTATTTAGGTTCAGATCCACAGAAGGACATAAATCACCAAAAAAAAAAAAAAAAAAAGTGGTTTTAACCACTGCACAGACTGACATTCTGCTAGGAGAGGACTGGCAATCTCCAGGTCATGCTATTCTACTGAAAATTATTTAATACATATTAGCTACATTACACTGTCACTGGTATCTACATCTACTGTCATCTGCACTGGCACTTGCAGGTGCCAGTCCCTTTATCACACATACAGCCTTGAAGCCAGGTCAATCAATATGGTTTGAAGAAACCATACTTGTTCACTCTGGAACAACAACTTTGTGTGGTTTTGGAAGCAGCTTGCTCCAAGGACTGCTGCTGATAGGCAGTAAAGGTGAGACTGCATCACATGTGTTTTCAACCCATAAAATTCCTCTAACAATATCCTAGAGACTCCGTACCATCAGATAATTCACGAGCCAGTATCATAGAATCATAGAATATCTCAAGTTGGAAGGGACCCATAAGGGTCATCAAGTCCAACTCCCTGCTCCTCGCAGGACTGTCTAAATCATATGACTAAGAGCATCGTCCAGATGCTCCTTGAACTCTGACAGGCTTGGTGCCCTGACCTCTTCCCTGGGGAGTCTGTTCTAGTGACTGACCACCCTCTCAGTGAAGAACCTTTTCCTAACATCCAATCTGAACTTCCCCTGATGCAGCTTCACTCCATTCCCTTGTGTCCTGTCGCTGGTCACCAGAGAGAGGAGATCAGCATCTCCCTCTCCGCTGCCCCCCTTGAGGAAGTTGTAGACTGCGATGAGGTCACCCCTCAGTGATGAGGTCACCCCTCAGCCTTCTCTTCTCCAAGCTGAACAAGCCAAGTGACCTCAGCCGCTCCTCATAAGTCTTGCCCTCGAGACCTTTCACCATCTTGGTCGCCCTCCTCTGCACACACTCTAATAGTTCCATGTCCTTATATTGAGGCACCCAAAACTGCACACCTTACTTGAGGTGGGGCCGCACCAGTGCAGCGCAGAGTGGGATAATCACCTCCCTTGACTGGCTAGCGATGCTGTGCTTGATGCACCCCAGGACACAGATGGCCCTTTGGCTGCCAGGGCACACTGTTGACTGCCCTGGATATGTAACAAGTATCAAAAAAACCGTTCTGGTGGGCTGAAGCACAGCCCCCACATTACTTCAGACATGCTCATATGACAAAATGCACACAAAATAATAATTATGTTTTACTTACAGGGCCTCAACATGAGGCAAGATCCAGAATCAACTGCTATGTAGCGTGGATACAGACATTCTGCTTGAGAGAGGATTAACCCTGAGCAGGATAGGAAATGTGAACCACTCTGTCCCATATGACATAGGTACCAGGCATTATTTCCTGAGGTTTATGTATTTAGCAGTTTAGACATATGTACTGAATCTGGCAAAAGCAGTGCCAGAGCAGGCATGGCACACTAGTATAGCAGCCTTCAACTCAGCAAAGAGAAGGAAAAGATGGATTCCCAGTACCTTCTCCACCAGCTGCTTAGGCATTGTACAGGAAAAAGTAATCGGAAAGAAAGAATCCCTGGTCCTTTATCAGGACCTGGTATGTAAATACCTTCCCTTTTACAAAATAATGCTTTAACTAGCACCTTAGAAATTTATACTATTTTTTTCCTTTTCTCTCTCTGAAAGAATATTTAAGTGTTTCCTAGAAAGTACAATAGCTTCAGTAGGACAAATTCCAGGTGCTCATTCTCACCCCCAAATAAACTTTCATCTGCTGCCTTAGACATTAACCCAGGAGGTGATACAGGAGGGAACTGAACTTAGTTCCTCTATAACTAATCAATGCTCTCACTATTAAGGTTTTTTTTAAAAAGGGTAAAACACTTTTCTTTGTTCATGTTTTGAAAGAGAACAGTTTTAGCATTGTCCTTGAAAGAAAAAGTGAAGGAATTTCTTCAAAAAGAAGGTTGTGTCTGATTAATACAGACTGTTCCAGTGCAAAATTTCTGGTATCGGAGGGAAGAAACCTAAGTACCTTTTGCTTAAGAAACATAAATTTGAATATTTCGGAAATTGTTTTACAGGTCGGGTTTTTTGTTTGTTTTGCTTTTTTACCTTGGCTGTCATATACATGAGATTATTAAGAACCAGTGAAGTGGCCTCAGGAGAGCCCCAGCCATTGCCTTTTAGTCCACTTGTGACTGTTATTTCCCCATCCTTGTCCTTCAGTTCATCTTCTGGAGTAGTAGGGCTTGAACCAGGGAGGAGCAGTCTGTTGTCTACAAGTTCAATATTATGAAGCCATGGTAGCAGATAGGTAAGCATGATCTGTCTTCCATTTGGATGTGTTGTTGGAAATCGCTGGCTTACCTCTAAAATAGTAAAAGTTGAAAAGGACAACATGTTAGTTTATGAAGGAAACCTTAAATACACGGTTTAAATCAGATTTCTGACATGTTTTAGACTGCCTGATGGTTTTTACCTGGCAAACCACAAGCATACAAAAGCATGTACTTGAGCTTCCTGAAGAGAAACATTAATTTAATGGTCAATAATAGCAAGCAATTGGTCAGGTATTCTGTCTAAAATACCTAACATAGTCTGAGCTTAAAAAGAGAAAGTTATCCCTTGTTACTGTGCTGTATTATGTATTAAGTGAAATGGATGTCAATAAAGAGGAAAAAGGATAATTCAGTTACTGGCTGTTATTCTAGAATTTCAAGAGCTTTTGGAGAATTACGATAAACATACAAAAGTGTTCTGCAGAATTACAACTGCCCCATCAGCCTCCACGTTTCTAAGCTATAGGTTAAATCTTAAGGCACTTATTATGCTGAGTTTACAAAACCACCTTGCATATATTAGAAGTCTTATTTCCTGTGGGGAGGCCTGTAAAATTCATAGTCGGCTGCCAGTCCAGGAGTGCTGTATACAGCACTTTATATAGTTTATAAAAAAAGAACTGGCACTCTAAGGGAAAGGGATTTGGAAAATCTGGGATAAGAAATACAGTGGCAGACTTGCTGCCAAGGTGAACCACATTAGCTCTCTTTACCAGAATTCTTCTGTAAAATCAGTGCAGTTAACATTTCCTTTCTTTCCTCACTGCCTGGTTTTTAAAAATCTTCAAGACATACACTGTTCTCTCTCCTTATGATTCTAGATGTATAAAAAGGGGCTCTGATTTGGACTGTATATCTGAGTTCTTTTAAATTACATAGCCACTACAGCAACATGAATAGATGGTAACAGTAATAATGAACATTTGTTTTTTTTAAGATAAATGAGCCATCAGAATTTCCCTACACCAGTTATTTATAACTCATGGTATCTTGGATGCTAAGAAATGGATGATGTATTGTTCCTTTACCCTTCCTCCAGCCCCTACAGACTGAGTAAAAACAACATAAAGGGTTTTTAAGAGCCAGTAAGAATTCCCATGATTACAGACATTGCATTCTGTTATTTAAAAACTAGAGCAACACATTAGATGGATTAAACCAGACAGATAGGTCTCAGAACATAATTGTTCCCAGGAATGGTCTCAGAGTGAGCATATTCTGAATGGTGCTCCTGCAGGTCTGATTCTTTAGCAGTTTTCTCAGTAACCCTGACAAAATGTATTTCTGATAAAATTAAAATGATACCAATGACTTGCAGATGTGGCAAATAACAGAAGGTAGAGATCACTCAGAATGAGTGATTTGAATCATTGGTAAAACTGGACACATGCAATCAATCTTTCCAAAGTTAAAGTCATGTTTATATAAAAGGAAGAATTCTATCCTCACAAGTATCATCTACATAAATGCATGTATAAGAAGAATCACTGCGCTTAACACGAGAACCCATTATAGTAGAGTTTGCCAATGTCACTTTAACTTATCCAGGGCCCTTGCAATTTCAAAGTTACCCTAAGATGACACAAGCGGCACAGAATCCCCAATCAAGGTTTTTAAATAGCTACTCTGTACTTTGTTTAAGTACCTCTAGGAAATATATATTGCATTCCTAAATCTGATTTGGCCTGAACCAGAATAAAACCAGGTCAAGCTAAATTTATAAACAGAATTGCTGTTCACAGGTGGAAATGTCTTAACACTCTACCATTTGTACAAAAATGTAAAGTAGATAATAAGTCAGATACAGGTACCTGAAAAAAGTGGAAGGGTAAGTTCAGGATACATCCTTGCTAGTTCATATGAAAGAAGGGCAAGTGAGACACTGTAAAGAGGTGGCAATGGACCATGTGTACCATACAAGATACTGCCTGGTCTTTGCTCAGCTACCTTTTTTGAATAAACAAAAAGCTTTGATTCAAGGATCTATGAAAGAGAAAAAAATGATGTAATGAGACAATAAAAATTCATTAATTCAGGAAACGTCAGCATTTCAAGTTTAGATATCAGAGAATGAGCTATATGCTTCGAAGTACACTCTCCAAATTTGAAAGACACCATAACTAATATTTTACCATTAATTTTTATATAAATATTCCCATAAGTATTTATAGCCAAGACAAACCTAATTGTTTATTTTCAAAACAAAACTAAAAAGCAAATAAACAGTACTTTATAAGTTCACAAAAAAACCCCAAAAGTAGGAGGACACATGCATTTGGTTGTTTTAAAAAAAAGTAGCTGATACATGCCTGCATAAGTTGCATGGAAATTTCATAAATCTCTCTGTTGGTGTCAGATGCCTTGAACAGCACCAAGTTTAAAAGTGTCACTATATCAAACGGATAGTTCCTAGAAGAATAAACAGTACATTTTTGTGAACATTGGTGAGGAATGCAGATTATATTCACTCTGATTTACTCTATAATATGGTCCAAAGAGAATGTCATCTTTCTTTTCTCTGTTCTACCACCAGAATATGGGAAAGGGAGTTTTCATGAATACACGCTGCTTGATCAAAGGGCCATCTGGTGAATGGGAAGAAAGAAGGGATTATTTATAATTACCTTAGACTAATGCTTAGGAACGCACCGAGTTACCAATAGTGAGAAATGCAATACCTGTGTCTATGACTGTCAATTAATTTCAATTTATAACATAAACTGTTTATAGAACAGGCCAACACCCATGAGAGAAGATGGGTAGCATGAAAATTTCCAGGGATAAAGTACTTCTTCTTAAGCCAAGCTGCAATTAAATCAGTCCCTTTGGAGAAAGGGTGCTGTCTCTGACATGAACATTCCCAGATGTTAGACAGTTCTATCAAAATTGTTTTCAAGGAGTAGACACGAGGAACTGCTTCAAAAAGTCCACTATCTATAAAGTCAACATTAATTGTAAGGGTAAACATATTAAAGTGTTAACCTAATGAGAATATTGCTAGAAAAGCAATTCCCATGTCACAATATTTGGATTTTCACTAAAGTTTCCGCTTTTTCATGATGATTTGTAAATGCACCTGATTCAATTGTGAACCATTAATTTATCATCCTAGATGTGAGCTACTGTGCTCCTGGATGGCTGCAGAATGCCTATTTGGATATATTAGTGTTAAAAAATATGGCAAATACATGTGTGGCATGGGACATTCTTGGTAATTCCAAATACTAGCTGCAATGCACCCTCTATACCTGTCTCTTTGCCCTTCCACTAAGTTTAAAAAATAATAATAAAAAAGAAGTTAAGGGAAGTGGCTTCTTTGTAGAAAGACAGACATCAGCACTGAGATACATCACTGCTCATTTTACAAGTAGTTTAAGCAGTGGCCTCTCTATACATGTTGATAGACAACAGAGGAAAAACTGTTAATAGCTTTCAAATATTAATAAAAGTCCCCAACTTGATAGAAATCAGGCTTTCCCTTCGAAGTAAATCATGCAGATCATACTCTCAATTTTTACTGTAGGTATATGAAAGATTAATTTTTAGGACACAATGGCATTGGTAACACAATCCAAGGAAAAAAGACTGGCTGAAAACCTGGTATGTTTTTGTGTTCATTAAACAAAAAACCCTCTTAAAATAACTGAATTTGCAAACACAAAATTCCATTCATATTTTTTAAATCTCAGTATAATGCAGTCTATAGTCTAGTTGTTCCTGTAAGAACAAAATGTTTTTACAGATAAATTCTAAAATACTTGACTTGCTTTGATTTGCTATATCCCAAGCATTTCTCTGTTGAACTATGCTGATCACATATCTTGCCAAATTATTTTTTGTCAAGACTAAAATTTTCAGATTGTAATGAGGTACAAATTATCTTCTTTTTTTAGGCTACCATTAAATTTCTCTATAACTTTTGTCTTGAAAAGATAAAAAAAAAAAATTTCTGAAGGCCTGACACAAAAGCAGTATTTGTATTTGTGTCTTCATGTAGCTTGTTCTTGCTTAGTGTTAGCAGCAGTGATGATACCAGTCTACAGAAAAGGAACAGGTAACCAAATCAAATGAAAGCCAGTTAGAAGAAGAACAAAATAATTACTTTCAAGCTAATAACATTTAAACCGTTTTTCCTTATAAAGTAAATGAAAAATGACACCAAATATTTTTAAACTAGATTTATGTCCTATGTTCAAATCAAAGTGCTGTGGTTATTTTGTATCTTCCTGAGCAAAATAGCATAAAAATGCCACAGATTTCAAATATACATATAGTAAGAGCATCTTCTACCAAGCACATCACTTTGTTTTCAGAAACATGGAAATAAAGTGATACAGTCCCCAAGAGTTGTTTAAGAGGATATAATGTAAGAGTGTGACTAACAGTTCTTTACAACACAAGCTGAACCTGCATTTTTCTTTACATTTGAAAGTGTAGATTAATATATTAATTGATACCTGCTTCCACACACAGTTGCAATGGCTTTGAAACATCCAGAGGCAAGCTGGTATGATCCAGTATAACATCGATCTATAGCCCAGTTGAAGAGATTGACTTGATCAGGATTCAGTTCTAGCAACAGGACTACAACTTCACAGCCAAGCTGATGAACCTGAGTGAATAAATACATGTCAAAACATGATTGGTAAGATCAAATATGTTCATTCTCTACAACTCTTAGAGTGACATAGGCAAAACAAGGGGAAAATGCAGTATTCAAAATAAGTAAAAAGAAATCAGAAAATTTATCATAAATTTATTTTAGGGATAGCAGAGTTGAAATGTGACTCAGTTTTCAATACTCCTCATTTGAAAGAAAATGATATGTATGAAGACTACATAAATGAAATAAATTTTCAAAGGAGGTTTCCAAAATTAAGCATAGAAAAAAGCAGAATCTTTGGAAAATCTAAGACACTTGATAGGTGTCCTTGGGCAATTTCCATTTGTACTGGTTAACTGATTTGTTAAATGTTTATTTCCTACTTCATGTGAGTTTCATAAAGTGAGACACTTTCATGTTTATCCTTTTGACTAATGCAGAAGCAAGGCAGACAAAGAAAAATACCTTTTGCAAGCCTGGGGGTATGAAAACTTGTATGTTTAATTCAGCTACATCAAGCAATCTAACAGCTTTCCCTACAGACCTTGTATCACTTAATCCTGGTACCACCACTGCTACAAACGCATCACAACTAAGGCTTGGACTGTGCCTTTGTGATCCTTCAGTAGAGGATAACACTGGAACACCAAACACTAATGCCTGTTAATATTCCGTCACCACGTGTAGGTAACTACTTGTAAAGACTGCGAATGATGTTCAATGTTAATCGACCAGGTAGGATCCTTTTCATCTAAATCTGAACTAGTTGTATAGGCAATGCAGTTTAGTTACAGTCCTTCATTACCATGATTAATCATGAATTATAGTGATTAGCTTAGTGGAAACAAATTTCACCTATCATATCCAAATTTTGAATTTCAAAGGGAAAAGTTAAAAAAAGGTAATTTTTGTCCCCAGTTACTTTATGAGTGGTATATACTAATAATCAGTTTGACATGGTGATATATTATTTGTTGATGATAATGAAAACATGTCAGGAGGAAAAATGTATCTTTTCCTTTCTCTTGTTCTGTGTGTTTCCTTCCCACATCCGTAAGAATTTCAATTATACATATCACTTACACATATCTTTATAGCTCCATCCCTACCAACATTCCAAAATCCTATGTAATTTTGGAAAGATTTTCTCTGTAGCTATCCCTTCGTTCTTCCAATTTGTCTAACCTTTTTTTTCCTAATCAATTACCATTTCTACAGCATGTATCCTCTAGCTGCTCCACAAGCCTTTAGGCTTTCCTGTCTGCACTTTTTTAGCAATCACAGACACCTGTGCTGGTATGAGACTTTTAGGGAGAACAGCAGGTCAAAGTGCAAGATACCACAAAGGGAAAGATCATTGTTCTCTCTCTCCACTTGACGTAAATCACCATTCTACTGCTCCTTAATCAAAGAGATAGTCCAATAAGCTATAAATATAGAAATATGACTGGGTAGTTATGAAGTTGACAGAGAAACCCATCTTCCCAGAACTGGGAGAGAAAATTGCAAGAACAATCTATTATGTGTTCTTTAAAAAAAAGTTTCTTTCTTTCCTCTCCTGAATCATTTATCCTCTTGACTTCTTTGGAAGATCTACCCACTCACTTTCACTCAGATTTGTTTCACCAGCATCTATGTTACCAAGCAGGAAGGAATTTTACATTCTTATTCCACAGGAACTTGAAGCAGGTGGGTGGAAGCACTCCAAATAGAAATACAAATATTTTTGAGCTCGTGACATTTTTAACCTTTCTTTATCAGATGAAAAGCCTAAATTTCTGTTGCAAGCAACACTGAGCCATAAGGCAATTTTTTAGCTTATTATTTAGCTACATTATATTTTCAGAAATAATAATTCTTTTACTGTTTAAATGCTTTTAAATTAATTACACTTTTGTATTAGAAGCTTGCATAAAGCTATTGTTTCCTGCTCAAAATAGAATGTATACAGTCACAGTTCTTACAGTCACAAACTCTTTACTCACCCAGTACAGAGATTAAAATTATTCATCTGTGATGCATTTTGGTGAGTACTTACACGTAAATCTTGACAAGCCAGAATGTTATCAAGCCATTTGTAAAGATATCCGTCAGGGGAAAGACCAACATTATCAAATACAGGTCCACAGCAGAGCACAGCTGACATGGCCTAAAACACAAGAAGCTTTAGTTACACAAAGAAGTAACATGAATGAACCTTTCAGAATGGTTCGAGCCCAGGTCCAGGCTACCAGGACTGCCACTTGTTTTGACTTTTGAGAGAACTATGCTGAAAATGGTAACAGCTGATTTTGCTAGAATTCAATGATTAGGTTGCTATAGATGTTACTGGATTTCAAGATAATGCTGAGTTTAAGCGTTTTGGCAGGAATATTACAGCCCAGTTTCCCCATTCTTCAAGATACGTTTTGTCATTTTACCCAATCTTTACAAATCAAGCTACAAAAACAATTAAAATACACAGATTTTAAAATATTTTTTAATAATCTTTCTGAAAAAATTAAAATTGTTGTATACCAAGTGATGCAGCTTATATAAGTATATAAGCTATTATTTTCCCAGCTTACTTTGTGGGTGAGTTGCAACTGGTTTTGCCACAAAAGTATTTTATTATTATTGAGCATGTCTCCAGGCAAGTGTGGGAGACAGTCCTGAGATGTGCATGTGATACTGAATTGGTACTACATCTAATTTCAGAGCCTAATATCCTCTCACTGAATCTGATAACCTGTTAATGAACAGCTATGTAAAATTTTAAAATGTATTCTGGTTTTGAAAATAATTAGCCTTGAAAGTGTCTACAAAGAAAAAAAGGCATAACTTCAGTGGCTCACACTGCTATATTCTATGATACGACTGTACATATACATATGAGTATACAAGTTTGCATCAAGTATGCCGATTCGAATTTCTGTGAAATAAAAGGAAATAAACCCCACAATTACTTGTATTTTGACTGGAAAATTGCTATTACTGATTTTGACAGTAAAACTTTAATACCTTTAATGCACAATACTGGTATCTTGTAATCTGATGATTTCTATCACTGTAACGGTCCAGTGGTGTGAACATAATACTGAAAGGTCCTGCCCACTGGCTGAATAAGATGAACAGGTGATGCCTCAGGCTCTGCTGAGGGAAGAGAAATCTCCTGTGGTGAACTAAGTGAACAGAAATAGAAATAGCTGTGATTTGTTAGTGTTAAATACACATTCATGTGGCAGAGATGACACCATGAATTTCAAATTTCTACAAACAGGGAATTTTTCTTAAACGTTCAGTATACACTTACTCCAAAGTATCTAAGCTCTTTTAAAAAATCTAATGTAATTAATAAGATGCACCTTATTTCTAAGAATCTTCAGTTCTGAATTAATGTGTATTTATACAAACATGTATGTGTTTGTATACATTTATACAACATGTACCTATACTCTCTTTAGAAACAGCAAGAAACTAATTATAGAATCACGCTTTTCACTGCCTCTTGCATTCCTTTAATGGTAAATATTTACTTGTTTTTTCCAATCCTTTAAATGCAAGCCCAAACATACATATGTCTTATTCTAATACAGTAATAGGTAGGGACAAGAAATAGAAGAAACTTGGTGCCTGCTTGTTTATGACAAAGATGTAGTATATTTTCTGAACAGCTAAATTACCTGAGCAAATGAAAAATATCTATGAATTTTTAACCATGTGGAGAAAAAAAAGAGAAATCTTTTAAACAATAGTTTTAATTCTGCAAAGCAAAACATGATGGCAGAGGCAGTACTACGTTTTATTAAAGAGATGGGCAAACTGCTACTGGCCAATTATTTTTTGTCTGTAAACTGTGCTGAAAGCCAACAAAGTCTAACTAGACAATACTAATGCAAATCAATATGAACAGTGGCTAAAGATGATAGATGTTGACACAATAAACATTTGTTTGCTAGGAGTTAAATGTTACAGCTTTGTTAGTTATTGATATATTTTAAAGCTGTCTTTTTAGCAGAAAATACGTCTCTTTATAGAATTACATACTGAATTATTGAAATGCAGCAGTTATTCTTGCATTCTCTCAAAACATACAACATGGCTGTTTCATTGTGGCAAATTCATACAACATGCAGTCCTTTGTCACGTGCCTTGCAGAATGTGAGAATAAATGCAAAGAGGAAGGCCTTTGAAAGTACACCTGGCAAAGTAACTACTAAAGAAATTATGTATTGCTAATGAGCATCATTCAGAAAAGAAATAAAGGAAAGAAATTCAGTATTTTGTTTGTTAACAGCAGCTAAGAACTTGACACCACTAAGTTCAAAGGGAATTTTTTTACTGTCTTAAATGAGAATAGCAGGGATGCCATTTTTTCCTTATCTTGTTCAACTATTATATACTTTTATGTGTCTTACAGCCGAAAGCAACTATATGACTTTGACAAAATTTGCACACTGGGAACTTATATAAAAACATTTGTTCATTATTTATTCCCTTACTGTACTCTTTTGAATTCCTTCTTATTTGTTGCTACCGATGCTGTTATGTCCTGTCATAAATGATCTGGAGACAGCAGATTTACATAGACTGAGTAATCTCCAGATTTTATCTTCCAGTAATTACACAGACTTTAAAGCAGACTTTTTCTTTTTTCTTTTTTTTTTTTCCTAATGGAATTACATTACATTTCTGAAGTGATCTTGCAATATATAAAAAGCATGAAATCAGTTGGAGAAATCTTTGCTATACAACTGGAGTCAAGTAACCTGGGATACAGTCTCAACACCTCAGGCAAGTTTTTCACTACATTTAATATTGTATATTTTCTGCACCTACCTATATTTTTCAAGGCCTGAGTTTATGAAGAGTCTGGCAATAAAGTCAAAGGGAAGCAAATAAGGCCTTACGTCAAAGAAATCTGGAGCCCCTAGAGGTCACAGACAATTTCTTTGCTGAGCTGTTAAAAAGATGATTCTTATATATAATACTACAAGCTTCAACAAGTTTTACTGGTTTTTTATTTGACTCTTAATAGACTTTTGAACACATTTTTTGCACATTCCCCTTTACATTCGTTATATGACAATTCACAAGCAGTGAAAAAAGCACAGGAAAAAAGAAATAAAAAATTACTTTTCCAATATATTAAATGCAATTTCATAGTATGTTGGGATAATTTAGCACCATACCTGGAACACATTGAATCAAGTTGGCAATCATTGCACTGAAGTGTGCTCTCATATCCTTAAGGATTTCGACTTCTTTATCATTTTCAGCCTCCAGAAGCATGCGAGTCAGATCAACATACTCTAAGAACAAGGCTCCAAGGGCTAACGTATCTCTTTCTAAGGCTCCATTTGTACTAGTATAAAGGAAAGTTGTACATTAATACAGAGTAACAGTGTAGTTATACTACAGCTTTCTGAAGAAATGCATAAAAATTAAAGACAACAAAAAACACTTCTTCAAATACATTAGCAGCAAAAGGAGAGCTAAGGAGAATATCCAGCCCCTAGTAGACGGGGGAGGGAACACAGTGACCAAGGATGAGGAAAAGGCTGAGGTACTTAATGCCTTCTTTGCCTCAGTCTTTAATAGCAGGGCCGACTGTTCTCTGGGTACCCAGCCCCTGGAGTTGGAAGATAGGGACGGGGACCAGAATGGAGCCCCCATAATCCAGGGGGAAATGGTGAGTGACCTGCTGCACCACTTAGACACTCACAAGTCCATGGGGCCTGATGAGATCCACCCGAGAGTGCTGAAGGAGCTGGCAGAAGAGATCACCAAGCCCCTTTCCATCATTTACCAGCAGTCCTGGCTAACTGGGGAAGTCCCTGCTGACTGGAGATTAGCTAATGTGACACCCATCTTCAAGAAGGGCCGGAAGGAGGACCCGGGGAACTACAGGCCTGACCTCGGTGCTGGGGAAGCTAATGGAGCAGATCATCCTGAGTGCTATCACACACCATGTAGAGAATAACCAAGGGATCAAGCCCAGCCAGCATGGGTTCAGGAAAGGCAGGTCCTGCTTGACCAACCTGATCTCCTTCTATGACAAGGTGACCCGCCTAGTGGATGAGGGAAAGGCCGTGGATGTTGTCTACCTAGACTTCAGTAAAGCCTTTGACACGGTTTCCCACAGCATTCTCCTGGAGAAACTGGCTGCTCATGGCTTGGACGGGTGTACTCTTCGCTGGGTAAAGAACTGGCTGGATGGCCGGGCCCAAAGAGTGGCGGTGAATGGAGTTTACTCCAGTTGGCGGCCGGTCACAAGCGGTGTTCCCCAGGGCTCTGTGTTGGGGCCAGTTCTGTTTAACATCTTTATCAATGATCTGGATGAAGGGATCGAGTGCACCCTCAGCAAGTTTGCAGATGACACCAAGTTGGGCGGGAGTGTTGATCTGCTTGAGGGTAGGCAGGCTCTGCAGAGGGACCTGGACAGGCTGGATCGGTGGGCCGAGGTCAATTGTATGAGGTTTAACAAGGCCAAGTGCCAGGTCCTGCGCTTGGGCCACAGCAACCCCATGCAACGCTACAGGCTTGGGGAAGAGTGGCTGGAAAGCTGCCCAGCAGAAAAGGACCTGGGGGTGTTGGTTGACAGCCGGCTGAGTATGAGCCAGCAGTGTGCCCAGGTGGCCAAGAAAGCCAATGGCATCCTGGCTTGTATCAGAAATAGCGTGGCCAGCAGGACTAGGGAAGTGATCGTGCCCCTGTACTCGGCACTGGTGAGGCCGCACCTCGAATACTGTGTTCAGTTTTGGGCCCCCCACTACAAGAGGGATATTGAGGTGCTGGAGTGTGTCCAGAGAAGGGCAACGAAGCTGGTGAAGGGTCTGGAGCACAAGTCTTATGAGGAGCAGCTGAGGGAGCTGGGACTGTTTAGCCTGGAGAAGCGGAGGCTGATGGGAGACCTTATCGCTCTCTACAACTACCTGAAAGGAGGTTGTAGAGAGGTGGGGGTTGGTCTCTTCTCCCAGGTAACAAGTGATAGGACAAGAGGAAATGGCCTTAAGTTGCGCCAAGGGAGGTTTAGGTTGGATATTAGGAAATTTTTCTTCACTGAAAGGGTTATCAAGCATTGGAACAGGCTGCCCAGGGGAGTGGTTGAGTTGCCATCCCTGGAGGTATTTAAAGGACGTTTGGATGAGGTGCTTAGGGACATGGTGTAGTGGTGGTCTTGGCAGTGTTAGGTTTATGGTTGGACTCGATGATCTTAAAGGTCTTTCCAACCTATACGATTCTGTGATTCTGTGAAAATCTCTCCATATCTGATAGATTACACAATTCTTCAAAGAACATACTGACATAAACTCAGTGTTGTGAACGCTGAAAATTATTTTACTTAAAGATCAATATTTATGATGAGTGATAGTCCTACCTGTCACTTATAACACCAGCATCAGCAAGTAGTTCAAAAATTCGCAGTAACTGTAGTCTTAGTAGATCTCGGCGTTCTCGACGTTTCTTGTTCTTGGAATTTAAAAAAAACAACCATTTTTTTATGTGCATAGGTGCATACATTAAAAACTAGTAACTTCAGAAATGTCAGCACAGTACTGAGATTTAAGAAATCCAGTTCAAGCATTTTCTTCATGAAGGAACTTTACTGCTTTTGGATATTTCATCATAACACTGTACTTATACATCAACACAGAACTAAATATGATCAAATTTTTGTCTTTGTAACTATTCTTGAACAAACTGTTAACAGCTACCTTAGTCCTCATTGAAAATGCGGAAATGAAATAATGAAATACTGGATAAAAGTTAATTAATATTTAAGGTTCCTGTGCCAAAAACCACACTATCTTCAGGTAGCAGGGATATTCGTGTTAGCTTAACACCATCTAGTTTGGGTGCTGGAAGCATTGTAAAATGCAGAACAGCTATTCAGACCCCAGGAAAATATTTTAGTGATTAGCCATTCTTGAACTTGGTAATGCTGCAGCTACATGATCACCCATATTCAAGACACCGCTGTAGTACACTCTTGGATGTGTTGACTGCAGTGGTTGTACAGACAGTTAACACACTCCTCCCACAGAATAGGACTGCACTGTTGTTAACTGGTTCATTGTATCTCATTGTCTTCTAGAAAGCTGTCCTTCTATCTTGCCTTGAAAGATGTGAATGCAACAAGGCCTGTTCTTTGCTGAAGGGCTAAATTGACTTGTTTCTTTGTATCCTGCATCTCCACTAAGCAAAAAATGTGAGGAGGTCAAAAAGCTGCTATTGCACTCAAAGAAATTTGCTGCCAGAACAAGAAAAGCTCAGAGAAAGCTCAGATTTTCCTCTTCAGAACGTAAGAATGGCAATACTGAGTCAGATCAAAGGCTTATCTCATCTAGTACTCTGGCTCTGCTGATGGCCAGCAGCAGATGTGTGGGAGAAGGAAATGATACTCTCCCTGTATTCTGACCCAGAACTGGCAGTCTGCAGCATCCTAGCCAAAGGTTTTATTCAAATCATCATGCCATTTGATTTGTCCTGTTCAGAGCCCTGTTTTCCTCCCTTTACACCTTAAAGGTTCCAGGAAGCACGTGTAGAGAAAAAAGCAGGTTCATTGTAACACAGTATTTAACAGGCACAGCTGCGTCCTGCAACAGTGTTGGAGGCGATCTGGCAAGCTCTGTGCCAGTGCCCACATGGTGGATCTTGTGTAATGTCCATTTTGGTTTACCCCTGCAGTTCTTGGCCATGCTGGTAACTCTCTTTCTAGTCATAGCATATGTCAATTCAAGGACGTTATTTCTGATGTGTTGGATACCTGCCTGCTGACATGGAGGCCTGCCATGTTCTCTACAGCTACACGACCCATACAGTCACTCCTGGGTTTACTGGTGGCGCTGCTTGCAGGAAGGTGGCCCAGTTCTTCATATCAGGAGCAATAAAGGAATTAACATTGCAGTCTCTTGTTCTCATATTCCTCTACTGACATTTCCATGTGCTAAATTTGCTCTTACAGCATACTGTAAACCTCTGCATTCTTGTGATTCCTTTCCTGAGGTTAGACTGGAGATGTATGTCTCCAGAAGAGGCCTTTCAAGTCTAAGTTGTCTTCAGTGGTGCACAGTCAAAAATGCAGAGACACGTGGCTGCACTAATGTGTATTAATCCACTTCTGCCCAGTATCAAAACAAGTGACCTTCAAATCAATGACTTCATAGGGATGGAAGGCACACAAGTGAATTGAGGTGTGAAGCAAACAGAATGGAAATGGTAGTGGACATTTGCCAGACACAGAATTACTAAGAATTGTCCACATAAAACTCAACATGAATGAAGTGCCTGCCAAGTGAATTAATTTTTTTTATTTCCATATTGGGCATAGCTGAGAGCCTCTGTTCACCTATTAATGATTTAACTTCTTCCAGACCACCATTCTCTGCGTGGCTCCTGCACCAAACACTTGGCAGACGGGGACAGCACACCAGGTCACCATGACGATACCTTATTGAAACTGCTGCGGAGGACAGAGTAGTGAACGCATAGTTTGAAATTGCTTGAGAACCAGGTAAACAAGCCTGGGTAGAGGACAGTATTAATGCAATAACATTGCCTTCTGTACGCAGCTGTACAGACTTCTCAGCAGAGCTGCATGGACAGAATGGGTGTGTCTACATTGGGAAACAGGGACAGGGACTGTTCGTGGCCCTAAAGTCAAGTAGCACAGGCTGCTTCATATTCACACTGCTCCAGAAGACCTCAAGAAGGCTGGCTATGTCCATGTTGCCTAGTGGAACTCATGCCATGCTTCTCTGGCCCAAGGCATTATCACTGCGTGTTTTCTTATCACAAACTGACTGCTCTAACCTGAGGGCTGTGCTGCAGCCACAGCAGGGGTTTTGCAACTTAGTCCATAGGCTGCTGCAAACAGGGAGGTAGGGGATGAGGGGAAGCATATCAGAGCAAAAGCAGCTGGGGTAGTTTGGAGGACTGTGTCTAGTGGCTTGGTGTCTTCTGGGGCTTGCTCCTGGGAATGAGCTACCTCCAGAGCCATCTTAGAGTTCTATCTTGGAGCCAGCTGGAATGGTCCAAAACTGAGCCAGGGACAGAAAAATGAGCAGAACAGCAACTCGGGTCCAGTACTGAAGCTCTCCCCATGGCTTTCCCATTTAGCCGCATAGACACATCCTATGACTAAACTGCTTACTGAGGCTTACAGAGTCTATCACCAGAGGTTTTTCAGAACAGTTTAGACAACATCTGTCAGAAATGACACAAGACTAGTTCATCCTCCCCTGGACGGATCGGATGATCTGTTGAGATCCCTTCTAGCACTACTTTCTATTATAACAAAAGAGAGTACTATAATGAAGGTGAAAACACTGATGAATTTGTCAGTTAACCTGTTGTGTTTAGAATGAAAAAATGTAGTCAGCTGAAGTTGAAATTGATGACCCTGCCTACCCTGCAAATAAAAAGCACATTTGAACACTGCTGCAAAATGTGCTTGTAGCCCAGTTGTGTTACAAGGTATTTTTTCCAGATGTTGAAAGTGGATTTCCAGTACATCTGAGTTCCATATGAGGAGGTTCCATATTTGACTGGAAATTTTTCCTCAGAATGGATTTTGATATTGTACATTTTGTATCACTGATAGAATTTAAATTAAACTAGGTTTTAATGGAATTATTTTAAGTTATGTTCTTATACACAATTAATAAAATTCTTGTTGCACACAGAGCTTGTTACTTAGTACAAAAGAATATATTTGTATTTCAAAGAGACAGAATTACTACTTTTAAATTAAATTCGCAGTTTAAACAAATTAGTACATTTAATTTCTGCAACAAACCTCTGGTCTTCTTTCTAGGGCTTCTTTCATTAGTGGGTGAAGTTCTTCTACTAATTCCCTAAATTAAAAAAAAAAAATATTTGTAAACAAAATCTAGTCTCCTCTGAAAAGCATCAATATTTTATTCAATACATAAACCCAAATGTCTAAAGTGCAAATAAAAATTTGAGTATATTTAAATTATAACAAAAAATACTGCATTTGGATTAGAGGCAAATAACTGAGAATACAATAAGTGGGGAAGTACCTGAAAACAAGGGAATTTGTTCTTCCAAATCCTAGTACAAGTGATTCTGTTATTTCTATGCTTTCAAGTCTCATCAAAGGCACTAGCTGCTTTAGTAAGACTCCAACAGATGGAGTTCCAATAGCCTAGAATATATTAAGAAATTATTGACATTTAATTGTCAGGATTATCAATATTAAGTAAATACAATTTTTTTTTTACAAAAAAAAAAAAGATTGTCCAAGAATCAATACATAGTTTAAAAATGTGCTGAAATGATTTTGCTATTATGGATATCAATACACCAGTCTAACTGGATGTCCGCTACATCACAATCATCTCAATAAGGCCTCACACATAAATATATCTGGGAAATCTCTTTGCTTTCATTCAGATTATTGTAATTATTTACTTAATTCGTTGTTTCATTAAAATATTCCAGTAATTGGATTTGTGGAGCTACTGTTCCTCTCAGGTTGCTACTACTCGAAACTGTATTTCATATAATATACCTTCATGTCTGACAGGCATACAATGTTTATTCAGAAATCTGCCTTATTGCTTAATAAAGTTATAAATTTTGAAGTGCTCTACAAGGAAAGAAAGGGGGTGACAAACTAAAGTTAACTTTAACATATATGTCCAGAAATTCTATATTTGGAATATATGTCACCCAGAATGTGAAAAAAAAGTAGTATTTTGAAAACGCCATGGCTTTTGCCAAATATTTATTGACATATGTCGATACAGATTATACAGATGTTTTAATTGTTAATTATGTGCCTTAAGCAGTTTGTGTATATTAAAATATTCCCCTAACTGAAATACTTTCATCAGGGTATGATTTTGCATGCAGATGCAGTTTAAAACTCTCCTAAATTAATAATTTGTTTGAAACAGGATGCATCACCTTATTATCATAGTTCACTGTTCCGTCGGGAGTGGTAGCCATGATCTCTGGTGTTGAAGCACGCAAGTGTCCTGGGCTCATAATACTGGGCTTTGCTACTCCAAAACAGAGAATAAGATAGTTTCTCCACAAAGTAACATAGTTGTCTCCACTGCTTGCTGTACTTGTTTTCTTTGCATTAACAGGAATACTAGAATTTAAAAATAAAATTATTAAAATAATTTCCCAGCCTTAATTACACAGTATTTTAAAATATTTTAAAAGGGAACATGCTACGTATCCACCAGCTGCAATTCAACATGACATGATAGATGGGAAAAATCAATGAGGGTAGAAAACTAGAGTTTTCCACCTTACAAACTGGAATTATGAAAGTCAATACTGAATGTCTGGGTAGCACCTTGCAGGCCTTACAGACTGATACTGAAACATGAGACTAAAAAAAGCTTGTATTAAAATCACACAACCCATAAAAATGAAAGTTAAATTAATATTGCCACTTACTTTGGATCCACAAGAGGCATTATGAGCTGTAGCCTCGTGAAAGCATATGGCCAAGCATAGCTGAGAGCTGTAGGACAATGTTTTGGTAAATTCTCCTGCCTAAGAAAACTGAAGAGGCAGAGAACCCATGGGTCTTTAACGGACTGTGCAAATATCCAGACATGGGAAGGACTTTTCACATCATAATGGCTATTTACTAGGACGGCATTCCACTCCACCAGCCACTGCAAATCCACGCTGTGTGTTAATGGGATTGTTGTCTACGGAGGGAAAAGATAAAAAATCACAGTGACAGTCATTTATTCCACGCCATGGTCCCCCTCAGTACTTGTCTTTATTTTCAAGCTCCGTGGCCAAATTCTGTTGGATTTTTTAGACCAACACTTTTATGCTTCCCATCACATTGCCCTTTCACTCAGGAGGAGCTTTTTTCAAATGCTGATAAGAGCTACCTCATTATTTTCCCTCTGGTTATTCCTTAAAGCTCCTATTTACTGTGATAGGCACAAGAACTTGCCCTTAAACTCTACGATAACTAATGATTATGCTGACCAATATAATCTCCTTGTTACTTTCTATTCTCCTTGCTGCCTGCACCCATCCACTGTCTCTTATATGATGCTGCAGTCTGTAATAGATATAGACTGCCCTTATGTTCATTGTCTGAACAGCCGGACAGAGCCTTAGCCCAAGATTAAGACTCTGACATGCTATGACAATGTAATAAATACCAATGCTATTAATAAATATTCTTCAGAATTCATCAGGGCATTTGAATATGCGTGTAAGGGATTAAGAGCCTGAAGAAGGCACTTAAGCAGTTTTAATCCACTTTAAATCCTGCTACCTTCAGTGGCAAGTAGGGTTCTCATATCAACAAACCATTTCTCTACTGTAATTTAAATTTTGTCTTAAGAAAACAACTTTGTGGAATGAAAACTTAAACCACATGTATTTTGGCATCCTTATTATTCACTTATCAGACCTCAAATAGGATGTAACAGTTGCCTGCATCCTGCATCCACTGTTACAAAAGTAATCACTAAATTACCACTCCCTGCTGTACTTGTCAGAAACCAGGTACACAAGCAACACATTTGCTTTGCTATATTACTAATGCATAGAATTCAAGCACGAAATCCAAACCTTTGCCTATAGAAACTGCAACACCCAAACCCAGGTACTGTTATTTCAGCTGAATTTCCTAATTCCTTGGTTACAGAGTCAGAATGTCTCTTGCTTGCTCAGTTTCTGATCCCTCAACTTTCCTGTTTTCAGCTGCACAGTGGCGCGACTTCACCACCAGTTCTATGTCCTACCCCAGGAAAGGGCACTCATGTGGCAAGGATCGATTGTTGTTTTAAACTTAATCAGGCTGAAAAGTGCCCAAAACTGATAGTTTCTGCTCTCTGGACAAGGGCACTAATCTCTAAGATAGTATGCAAAACAAGTTGCCCTGGGTATCAGTTCTTCTGCTGATACTTTTTCATTCAAAACACTTACTGCACCTCTGCTTCCTCTGGTGGCAGGTTAGACACATCAAGCCCATGAGAGAGCGAAAGCAGAGATTCACGCCAGCTGTGAATTACTCTAGAGCTTAGCCTTAGGTTTGCAGGCAGGGCCACTTCTGAGCACACAAGGGAGCTAAAGTTTATGCCCTTCTGGAACGGATGATAGCTGTAAGTTACTTCCAAGCACCCCAAGCATTAGGTGGTGCTGGCAATAAGACTTTCTCAATGGCTCTTTTGGATGCAGGTCACAGGTCTAGAATCTAGGTAGTTTTGATTATAAATTTTGTTATATTTTTTTTCTATATGTAATATCTTCTATATCCATAGTATGATTATTTTCCCAGAACAGATTGTCTGGGACATTGTGGAGCCTTGGAGCTTTTGGGGAGATGGCTGGAGCCTTAAAGCTGTATGATTTCTTCATTTCTAGCAGCTTTATTTTTAGTATTTCATGTCTGATATTTGTTATGTCCATGCACTATGTAAACACTAGCAGTAACAGTAAAGTAGTACTTACTGAATCTGAAACAGCCACATGAATAAAACTTTCAAGAATAGAAGAACTCAATTGATCCATGACATCAATCATAGGCCTGTCATCATCCTGCATAACACAGAGAACACAAGTTAACTGTTCTCCTGACCAAATTATTTCCCTTCTTATTTTTCTCGTACATGAAATAGAACCACCTAAAAATTATGACATGAATCTAAAATGGCTAAAAAAATTCATTGGTAACAATGGGTGCATTTTGTCTTTTTCATATTAATCTCAGAACCAAGTCCAGGCTGTGGTTGCAATGAAGTTAATTTGTGGCTATAGCTCACTGTTTACCGAACAAAAGCACGTATCAGAAAATCTCAAATGACTTTGGATAGCTGGTATCAAAAGACTGAAAAATTAGCTTACTGTTTATTAAAGCATTCCTTTGCCATGAACACACATATTTGTGTTCTTAGGCATTTAGATGGCTCACTGAGCTGTGACCGCCAACACACATGACTCCTCATATTTCTATATCCATAAAAAAGACTTGGAGGTCTTTACTATACAAGGAAAATGTATGTGAATAATCTTAAATGTGTCTTATACTGTGTTTTTTTACAAAATGGTATGCTACAAGAATGAGTTTCATTTCCAATACAAATTTATAATCCTGACAATACAAAAATTATCCATGCAGTAAAAAAAGGTTTTACAGTGTCTTTTATATTCACATCATGCCAAGAGAAAATATTAAGTTGCTGTACAAGTTTCCCTTCAACTTCTTGTACAGGGCACATTATTAATGTTACATTGTTGAGTATACAGAAAGGTTTGCAGTGTTAATGCAAATAGAAATGGTAAGCTCAAACCAAATGCTTTTTTATAAACTAAGTGCATACCTGCTAAACTGCAGCAATTATGTTAAAAGCAACCGTGATAGCAGTTTTGAGCTTTATCTTTGGAAAATTTCAATTCAAAGTTCCAGAAAAGGAAAATCATACCTCTGCTTGGCCAAGGGCCAGGAATAAAGCACGGATCTCTCTGAGTATTAAAACAGCTAGTTTACGTGTAGCAACCTGGAAACTACATAGGAGAACCAGTGCAAATCCTTCGACTGCATGTAGTACATTAGAATAGGGGCTTCTTTCAGATTGTATCCTGTGGCTGGATCCATTTGGTATCAACTGTAGAACAGTGCAAGGGAGGAAAATGGAGTGATGGTGTTTGAAAACCAGGTCTCCAAGAAATATTCTATTTAACAAGGACATATAAAGAAACAAAATGCATAGGCCATGTAAATGCTGAAGTAGGAGACTGACAGCATTCCCTCAAACAACCAAGTTTTGTTGCTTTAAGTTACTTTGCTCCACAAAACCAATATATGAGCAGAGTCCTTTGGCCAACCCCCTCCCTCTAGTTTGCAATTGAACTACCTGCTTTGTTCCATCCTCCACTAAAAAAATGAATGGGTAAGTCAGACTGTGAAGACTTCACACTTTTTCTACTCCAGATAGCAGGTCCTCAGGTCCTTCTTTGATCCTGTCACAGGCAACACCTTATCCTGGTAGGTGGCCTCTAGAACCTCAGCCCATCAGTAAAGGGTAACAATATTTACTGAAAAATATACGAGGCTTTCCCTTTTCTACATTTTTTGTAATACTATTATTACCTATTAATTAATGGTCCTCTGCGATATAAAGCAGGCATCATGCTTGCCCAAAGGAAAAAAATTTCCAATGTGATTGGGTTAGGAGATAAGAAGGCTGAAAATCATCTCTCATAGTGAAATTATCTGTGGGACAGTGCAGATGGGAGGAGCACGAGCAAAGCTGTTCAGTTCCCAGGAATGTTTGTAACACATGGAGACAGCAGGCTGTAGAAACAATCGGGTTCTCTGATATATCTGAATCAACCAAATGAAATGGCTATGGGAAGGGAAGATCCACGTCACTCTTCTCAGTGTTCCCACTAGCATTATCAATCAGTTTCAGTCCTGGGAAAATGTCCTTCTGCCACATCTACATACACATATTTCACTTTATGTGCTTTTGTTGATGTGCGTATTTCAGTTTGACATGCATTCTCTTATGTTGCTCAACAACAACATCTGCTGTGTTACACAAGGACATAGCTGTCCTCAAAAGACAGCTGAACTAATTACCTTAAAAAATCTTACGTAGTGAATTCTTCTCAGGTGAGTAAATACAAAATACATAAACCACAGCAATACCAACGAACATAATTTCTGCCTTCAATTAGTATAAATGTTAGGACGCAGATCTTTTGATTTCATACCTCTGCAGATCTGGTTTTTGCCTGTTCAGAAGCTTTCCCTGGAGTGTGTATTACAAGCTTCCATTGTGTAAGCAACTGTAGCAGCAGCTTCAGTGAAGTATCAAGAAGGGTATGATGCATATCATTCACTTCACGTAGCAGAAAATTAGTAAAACCAAAGAGTACATCCTCCCGCCAGTCAACGAAGTCAACAAGTAGACCCTGAAGAGAATTCTGTGCAATGTGTCGAAGTTCATCATCCATATGGATAGACAGCCTGTAAGTAAAAGTAAATGTCAGGTAATAAAAATCTAAGGAGTGTTTATTGTGGTAAGGAGCATATGTTTCTCCGTAACTTAACACTGACGGAAAATTCCCAATGACAATGTAAATTTCAATGATGCTATCAGGGTTTCATTATTACTGACCACAATTAACATCTTTAACCTGTTTTTATACCGTAATTCTTGCCACAACAGTGCCTGAACATATGAATGGATCCAAAAGAAGTCTTTGTTCCACTCCTAAAAGATAGTATCTTTAAAGCACGTAATTTGGCAACTTTGCTGTCTCCCTGAACCAAGTATGCTTTTGATTTACTCATTTATAAAATAACTTCTATTTAGTTATGGTAAAAAAAGGCTTACAGGTTAATACATAATTTCACAATTTATGTATTTATTTGCTTACTTTCAATATAAAAATAAAGGAATCACAACACCTCAGCTGCCTAACAGTTAAAATGAATCTTTAGCCAAGAAGCAAATCACAATTATTGAAAGCAAATCTTCAGAAGAAAAAAAAAGAAGCATTTGAATTAAAAAGCTGCTTCATGTTTTAAACAACTTAGGATAGGGAAATGGGAAAAACAGCCTCAGGACTTTCCATACTTTTAAAAACACATCAGACACCCCCAAAGTCTTTCTGAAAGACGGTGCAATTGTAGATCCCATTTTAAAATTTTATTTCCTTCTGTATTTGCATCATGTTGAAGTTCTTTTAAACATAAAAATTCTATATACTTTCTTTTGACACAAAAATTATCAAACCACTTGTGTGTTGGTAGCTTGGCAGAATAAAGTATATTCAGATCAGTGTGTTCTGCAATTTTTGGTTCATTGCCTTTATGATGTACTTTGTTTTTATTACCCAGGAGACTGTAATTTTCTGTAGTGTGTTAGAACTCACTTTCAAAGTATTTTATTTACATTTAGTCTACATAGTTGAAAATGAGGATGCATTATAAAGAAATGGACAGAAAGCTAGGAAAAAAAGTCCTAAACAGCCAAATGGAGTGGAACCAAATTCCATTCAGTTGGAAGTGTATGATGAGATGCGGCTCATAACAAATTTGGTTCATTATAGCTGCCTAATTGCAAGGCAGGGGACATTTCAGTTAAGGCAAAGGAAAGCAACTACCATGAAACTTCACCCCTAGTGAATATGACTCCAAAAATAACTGGTACGCTTTAATAACCACGTGACTTTCTATATAAATTTGGAAACACAGTATTTTGTTGTACTAAGAAAGGACCATTTTTGTCTCCTCTTTGGAATGCCAGAACCAGAAAAACAAGCAAAACCCCTGAGACTATGATTAAGTCATCCACGAAATAACTTCCACAATGACACAAAGTAATAACGGAAAAGAGGATACAAAAGACATATATCTTTAAGCCCAAGTTACTGTGCAACAGCATTATCAAATGAGATGCAATTCAAACTAAGCATAAGAATGCATCTATGTATTATCACTATATGACAGGCAGCTTGAGGAAGCAAGTAAATGTTAGTTTGTTTGTTCGCACTTGAGTCAGTTAAATTTAAGACCTACTTGGGAATTTTTAATGAATGGTTTCAGTGGGCAGTGAAAGGGCAAAAGGTACAGTATATACTTGACATCTGCTTTATGGCTTATAATTTGAATACAGCTGTCCTGGAAGAAAGTCTAGCTGCTGAGTTACAGACTCCTTCTGGAAAAAGCCAAAACACATCTGTTGTGAGGATGAAAAATTCAAACCAAACTGTGAATAAAAGAACCCATTAACCCAAAATGTTATTTTATCTTTAGTGAAAAGAAAATATTTAACAGTTTTCCATCCCAACAACACAGCCCCACACAAATCCCTGGCAGAACAGCTTCTCAGGTTCTTTACAAAAACAGAGAGGAGCTGAAACCTCACCTCTTCAAAATTTTTTATCCTTGTATTGATTTTAGTTTCTGACCCAGAAAAGACACAATACTGTAATGCAGTGTTCTCTAGAACAGCAAAGACTTGCCTCCTGGGATTACTTTTTCATAATTGGGAGAAGCAGTCAATCTGGACCCAAATAAACATGGCATAGTATAGAGAATGTAGAAGCAGCTCTGGTGCTGGGGTAGTCTGGAGACTTAGATTAAGATTAGGCCAGGTATAAATTCCTTAAACAGTTTATTACTTTCTTCTCTGAAGCGATATTTTTGTAGGCTGTTTTCAATCCACACTGTCCCAGACCAAATAGACCTAATTCTGTCAATCCACTGATCTTTCTTTCTCTTGTTCTCTGGTAAGTCTCTTCTTCAACTGCAATGCCCCAGCTTGGACGTTGTTCTCCAAATCAGGCAACCTTGATACTGATTAGGCCAGAAGAACTTTTTCAAAAATCTTTTAGACTTATTTCTATTTATACATGTGAATAAGGTTCACCTTTTAATAGAAACATCACTTTTTTGTGTGTGTTCAGTTTGTGATCCTGCTCTGCAATACTGAGACCCTATCCAGTTATTTCAACACCATGCTATACATCTCCTGAACCATGAACTGTCTGTTAACTGCTTTCCAACCTATTATGCATCCACTTACTTTTACCTAAATTGTGTTTACCTAAATTGTGTATAATTGCTTATACTTGAGTATCTGATTTGAACAGTATCAATGTCTCAAAGATGCTGTAGCATGAGTACATGTAAGGAGATGAGAACAGCTTCCCAAAGGTCCTCTTGTTGGGGAAAGGCTGAGCATGTAATTGCTTCCAAAGTTCTCTAGAGATCTCTAGAGATGGTGTCCTCAGCTCCTCTTGATGTCTCACTTCTCACAGTCAGAGTCAGATAACCCAGCAGACCTACTGCTTGCATTGTTCCAGCATGGAAATTACTCAAGAAATGCTTACAAACTGATTGTGGGTAAAGAATCACAACTGACTTTTTCTGCATGAATTTTGATGATAGAATAAAGATAGACCAGTGGTTATATTGACAGTTGTGAGACTTAAGGAGGGAAGCACCAATTTATGAAGAAATCCACATTAGTCTCCAAACTTTCTTAAGAGTAGTGATGGGTCTGACCTGGACAATCCTCTGTGATTGAAGAGCTGTGACCAGAGTGGATATGTGCTTTCTACCAGCTCAGTTAAGGCCATTACTAAGGATAGAAAGCAAGTTAAAAAATTGGGTTAAAGGAAAACATGTCCTTTTTCATTTCCTTTAAGCAGAATTGATGTTACTATTTAATATGGTATCTGTATAATTTGATAATGTAATGATTTAAAACAACCCACAAGTGATTTATAGCAGAGGATGTAAACACAAGGAAATCAAGCTGGCCATGCACCACAGCACACCTACCCTTGGCTGCAATTTGGCTTGTTTGGCTGTCTGCACTCTTTACTGCTAGCAGAATTAATTGTTTCACTGTTCTAGCACATCACTGGGAGTTGGGTGTTCATAGAGCAGAATAAACTACTTTTGCATGTAATCCTCTGACTCCCACACCTGCCATTCGTCACAGATGTTTCAAAAGCAAGAATGGAGTAGCAAAGATTGCTTTGTCACAGTTACCTGAGAGCAATATGCTGCAAGGGCCTCGTGGCTCGATTTACCACCACAATCCACTTACATAAATAACACATGCTGGAATCTTTGACTTGCATACTAGGACTGAAACGTAACAGACTTTTCTGTACTGACCAGTACCTGTTATCATAATTATTTGCAGTAAGTCACTGATTTGATGTCCTGAAACCTAAACTGTTTTAGCAGTCATGTGTTGTAGACTACCTTCTTCAGTGAAGTGAAGTCTACCTAGATAAATTCAATGGACCCCAAGCAGGGAGGATATGAAATTTAAACTTATCTTTTTCTTTATTTTCTCATAGTAAAAAAATAATTTATTTTAATTAAAATAATTATTATCAATTAGAAAGTATTTGGAAAGATACCACATCTAGCACATTCTGTTTTATCAAACAGACATGTGGGAATCATAAATCAAAACTAAACAGGTATCTCCATGTTTTTCCACTACAGAGAAAAGATGTTCTCTCCTGTTAATTAGAATGCTGTGATGGTTAAAAAAAGGCAATAAATGGTGAATATCATGTAATCTACATACTGATGGAAAAGAGTTCTGGACGACATATCTACTCCCTTATAAAATTAGGAGTCTATAATATAAACACAATGCTTGTAAAAGGATGCTAGGACTTCTATGTCTTATCCATTAATATCAGATTACTTTTTTAAAAGCATATAGTTTTGTCTAAGAAACAGTTACACATTCTGTGGCTCAGTTTTTCATTCTGTTCCCCTTGAGCAGTCATTTAATGCTTGAACAGCTTACCTTGCCAGCAAGTCGATCAACTCAAGTTTTGACATTCCATCAGGAAGCAGTCGAGGAATAGCAGCAACACATGTTCTGAACAGATCAATTTTTGGCTTTCTTTCACCGCTGAAAAATTAAACCAGAATTTTGACTAAGCTTAACAAGTAACTGTGTTAAATGATCCACCTAGAGTTTTTCAGAAAAGGGCTGGACATAATGGAGTGCCAGAGGCCTAGTAAGAACATCAGGACAGAAAACTAGACCCTATAAATAAAATAAGAAGGAAACATGAATAAATGTTTCCCTTGAATAAATGGTTTCGGTTTTGACATTTTTCATGCATCATATCTATGCAGTGCTTGAAAAATCAATTATTATTGACTTATTTGTTTATCTCTGAGAGGAAGTGGCAGATATATCAAGATGGTCTTATAATGCAGGGGAGTTCCTCCATCAAGATCAGCATTTGCATGATGCAAGCTTCGGATGAGGCAATGAGGAAAAAGCTGGGGTGTTCCCCACCACAGTGCAGCTATATTACACCAGCTGTATACAGCAAATAGCAGATATGTAAGAAGCCCAAATAAGAAGACTGAAGATCCAGACAGTTGCCCTCAATAGGGCACAGATCTATGGAAATCGCACACCACACATTATTACACTGAAAAAGAAGAAATTTAGAGGTAGGTATGGCCAGAGAGTTTCTGTTGATCCTTGCCTGAGATAGCAGCACTTTAGCAACCATTATTGGCTAAAACATGTTTTAGTACCCCCAAGGCTGCTCTGATCTGTGGAATGGCTCAACTGCTCCCTAACAACCTGGGAAAATGGTTGAGTCTAAAGTTCAGCATGAACCAAAATCTAGGTTGGGAGTCCTTACGTCTTCTAAAAGCAGCCCATGTTTCAGGTGCTGATTATTTTCACGACAGATGCAGTTGTTTTCTGACTTGTGTCCAATATTTTTTGTAAGAATGCAGGTTAAAGAAGTCCTTCAGACAGACCCCAAAATGTGGGGGTTTATTTGCTCATTTTTAACTCAATGATCTATTATTTGACAAATGAGTATAGAGGAAATAACCAAAGCATAACAGCATTTCAAACTGTACAGTCTTTCCCACAATATTAGTAATTATTAGCCTGTAATATGCTTTGGAGGAATCAAAAAAGCAAGGTCCTATGTAGGGACCCTACTATAAACATGAGGAGAAAGACTGTTCCTGCTTTAATATGCTCCTGATGATTAAACTAGAAAAGAATTGGGGAAAAAGAGAGACACCAAGAAGCATTGTAAGCTACTTAACACGACACTGAAATTCAGTGACAAAACAGAAAATGAACCTGGTTTTCCTGCACCCCAGCCCAATGCCCTGCTTACTACATTACTCTGCCTCTCCACCCAACAGAGGATGTTGCATCTGGATACCTTACTTCTGTGTTCAGTCACAGAGAAAGCTTGAATGTAATACCATCTCACAAGTCTAAAATAAGATTTATAAAGTAACACTGAGCATTCACTGAAATAATGGCTACAAAAAAGGCATAAACTGACACTAGGCTTACTTAATTCAAAGATTAAAGACAGTTTTTTAGTGAATACCATTCTTTCTCTTAACACCCTATATACTTATCAGCTTGGATATGTATTACATCAATAAAATAATATGATTATATGATTTTAATCTACTGACTTAAATTGTACAATGAGGGGAAACTATTTTTACAATGAATTATCTCTGTCTCATGGTACCTGTATCCTAACAGATAAATCTTGAAAGAAGGTGTCAGCATTTGACTTGAAAAAGAGTAAAATACAACATTTCATCTGAGAATTTGGTTACAAACTTTGAACTATTATTGCTAATGCAAATACTAGTTGCATTAATAACTAGCGCAAAATATTATATTTTTATAGTTGTAAACAGTAAAGTGCCATTGGTAATTTTATCTGCAGGCAAACCAATGAGTCTTCCTTGCTGACTGGAAATGGAAAGTGAACTTTGCAGAGTTTCCTTATTATCAGTCTCCAGCAAGGGTAAACAGTTTGTGCATTTAAAATGGAGGCATGTAAAATAATAGTCTGAGAGGAAACTGTTATGAAGGCAAATGAGTAATTATTTATATATATAAAATCTGTGGGTGTTCTGTGGCTTATCAGCTGCTCAGAAGACTAGCAGGAGAAGATCCAAATCTGAGGTTCAAGTTCCCAACTTATCTGAGCTACCAGGCACAGCATGTGAAGTGTCTGGCAAGGGGGGCCCTCACAGGGCTCTGCAGTCGTCTCTGGCTGACTCAGGATCCAACAGGACGAGCTCTGGATGAACACAGCGACAGCTGTCCTCACCTGGAAGCTTGTGTTTCCATACCAGCAGTATCAGATTTTAGTTAGGTGTTGTCAGCAAAAATATTTGAAGTACTTGCAAGAATAGGTTTGTATGTTAGAAAAATGGATGCCCTATTCTGACTAGATGTTGGAAAGTAATTATAACCAGTATTGAAATTCATATCCCAGTGGAGGATGCCAAGGACGCTCCTTTGTCAGGATTTTAGTAAGACTCTTCAGAGTGGCATTTACTACTTCAACAATAAATGCTTAAAGGATCAGTCATTAAATATAGAAGCACGTCTAACACTGCAAAGAAAATTCCAGAATCTGTATACTTTAAAATGTTATGACTATTCATTGCCTAGCTACTTCCCTCTGATTCTTATTTTATTTGTTATTAAAAATATCATTATGATATTCGGTTTATACAATAACATTAACTGTATGTAAACATGACAAAACCCATAACTTTAAAATACACATAAATGTAGTGTTGTATCTATGTATTAGAGCCCATAAGAACTCAAAATAAATACATAACTCTAGTGAAGCATGAAGTTTTGTGAATAAAATGATAAGCAATTACATAAAAACAATGTATTGGCTTTTCCAGTTATCATGCACAATGCAGTTTTTAAAAGGGCCATTTGAAATGCTGATAGTAACAGCTAATGATGCTTTTCATGAGTTCACATGATTTTAGATTGACTGATAATTAAGCATCCCAGATATCTTTTTTCCTTGGAAGAACAAATAAAAATGTGTTCTAATGTGTTTTTCCTTTCAAGTGTGTATATTAAGTTACAGCTCACCTGGATATAAAGTACAACACAAAGATACAGTAACTTACAGGTCTAGATCTTCCAACCTGAAAATCTTTATGTCTCTGACAAAAGTTACTATCAAACCATAAGACTTCCTGAAATTTAAAACTCTTTTAAGTCTATTTGTTCACTGCCTCTAAAAATGAACAACACATTTGTGATGCTGAGAAACCATAGAAATACATTTACAGCTAAGGTTAAGTACACTTCTTATCTAAGTGCTCAAGGTTTTACTGTGCAATTATCTTTTGGGAGTAAAATGTGAGTTTCAAAACTCACGTTCCCTCTCGCAAAAGCCTGGATACCCAATATGGTTATGAAAACTGGCTGTGAGCACTGAGCAGTATACTGGGTAGTACTACAAGAAAAATATGAAATACTATTGGATAGTAATATTGGCACTTAATATAAATAAAGTAAGACAATGCTAAAGACACTAAGCTTACAATCTCATCTACACAGTCACAGCAACAAAGGCAGAGGAATGACATTAAAACATAAAGATTCTATCAGCTGTAAAAGGTAGTTGAATTTGGCCAGTCACTACAATCTCTTTACCACTCAAGGTATTTTTAGCAAGTTGTCTTTTTTTTTTTTGGACAGTATATGAAAAAAAACAATCTCAAAGAGACCAATGTCCTTTTCATTACACCTCAAACTTTTTTCCATGGCTTGTTTCTCTTCTAGCATAACTACCGTGTCCACCCCTCTAACAGGAAAGATATACAAAGTCTCCTTACAGTTGGGAACACTACAATCCGTGCTCTGCATGTGTCAAATGATGTCTCTGTGTCTGTAAAGTCTACTAGATGTCCACTTCCCTAGAACTCTCTCCAGGAAACTTCCCTCATTAATAATTTTGGATGTGAGTGTAAAATGCTGCTGTTCAACACTGCTTGAGATGTACTGGTTTGACTCTGTTTCAGTGGGGTACTGCTTAAATCCAAGACTCATCACAAAATGACTTGGGTTTTTAATTAAGATTTGATTTTGATTACAAGCATGAATAGTAATGGTAATTTTGAAAGATTATTATTAATAGGGATTTACAGAATCTGTTGCATTCATTTTGAAGTTCAGTGATGCAAATATACCCTGAAACAGTGTTCTGAGCATGGCTGACAGGTTTTCCACTCTGGGCTTTCAACTTCTACCATCTAAACATTCACAGGATTCACACGTGATTTTGGCTACATCAAAAGCATCAGTTCTATTCCAAACACTGCAACATGCAAAGTACAATCAACTTGTCATAAACAGTTTTTCAAAGTATATGCTTATTAAGTTAAATGTTCCTGTTTCTTGCTGTTTCTCTGATGACTCATGATAGACAGAAATACAGAAAAAGTTCTGAAATTACATCTCAATACTTTATGGGATTTACTGTTCTTTAGCACTCACGTAATCATGTCTTCAGGTTCTTTGTTAAGCATCTGTATGTTGGTTAGCATCATGCACCGCCCCACTTCCTTGTCAAGATGTCTGAGTATGTTGTCCACAGCTTTTCTTACTTGTGAATAATATAATGACATACCTGCAATAATAGGCATTTTTGTATAATTTGGGGTATTTATAGATACATATATTTTGAAAAAGAAAGCTGCTTACTCATGCTGTGCTGCATGAATTAAGAAAAACGTTTTCCTCATGAGATAGCATATTCCACTAGTAATGATATCCTGATCCCAGAATATGTTTCCCTCTCCAAAAAGAATGCTACTGTATGTAAAAATAGCCCAAGAGATATATACACACACACATTTTCCCTGGAGAAAAAATTAAAAAATACCTAGTCAAAATATGTCCCTACATAGTCAAATGAAGCTGCACAGCTTGCCAAGTATACAATATATTTTGTGACTTTTCATGAAAGAATTAAAAGCTCTGATCCAGTAGCAGGGTTTAAAAACTACAGGCAAAGAAAAAAAAGGAATCTGAATGAGCTCTCCTAAAATTTATTTGGTATGGAAATTAACGGCATGAATTTTATGTGAAAAACATTAGACATACAGCTTTACAGCAGCTGATGGACATCAAATACTTTAAAAATAAAACTTGAATTAACTCTTTTTCTATATTCATCAAAGGCTACATTTTAAATTTTCTTAATTAAATTTTATATATTAACACTGAGCAATAAATTTTTAATCATCTATTCTCTAGTCAATTCTTTTCCTATTTGATAAAGACAATGTAAGCTTAGAATTTCAAAATGACATCAATTTTCAGATCTGATATGATCAAAAGTTCAATGGCAGAGTGAAAGGCAAAAGAAAATACAGGAATTACCTAGCTTAATCTTACAGGTTATACATGGAAACTAGAATATTGTATCATAAAATAGTGAAGAATTTCCTAATAAAGTATAAGAATTCAATAGTGCAAACATTTATTATCAAATGCATGAGAAGTAACCAAAATTAACTGAATTAGTGACAGCACTAAATACTGTCTGTTGTACATTTCAACAGCAGTGGGTCTTACATTGCTTATTTTCTTGATATTACTACAATGACCTAGCAAGAGTACAACACAGGTCTTTGTCACTGGTGTAGAAGTATGTAGACTTTGTTTCATTCATGTAACTTTGGAGACTTAATGAAGTGCTAAGGTGAGTAGCCAAATTTTCTTTTTTGCCAGCAAAAACAGGCACCTTCAGGGCATGATACAGAAGCTCTTTTCCTACAGCACAGGATTCTCTCTCTACACTGACCTCAAAGGAAGCCCAAGGTAACAGTGCTTTTAGCTTAGGCACTTCAGTTCAGCTTTATTTTACATTTAAAAGTTTCTGCTATTTTCAAAGTTTCACTTGGCGTGAGATACTGCAATTAAAATGAGGATATCAAAGGAATCTGCTGTTTTTCAAAGCTGTTACATTTTCTGAGCACAGGCACTGTTTCTAATAAGATGAATATCCATGAATAAACACAGCTATTCAGCACTGAAAGAAGCTAATTCTTAACTATCTGTGTACTTAACCCCCCAGAACACAGGGTTGCTACCACTTGTGTAGCACTGAGGACTTTTCCAGAAAGTAATTAAAAAATCCAATATTTGTCAAACTAAACCATATATTTCATTAGAATGCACAATAAAGTAAATGTTTACAATAAAGAAATCAATTGAATACGTAACAACAGTAAATCATTCTGCTCAGATACTGAAGACTTTTTCACATTAATTCTCATCCAAGTTTCTATATTGTCCATTCTCTTACTGACCTATCATTTTAGCTTCCTCCTCTGTAAGAGTTTTGCTCAAATATGTTTTCTTCACTCTGAGAGTGTTTCCAGAGGGAAGGACAGCTCCAGTCACTGGCATTGGAGGTTCACCATCTTTTTGCTGCAAGCTGTCAGCAATTACCAAGAAAGCTCTCAGACCAATATTCATTCTCTGTAAAGTTCAGAAGATGAATGAGTATCATAATCAAATAATCATATTCTACTCATATTCTTCAATTACTTTGAAGTTTTGAGTATGTACTTGCCAGCATTTTTTCTGTATCTCCGCTACATTGACTAGTTTGATATATTTTACAAAAAACGCCCATGAAATAAATTGTGAATTCATATCTGCACTATGAGCAGTGCTCTCCCCTCTCAAAACTTTATTTCTAATGATTTTCATTAGTACATTATCGCTTTATCTTCAGGACAAAACATGTGGATTTGACCTTGAGTTTAGTAATACATCTTAACCGGACCTTCAGTTAAACACAAATGTCCTATGTAGTCATTACGAAAAAAGATCAGTAACTGTCTCGAAAGGCCCCAAAGTTGACCATACTGTGTGAAAAGTCTGGAATGGTGCTCAGCACCAAAGCTGCAATGTGAAAACACCAGGAAGATGAGGCTAAGTGATCTGAATGTCTTCAGGGAATTCACCAGAGGAAAACTTGCAGGCTTTGCATTGCAACAACTGAAAGACCAGAATGTTTCAATTTCCCAGGAACATATTCCAAGAACTCAGAGGCTGTCCTACTTACAGTCTCCCAGAGGTGCATTTACATAGATTGTGGGTATTGTTTTAGAATGCTAAAGTCTATGTACACCCTATTATTTCACTGTTTTCGGACTTACATTGTTGTTGAGAAACAGTAAAATTTCAGCTGTTGATTCATCAAGAAGCTAAGGACCATGTCCATTCCCTATAAGCTCGGCTTCACGCAATGCTAATACACTATGTCCTTTGTAGGACCTTCCTCAGTCAATACTGCAGGTGACACTGACCCAGAATGTGGTGGGGACTGCCTGCTCAAGAATTCTGTTTCATTTTTCTTTGCTGAAGAAAGATGAAAGCTATGCTCAAAGTAAAGCTTGCCTGTCACTTCTGCTGCTTTTGACAGTAAAAAGTTTAATCTACTTTTCCAAATAATTTTTGTATCAAATACAATTTTTGTAAGGTAAGTCATTCTATTTTAACATCTTAGTGAATAGATATGACTGCAACATTAATATGGACATATTTTATGAGGTGATCACAAATGCTTTTTATTTTTCATGTGTTTATTCTTAATTTTCAAATGAAAATGTTTTCAAAATTATAAGAAAGTAAATTATTTTCAAGAGAATTTTTCATTATTTTACCACTTTTTTTTTTTTTTTAAGTTTTTCAACTTTCTGATTGTTTTCTCTAGGGAAAGCACTAGGAAGCTGACTCATGACACTGACGCTAGTAGAGCTTTACCGGTCAGAGTGGCAAAACTTTACTAGAGTTTTTTCTTTTTTGTCATCTTCAATTCTTCTTGCATCTTGTAGTCTTTTTCAGTAAAACTGTTTTGAAAAACATTGAAATTGTTACAGAAAATTTATTTTTATAGTAAAATAGTTTAAGGCATTGCATATAACAACAGCAGAGTGATATGGACATACTGTGATCAATAGTTTTATTTATCTTTTTCTTTTTGTTTTATACATTTGCACTACATCCACTGAGGAAAAATGAGACAGGCATAAACAATGTGACATTTCACAGATCAAAGTCCACAGATGTATTTTACCAATAAATCAAGTTCAAGATTTGGCCTGAAAACTGGACAAAGGTGAAAGCATGCTTAGAATATAACCAGAAAGTAAATGTAGCACAATACAGTATATACTAACTGAAAAAAATGCAGATGCACATCATACCTCAGGGTTGAGACTGAAAGCTTTTGCTGGTTTTCCAACACAAAGGAAGTCAAAGATAATTTCTTTCATTGCAAAATCTAAACGTTCCTAAAATAGTAACAATATTGCAAATCATTAAGCTGCTCACTCCTGCTACTTATTTTTGTTAAGGCAACAGAATGCTGAAAACGAGTTTAATCAGGATTTATTTAAATGTACGGAAAAGCAGATTTTCAGAAGTATGCAGAACATATTATCAGATCTAAGCTTTCAACACTGCTGTATGTTGACAAATTCAAAAATTTATAGCATTTAAATAGAAAATGAGCCATTTTGGAAATAAAGCTTTTAATTATTTCATTTAAACTGTGGTAATTATGGTACTAACATAGTATTTTATATAAAAGGAGCTTGTTCACAGATGGCACAGTTCAGGGAAGATTTTAAGCATCTGTTTAATTCATTCCTATTCACAGACTTTAAGTATGTGCTTAAGTGCTTTGCTCAATGGGAACGTTTTCTGAATTTAAGTAATAATAGAGATGAAACTTCCAGCACTGAAGGTTAGTTTATTTCAGCAATTCCCATTTGAACTGATGAGAACTGAATGTGTCAACTACATGCTGAACTTGGTTTTCCTCTGACTTACTGCTTTAAAAGCAGTGCAACTCATTGTCATATATGGTAGGAATGATTCGGTATCAGGACAAAATATGGCTTATTATTTTGAACTTAATTATTGCCAGTCAGAGCATTTTCTGACTTGCTGGCAATTCCAAAAACCAACAAAAAATACATTTGAGTTGCAATGAAAACATTTTTATTCATTTTCAGTGGAATGAAGTTAATTGAAACCTGTTGTTCAAAAGAAGACTGCCCCAGCTCAATCTATAATTTTATCATTGCCTAGATGAAAGATACTGACAATGGGGTTGCAAAAAATTCAGACAATGGAAGTTTACTTATTTGTTAATTTGTTATTGGGAAAACAAGTTATTCATTAATTGGAAAGACATATGCATGGTTCTCCCATACCTGTGCAATAAACTGTATTATCTTCACAAAGATGTTTAGAGGCATATCTCTTGGCACAACACCACGGGACCCTTTTGGGAAAAGTGTTGTGACAATAGTAATAAGTCGACTGTAAAAGAAGGAAAAAAAGCATTAGACATTTCTGGACCTTGTAGACCTTTACTTACTATGAAACATAAGTTGGAAATCCTACTCCATTGAGAAAGACTAGAATGTATTTCCTTTGAAATGAAAATGTAATGGGGTATCTTGTTCTGATCCTTTGCTACAAATTCAATGTAATTATTTTATTTCATTACTACATTACAAAGTAACAATAAACCAGTCAATGACATGCCACTACAAAAATATTTCTAACTTTAACCAGGGAAAGAGTGATTTTTAGTTCTTCAAAAAGCAGAAACACTTTATACAGTAATTTTAATGGGTGGAAGAATAACTGACGGTGCCACAAAAGGGAATATTTGTTGCATACAGTTGAGTTTTTTTTATTTCACAACAGGAACAGGTTCAATTCAAAGGAGTTCAGGAGAACTATAAAACCTCTTCACTGGCAACATCCACTCTACAAGGCCTGATTATCATTACAAATACAGCATCTTACCTTTGGGTAGCTGTGTTGCTTTCACATTTAATTCTGATCATGTAAACCCACAGTAGTCTGTACAGAGATTCCAGTGCAACTCGAGCCATTTTTGGGTCCTTATTCTAGAGAAATACATAACGTAAGAATAAACTTCAGGCACAAATTAGAAAGGAAGTTCTGCACTTAATGGATGTCAAGGTTCACAGTTTTTGTAATAACAGTACAAAATTTGTAATAACGGTACAAAATTTTGTAATAACAGTACAAAAAGATAGAGCCTCATAGCTGCCCAGTACCCCATTCCTGTAGCTGCAGCATGCTTATGCATCTGACCTACCTTTCCTTAAGTTGTCAAAAAACCCAAGTATCAAGTTAGTTAAATTAGATATGTTACAATTTAAAATCTCTATTTGAAAATCACCTCAATTTGACTCTGAAAAGAAAACCTCATCTTCAGTTGATTGTCAATTCAAAAGCTGTTGCCCTATGGTGGAGACCTGGTATGAAGAACACAGCAGACAAATAAATGTACTGCACATATTCAAAAGTGAAAGGATAAAAATCTGTGGATGCTTAGGCTGGTCTAATTAACATGGCATCTGGGATCAGCTGGACTGAATTGGATTATCTGTCTGGATTGCTGTTTATTTTTGGAAACTTTTGAACTAGTACAAGACTGTCTTTGGTCATATGCAGTTTTCTGTTTCTGTGGCAGTTTTAAGGGCTTTCTGAGTAGGGTGGAAGTTTATGCAGTTCAGTCAGATGCTCTCCTGCATGTTGGGCCATCCGTTGGGTTAAACTCTGAAGGAGTCCAGTACACTTTGACCCTAGATAAGATTTGCCTGGCCCAACAGTGCAAATCTCCATGGCAAAAAGCTGAATTTTCGTCTGGAGACAAATGTTGAGTCACAGATCAAAGACCGTGGTTTGATCAAAGAAACTACAACTAATACCATCAATAGTTCTTGAATGTGTATTGGTCTAGGTCCTGCAAAATGGAAGGAAGACAACCTGCTGATGATATGGGATATGGCTCCAACTTCCAACGTGGCATCTGTCACGAGCTTAGGAATAGGAACACTGTCCTTGGGTTGCAATTTCCATTTAACTCATTGACCACACATTTTATACAATAAAGCTTTATATGGAACAGGAAATTGAAAATCCTTTTTGTTTGTTATAGCAGCATACAATGGTTGTAGCACGTGATTAGAATAAGTAGTAAAAGGAATGACAGAGTTTACGTGGCCTGTTAATCTTTGCAGAATTTTAAAATCGTAACATTTGTTACAATCAATTTGTTTAATAACCTGTTTACTTTCAACCCATTTTTCATCAGGTATCATCATGTCAGTCCTTGTAAATTTCAGTCCTAAGAATTTGATTTCTTCAACAGGTGGTGGAGTATGTTTATTAAAGTTTATTCTTACCCCAAAGCTTTCAAGCAAACAGCAGACACTGTGGCTAACTGAGTTAAGGTAACAAGAGCTTGTGTGGCAGAGGAGGAAGTCAACCCTATAAGCAAAAGTCCAAATATTCCTGCCTTGAATATGTTTTTGTAAATAAAGTTTAGTTAAATGTTCCATTTCAAAACCAGGATACTTATTAACTTTTACACTGCTTTCAACAGGACAGTATGAAATGCCCTTTGGCCAGAATTTGGCTGGGGTCAAATATTTCCATGTCCTGGCAGGAGTCTCCTTTATTAATTCAAGAGAAAAGTTTGTTTCGATAAGATCAGAGATTTGCCAGTTCATATTAAAATCAGAAATATGATTAGAATATAAACCTTTTAGCTTTCCCAGCGTATGCTTGACCTTAACGGTTTTGGGAAGGAGATTGTGCTCTATGGGGTGTGGAGGCTCTTGAGAAACCCGATCCATTATGTGGTTCATGGGAGCCCACACAAGATCGTGGAGTCCCATATACTGTCTTGGTGTGCACAACCCTCCTTCTAACAGAAAGATTTCTCCTTCTTGTTGATCTAGCTCTTCTTCCAGCATCATGAGTTTGGTTTGGGCTTTGAGGTGCCACTCTGACTGGTGAAGTGATTGCTTCAATGGTTGGGCCATCTCTTCCTCTGTACTGAGAAGGAGTGGCCAACCACATTCTTAATTTAGCTACGTATTCAGCTACCTTACCTTCTCCCCAAACTAAAGATCGAATATGCCACCACATTAATCTATGAGCCCTATGAATCGAAGTATACGTCAACGAATTATAGGTGGCAAGGTGAATTCCAATCTGATTTTCAATTGGTAAGGTAGGAGCAACTTTACTTACATTTTCTCTCATGGTTTCAAATAATTTGTCAGGATCTCCCTAATTTTCAGAAAAATGTATATTCCCAGCTGGCTTCTCAGAGATCTTACGGCTGTAGCTGCCTTTTCTAAAGCTTGTATAACCTCATAAAAATCCGTAAAATTAGTTGCAATAACGTGTTTATTTTCTGAATCTCTTTGCAAATAAGGTTCTAATACATCTTTAGCAAAAGTAACTAATTCAGGTACAGGTGGAAAGAAACCTTCAGACAGACTATGAACATTTTGAAGAGCTATTCTAACAGTCAGATCCATATGAATAGAGTCGGTACAAATTACATCATCAAGACAGAGACAAAGTACAGCAAGAAAGCAACAGCAATAAGGGATGTAATATACACCTTGTTGACAAGCTTGGTAATTCAACTTTTGGAGAACAGAGATTCCCTCCACAGTTTGCCTCTGAGCTGAGAAAGTGGTTGCATGTTCTACCTGTGCCATTTGCAGAAGCCTCCTAACTGCTGGTTCATCAAGCAGCAGTTTGGAGGCCCTTCATTTGAGCTAACCAGTTGACTATGCTTCTTATATTGGCCGTTCCAGGTAGGCACACGACCATCCCTTCATATGGATCCACTTTAAGCGTGGAATGGGACAAGAGTTATTGCACAACTAAAGGAAACATGGAGGAGTAGTAATGATGACTAGCATATGTGTATTGAACAGTATGTGCTGGCCAGGAACCACAGCAGATTGCAGTGGACAGTTAGTCTTAAACTTCAAAGATCTAACAAATGGCAAAGGAATAAGAATGGATACGTGGAGGAAACAGCTTAAAATAGTTTAGTTTTTTTTAATGCAACTTAACAGAGTGAAACAGGCAATGGAATCAGTGTCCTGCAACTAGTTCCATTCTGATAAAGTAGTAACAAGTGCTTGTTTGAGAATGCCTTTGTGTTAAAAAAAAAAGCCAGTTAATATTGGGTCAGTTTTGGTATGTCACTTGAGCTAATAACTTTTATCAACAATTTTGCCTGTTTCACAGCTGTTTGACTCAGGCTTGGTTTGAGTTAGAGAAACAATAGAAATTCAAACTAGGCACAAGAATACTTTTTTGTTATTGAAAAAATCTGCGCAGCTAAAGGATTTGTACTGTCGCGAATAAAATTATGTATGGAGTCAGATAATAGCAATAATTCAGCACATTTACTTAAAATGGATTTGCAACAGATCCATAGTACATACTAAAGTTTTAATACAATAATAAAACCAGAAGATACTAACCTTGAGATTGGACAGGCAGTTGTTGAGGAAAATATGCCATCTGTTTAAAAAGAACTGCTTCTGACTGACACAAAGCAGGCATGTTACCAAAGGGTACAAAGCCTAAACAGGAAATGGATGTCAATACTGTATTATTTGCATGCCTACACAACATAAAACTTAATAGAGCTACTGTAAACTTAAAGCTCTAACTCCTCCATTTTGTGCAATACATGTTAGCCAACATAAACACATTGTTAAGTAGTACAATTTAAAAGGAACCTTTCTCTAAAGCTGTTACAGATATGTTTTATGGATGAACTAAAACCAACCAAATGTCTACTTATAGCAGTGTAATAAATCCAAAGATGGGCCACAATTTTACAGACTCACAGGGCTAATTTATGTCAGTTAACTGAGAAATGATAGCATGGAAATCACTAAATTTTATTATAATAACATCAGGACCCATTGAGATTGTTTGGACTCATGAATGCTCAGATGCCTATTACTCCTCAAAATCTGCAGTCACAATATTTACTGAGAGACATATCAAACACTCTAAAGAACTGTATTAAAATACAGGCAATGCCTGGATCTGTTGGTAGTTACATCTTGCGAAGTGAAAAATAAAAAGAAGCAAGGCAGAACGTAGAAGTTCAAATACTGGAACCTGGCCTCTTTGTCAACACTTACTTTGACACTCATCTTGTAAATGTTACACTAAAAAAAAAAAAGCTAAAATGCACATATTAATTCTGAAACTGACTTTGCTATTTCAGCAAGACTTTTCTGTTTCAGTTGTTATGTTAATATACCCAATCAGGACTTTAAAGTTATTAGTCAAAAATAAGGTAACTTTATCTTAAAGACCAGTGATGCTCAAAATTAACCCTAAAATTCTAACTTCAGTCACAGCTCAAAGTATAAATACACCATAAACCCCAACTTCTGTTCCTATAATATATAACATAAATTGTCTATAGCTCGGTTAGACCTAGTTTCTTGAGCAAATGGCAAAGGTACATTAATTTTTATTTTTATAATATTCATGTCCAAAATACATATGGGAGAGGATAACTGAAGTCTTCTCATGGAAGACTTTCTTATCATATTAACATTATGACTATAACAGTTGAGTACTTGACAGGATCACAACGATTAGTAACAACCCAAGAGTGTTACAACCCATCCTAAGGAAGAGCCCTAGGAGGGAAAGTACAAATCATCTCCTGCAGTTTCCAAATTCTCTCCATTTACTATCAAGAGAACCTCAATGACTAGCTCAGATGAGACACTTTTAGATAGAAAATGAGGCAAGATGAATGCCCCCATCCTGCCTGTACAGGGAGCACACTGATTCACAAAACACTGATCTTGGAAAGGAAGGTCCTCTTCAGGCTCTGAAGAGTGTGCTTTCTTCCTGGAAGCCTGAAAATATGCACTGCAGCTATTTCTGCCAACTGTTTGCCTTTCCCCTCCTCCTCCTCGCAATGTTTGTATTTCTAATCACACCCTCACAAGAATCTATTCTGTTTTGTCACTTTTAACTATGTAGCCTCCAGTGTGGTATGTGTAGACAAGCAATCAAACGCAAAGCTCCAGCTGTGCAATCCTTTCTCAAGCACGTAGTATTGACTTTGGCAAGTACGGCCACCAGTTTGGGGAAGTTCTATTTAGTGTAAAAACTGTACAGCAAAGCTCTTACCCTGCTGCAGTTTCAACAATATTTTATTAACTCGGCAGAGTGGAATAGAGCCACACAAACACAAGCAGAGTGAAATCAGAAATCCATCCCGAGTCTCCCACTAATTCAAACCGGATCAGGAGCGTGCTCCAGGGAATGCTCTGACTCTCCCCTGGGGACTGGTGTAACAGTGGTAGAGAGCTCAAGAACACTCCTGCAAGTCTTCCCAGCAGATTCATTAGTGCTAGTGACCAGCATTTGCCGAGAGCGTTGGGAACAGGGAAGTCTTTTTGACTTTCCCATAGAACGAGGGAGGATGAACGGCAACTTTCTTTACTTAAAAGGTCCAAGACTTCAAAACGGATTAGCTAATGCTGCAGTGCTGACGTGCGCTGACCCAGTTGGAGAGACAGACTGCTTAAGGCGGCCAGCGTCAAACTGACTCAGATCTTCATTTAATTCAGATCAACTCATGCTTCCAAAAATACGCTGCAGTGCCACTGTTCATCTCACAAGAAAAAAATGAAATAGGGAGCTGCACAGTAGCCAAGTTACGGATTTAAAAGGGCATGTGTTATACATTTTTTTGTCCCTACAATGTATTATTTAAGCCCCGTGAAAGAGTTGTTCCCACATGCCTCATTTGCTCTCGCTTGACAAGAAGTGAAATCTATTATTTCTCTTCTGCTCCTAATGTTTACACATAACAAGTATGAGAAAACCTAACCATTTAATAATCACAGACCCAGAAGCTGAAGACATCTGTTTGAGTCACACTGATTTTGATCATATGCTGAATAAAATAAATATGGTTATTTTCTGCAAACACAATAACCTTCCCTGCAAATAGAAATGTACTGGTTATAAAGCCTAATGCAGAAAAAAGTTTTGCAACCAATTCTGGGAATTTCCTAATAGTTTTGCTCAGAGATATTTCTGACAAAAAGTTTTAGGCTCTGCTTCTTAGGGTTACTAACCAATGAGTGCTTCTTTCGTGAGGAAAGTTCAAGTGTTGTATCATACAGGCTTTCAACAAAGTTCCTCAGACAGGGGACATTCACTTCATTTTTAACAGCCTGAAAGAAAATTTTACATTAATAAAACACTATTTCACAAGCTGTTTTATCTAATTTAAAGAAATTATGCAAACAACCTGAAAAATAAACTCACAGCAGCTACGGGGACAAGAATTTCAACAAACAGTCCTGCCAGTGCATGCTTTATATCTTTGTCTTTAACTTCAAGGAAATAATGTGCACATTCCTAAAACAAAACAGAACAAGAAACATAAATTATGTATCAGCTGGAATAAAGACCTCTAAATATTTGCTGAATGCACATGAAGTGTCAGTGACTATTCTTATCTTGCAAATCCCACGGAAAACATTTGTCTATTAACTTCTAAATCTGCAGTTTGCAGCAAGCACAAAGCAGGACATAAGTCAAGATCAGGAATCTGTTACTCTAACCAGGATAATCCACAAACTCTCCACTGATTCCAGCTGTGCCCGGTGGTGTCCTGGGGATGGAAAGGGAGTTGGACTCAGGGGCTGCCCTCATGCCTTCTGTGCGTATACCTTCAGGAGCAGGAGTAATAGCCCACATGTACTGCTTTACACAATGCTCTGGGAAGCCAGAAAAGGAACATACTTCTCTGGTGAGACACTCAAGGGAAGGAACAGTCTTACTGTAAGTATTTCGGATAAATTTCACTGCTAGGATCCATTGCAGATTAAGGGTCAATACAGAACTGTGCTATGTGAGAGGGAAGAGACCTGTGATGCAAACCACCACAATTTTCAGCCTACAACTGGGGATTGAGAGAGGAAGTTAAAATGTACTTTTGTCCTAAGCATGCAGCAAGCTACTATCCACACAGCTGTGCTGCTCAGGAAGTGAGGGAGGGGAGATAAGCATCCACCCACTCCTGTGTTTCAGTACAACTTCTCTGAGAACAACAAATCATGTTGCTCCAGTTTCTTCTTCCTCTCTGGGTCCAAGGCCCAAACAGCCACTGACATTACAAGGATGTTCCCCACTGACCTTTTTTCCTGAACATGCGTGCAGAGCAGTTTACACTTAGGCCATGCATGATTTTTCCTGGCTGCAATCAGGATTCTACACCACATGGCTTCAGTCACTCAAGCCATTTCTGCTACACAGCTGAGGCCCCTATGCAAAGACAGTAGCCTTCCTGGGCTGCTTCTGCACTCCGTGATGGAAGACAGGCTTTTCTGGAGCTTGTTCCTGAGATTAGCTCACCCTTTGAGGGTGTCTCTCTCTAATAGAGCAGAGCTGGTGTGACAGAGCTTGTAGCTGAGGCACTGCATGTAGATAAACTAACAGACAAATCGTCCACAGAATTGAACTGTAAGTATATTTCACAAACTGAGCAAAACTGGTTTTCCTACAAACACAGTGCATTTTATGATGCATTGTAGTGTATGTAAGAATTAATTTTGTGCTGAGATACTGTAGTCATGAGCAAGGTAGAGATCACTTGCATTCAAATTTTGAGGCTACTATATGGGAGTTTTACCACTGATTTCAATACCAGTGAACGCTGGAACGCAGCAGTGCTGTGCCATAAAGCTGTGCCACAAAGTCATTCACTTATATTAGTCACGTGCACTGAATACACACTACTTTGATACCTTGCCAGCTCTGGATAACTTACATTCAGTCAACACATATTAAGATGTGTTCATATAATGATGCGTAAGGTAAGAAGAAAAATGAGCTGTTTCTGTGTTGTTCAGTATGTTTTAAATATGTTGTTAAAAATGGTTTAAAACACATTGCAAAATTGAAATAGAATGTGATTCCTATTCAGGACTTAGAGAAATGGCTCTTTGTGTTTGTACACATGTGTATTTGTATTCCAAGGTCAAATCCTTACTTGTGGGCATCTAACATTGATTTTTTACTCCTTTGACACCATCAATAAGCTGATCTTTACATGGGGGTTTACATAAAACGTGTACTTTACTGGATGACTGGCTACAAACCATGTAGCCATGAGGGTGATCCCAAGAAAAAATGGGAATAAAAACGTTAAGCTAAATAAACCTGCTAATGGAAGAGAACCCATTGTATATTACCAACAAGAAATGTGGCCTTTTAAAAATGTTTAAATATAAAAGATTTTCTTTCCTGTTACAAAATGATGTAATCTGTTAATTTAAAGCATTCACGATAGTCAAACTATGCTCTGTACTAGTGGCTCTCAAACCAGGTGGGTACAGAATGCACCCTACAGGAAGGGGGGTGAAGGGGTGCTGGAAAGAGACAACACATCCAAGGCAAATTCCATCCAGCTTTTGCCTCAATTCTTCCTCTCTTCCTCTGTGTTCTTCTCCATCAGAAGTTGCTCTCCTCTCTGGCAACTATGTCAACGGTGGAAGATTCACTTTGGAGGCAGTGAGCAGGTAGGGAGACATAGCTAGGCAGGGACACAGGGCAAGGAACAGCTGTGGGATGGCAGGGTGGAAGGTCTGGGGTCTGCAGAACCCAAACTCTTTGTTGGAGGGTGAGATGTAGGGACTAGGGGTATAAGGCTGATGAAAAGTTGGTATGGAATGATACACTCCAGAGATTGGAGACTGGAGCGCTGAGGGTCAGAACAGAAAGTAGGTCCACATACATTTAGGTTGGAATGACATGTGGAAAATCTCCTGGAGTATTACAGGAAAGATGAAGAGGAGCCCATTCTAAAAGGTCTGGGAACCACAGTTATATACTTAGGAATTTTACCTGCATAAACTGAAGAGAAGCTTCAAAGTCCTCCACAGGATACATCTTAATGCGAAAGAATTTCATTCCCATTATAAGACTGATAATGCTTTGAACTACATACGGGCTTTGCTCTTTATGCCGTAACTCTTTTAACTCCGCCATGAATTTCTTCTTTACAGCAGGAAATCTATGAATTCACATTGGTTAGTTACAAAGAAGTATAGATTCATATTTGAAATATATTCTAAGGTATATATATGGGGAAAAACCTAAAGATGATTCAACCTCAGCTGCAAAATACCATTTCAGTCAGTATGTGAAGAGATTTCTTTTTGTTTGGTTTTCTTTCACTTCTGATAAACTCAGAAAAGAAAACGAAGTGTACAGCCTGGTCTTAGTCCCTTTGGATAACCACATCTTTCTGTGGATAACCACATCATCACGTCTCATATAGGTACATGAGTTTCTGAATCTGTCTGCTTCCAGATTCAAAATTTAAGACTGGACTCCACAAAGTGTTTTCTGTCTTTACTGTGCCATCTGCGCTAAGAAGTGCAGGATGAAGGATTCAGAAGCAGTTGCATTAAGTTCTAAGTTCTAAACTGAAATAACTGCAGAGAAACTTTAAAATATTGCTATGTTGGAGTATAGCTATTTTTAGGTTTGCCCAGCTAGAGAAAAAATTAAAATTAAAATTAAAAAGATTAATTAAAATAGCTCTCTTCAGCCCTTTGGGCTTTCCACAGACGTCATCACTGAGATAAGAAAAATAATGCTGCTGTAGTCTAGTTGAACTTATTCAGTATCACTGGACTAGCAGAAAGCCTGTGATTCCCTAAAGTTCTGTGCTCTAGACCACCTGGATGAACAGAAGGCCAGTGAGCTGAAATGATTTATTCCTACCCTACCTTTTAAGAAAGTGAGAAAATCAGAATATTCATATGCTAAGCAAGTAAAACTTCTCAGATTTCCATTACGTATGGTATTCAATTTTACTTACTTTGCTTGAGCTAGAACACCTATTACTTCTGCATACAAATCTGCAACAATGTGCATATTTCCAGTGTTAGGACCAAGGTACCTAGCAAGAGACAAGAAAGAATTCTTGGCTGAGAGAGCATTCTGCTTAAACCACTCCAATTAAAAAATTCAGCAAATAATTTTTTTCATAGAAATTTTGTGTGAAAAGGAGCCTTACCCTTCTTTGTATTTAAAGTGCTTGAAAGCCAAGTTAATAACATCATGTACCAAACTGTCTATTACAGGATGAAGTGGAATCTGAAAACACAAAGTAAAACATAACTGGTACACATTTATTACACTTCAAGCTGCATACCTTAGTGCTTGTATTACTCCTGGGTATCTTCCCGCACAAATATGATATCAGCTGACATAGCATCTAGCTAACAAAACCACTGAAATGAGCCAGCCATTTAAAATTTATTTCGTATTGAAGAGAAACACTTAAGCTCTAAAGTATTGGCAAAGCAAAGTCTGTAGGAGCACAGAATACTAAGTATCCTACAGGTGCAAGAAACACAGCAATAAACAAGCATGCGGGATGTATCTCATGTTTTTATTAGACGCTTAAAGATGGAAATAGAAAGAATAATCCTAAAATTAGGTTGTATTGGTAATTTCCATCATTTATTAGTTATGAATAATGTAAGAACTCCATACCTGTTTCAAAACTTCTATTAATACTAAAGAAAAAATAAAATCAATAGCCAGATCTCTTCTCTCCATTAAATAATCCCTCTGCTGTTCATCACTGCAAAATCAAAACAGGAAACGTAGTATTTAAGAGATGTGTCATAATTCATATTATATGCCTTCCTCAGTTACAAAAATACAGATAACAGGGGATTGTGTTCTACTTTTTAAACTGCAGTCCAGCATTTCAGAAAGTAATGCACTGATATGCTCTTAAAATCTGAGATAAATAGATCAAATCTAACTTGTTACTTTCACCTTCTTTCAAATGTTTAAATGTCGCTCTCTATTTCCTCCCTCTTTTTTCCCAGTTTAAGATCAACACAAAACTTTCTCAAGAAAAAAAATCAAACAAAACCAAAGAAACTTCTGGATTCTATATTCTAACAAATGGATTTCATTTCAATTTCCTTGCTGATGGCACTATTTAGACAGTTCTCAATTACACTTTGGAGACAAACGTAATAAATTATTTTGTGCTATCAAATTCATATTTAGACTTGTGATGGATTTTGAAAAATGCCTTAAAAGTACCAATGGAGAATTCATAACCAAACTACATTCTGTTTTTAAAACTGTTCCAGTGTTATTTTTTTTAGCTTTGGCATCACTTGTCAAACGTTCAAACCAAACTACATTCTGTTTTTAAAACTGTTCCAGTGTTATTTTTTTTAGCTTTGGCATCACTTGTCAAACGTTCAAATGCAGTCCTTGTGCAGAACAACACAGAGGAATAAATGTCTGAGGTGAGTAGCTTGCAATACAAATACAAAAAATATCCATTTGGATCACCTGATCACAGTTTCAAAGTAAAACTGAAAACATGAAAAGATAACATGAAATATACAGTATTTTTTAAAATTTAAACATTAAAGGGACAGTTCTGCAGTCCATTTGAAGCAGTGACCACTGATTTCAGTGAGATTTTTGTTTGCATAAATTCAGCACAATTCTTATAAACATTAAGAACTTTAGTGATTTCAGTTGTACTTATGTGCTTATAATAAAACATGCATTTAAGAGTTTTGCTTGACTGGTGATGAAATAAATTATTTGCATTTTGCTTTTCCTGGTTTCACATTAACTGGAGAAAGGCCTGGTTATACGTCCTTTCTGTAACACTATCAATTGACAGAGTGGCCTTGGTTCACTGCTAAGCTGCCTTTCAACTAGATTTTGGGTGGAGTTCCTGAAGACATCTATTTATGAGCAGGTGGTCCTGTAACAAGTCAAGAGAAAGAGGCACTTCAAGGCAAGGATTCATCTCATGCAAAAGCAGACACCTAATTGATGAATCATGCCTTCATATTGCCTACTTCCACTGACATAAAGAGTCTGGAAGAGTCTGATTCAGGTTCATGTCTACCTTGATATTCTAAAACTAGCTCCTACTCCTTCGTTCCAGCAACTATTGCCTTCAGTAGTTACTGGATTATAATGTAATCCTAATGTGAAGAATTGCCTACGCATTTCCAAACACCAGGTCTGCTACTGTTGATTCTCCTGCTGCTTTCATTAAAGCGTGTAAATGTTGTACCAAAGTATTCAGAAAAACTGTAAGTTTGAAGAAATACCTGTACCAAACCGCCAGACCTCAATATACACCAAGATCAATCTGTTGCCTTATTACTGAGGAACTACTGATATCATAAGAGATCAATATATTTGTTTTGGGGGTCTTCATTTTTGTTAGCTTGTTTGTTTTAAGAGCTAAGTCAATGTTGCTAAAGCTCATTCACTGATTCACAATTTTTTGCACTGCGGATATGTGTATGTGAAATTTCTATGACTAAGCAGAATGCTGTATAAAAAAAAAATCCTCCAAATGTCACAGAATGATTGCCTGCTCACATGAATAAAGAAGACACAGTTTATATAAACCAATATTTAAATGACATTACAGCTTCCAAAACAGTAGTAAGAAACTGTTTGAACTATCAGGAGCATAATTTTAAAGATACAATTACTCCATCCATCTAGAAGCTGAGAGAAGATTTCCAGGAACAAGCAGAAAAAGATGACAACAACTTTCAAACAACTGTAACCTCACAAAAGCTGGTGGGCAAAACGTAATATATTTTACCTTAGAATCTGTCAATAATGTACGTATGCATATTCAAAATCATACCTTTTGGATTTAGTACTTGTTCTTGGTCTGTACTCATGAGATTCATCTTCTATGCCATTCTGTCTTTTATACCAATCAAACAACGTGCGCAGGATAGAGGGCAGACAATATTCTGAAAGTGAGCTCATTGAGCTTATTACCTATGGGGAAAATACAACAAATCAACTGGTGTTCAAGTTTCCCCTCCTCCTTAAAAAAGTACTAATTCAATGGTTAGGCATGTTCTTTCTTGTTTTCATGTCATTTTTGAGATCCATGGTACAAGCACTGACAATATTCTGCATTTCCTGTTGAACCATAAACAGAAATACAATAATGGGCTGTGTGTCGATAGTGTCTTTCCATTGATGATACTAAAATGCATTAAAATTGTGTATCACATCCTACAACACACCAGAAAATGAACTAGTTCTTCAAGGGCTTATTTTTATTTGTTACACAATGTTGATTTGAGTTTGAGCACATTATAAGGAAAGAAAAGTGATGAACCAGACGTACTGTCTCATGGGTTGTATCTGACTGCTGGATGCCTCTCCTGAAGCTCAGAATATATTGACAAACCCCACAAGCTCTGCAATAATCTTAACCAACCAAACATGCAGATGCATCCATCTCTCTATTAGGCTGATGCACCGGATACTTAGACTTCTCTTTTCTACATAGAAAAATATTTACAGTTTCCCATGTCTTTGTGTGCACAAGTAAGTAAAACATAGTTTAAAATTATTCCTTAAAAGTTCCTGATTAAACAGCTCTAGTAGCATACTGGAAAAGAAGAGTACTGCGCACTCAATCTAAACTGTGTCACCAATTACAGAAATGTTACTGAACATGTTACTACTGAACTATGACTTAAACTTCCTATTACATGAAACCATAAAGCTGCAAAACATGAAAAGATCAAAAGCTAGGGTGAAAAAAAACCCCATTATTATACAAGAGGATTATATATGTATTAGAACTGAATGTTCACAGCTACAGCATTTGTGTACATTCTAAGAAAACAGAAAACAACTATTTAAAATAGGAATAAACTACTGTGCTGGAGATTTGTGACCACCTCAAGATCATGCAGGGCCTGATCCTCCAAAGTGCTGAGTAGCAGGAAGTATGTACTTCATGTCAAGTACACTGATTATGTCATTAACTCTGTCAGGTTTATCCACTTGCTTAAACTTAAACCAGCACGTTTCAGTGCTTGTGGAACAACAGTAGAGTTTAATGTCTTTTATAAGACCAAGTTTGTGTGAAGTCTGTGACTAAGACAAGAGCAAAACTGGGAGACCGAGCACCTTATATACAATTCCCAAATGTTACTAATGCCTTAAATGACAACTTTTGTGGATGACAGTTAGTTTAGATCAGTAACTCTGATCTTTTTTGCAGCTTTTCAGCCTCAGAATTTAACTAATTCACAGTGATGTTGTGGTCTAAAGTTAATGAGACACTTGGAGGATAAAGTATTATTGTTTTGATTGGATTCAGGTATTATGGCCTAAAATTAAACATAGAGCATTAGAAAGCTATAACAACTGCCCCTGTAAAAATAAAAGTTTCTATAAAAGTACTACTTTAGGAAAGCTTTCAATCCAGTGATTCCAATATGTTTTATTACTTGAAATATGAAACAAGCTGCTGTGGAAGATGGCATGAAGGCACTGCTTGCAGCAGTGACAGGAGGCCTTTCACAAAGAATTACTACAGCAGCCCAGGCTCAATTATACCAAAGCCTTCAAGCGTAAGACTTCAGATAAATACTAGAAGACATGAATCACCTAGTGTCAGTGCAAACTATTCACTACCAACTCAGGGCGCTTAGACATTTCAATCGCTTCTCTGTTGTTTTCCAGAAGTTTTTCTGAAGCTGGCATAACACCGGTTGTTAAATATGAGATGCAGTGAAAAAGGGTTTGCTGGGGAAGGCTAGAATAGACCTAAATATCTTCTAAGAGATCACAATATTTAACTGTAAGTGAAAAGTTGTTTAAATCAGGTCTTCCTGCATGTTCACCGACATGTATATCAATGCCGTTCTCAAAATGCCAGCTACACAATTTCACTCCCCACAAAAAGTCAAAGTGATTCCTGTTAAATCTCCTCAAGCCATACTTTCTCTGCTGAATTTACAGTGTGTGTCTTTAGTAGGGATAAAAAGTCAATATAGCTTTTTTTTAAATCTTTCTGTCATTGCACTTTTAAGACAGGAAGGAAGGGTGGACTGGGCAAAGACCTGGCTCTCAGGGAACAGGAAGGGAGGGAAGTCTAGCCAGCGCGTTGGTTACTCAACCCTTTCATTTACTGGAAGTAAGTCCAGGAGTGAGATGAATTCTAGCTCTGTGCTGCTCCTGAAAGGGAGTGCACAGATGTACAAATATTTCCTTGTTGGACAAATGATCATGTTCTTCCATCATAAATGAACTACCTACTGTAGAGCTTAAGGGTAAGAAAGCTGCACAAGTAGGGAGCTGTTTAAAACTTGTGTTTTAACAGAGCATTAAAATATACTTTATGCAAATGCTTAATATTTATTTTGGACTAATATGTAAGAGTAAATCTAATGAAATTCTGCCCAGATAGTTTGCTGCAATTTATATACTTTTATACAAGTCTTGCTATATTGTCAAAATACAAATATAAGAAGTGTTTCCACTAACAGCAGACAGATGATGATTTTTTTTTTTAATTTCACATATGAATTTCTATGTGCTTTAAAAGCAAATATATTCAAAACTTCAATTTCCAACAGTATCATTAACTTCTTGGCCCTGAATTTTTTTCATATAACATATATGTCAGCATGTATGTTAAATGTGCATTTTATTGCCATTTTAATAATGCAGAATTGCAGTACTTCATTTTTGCAGAGTTGGTGTATTTTTTGTAAATCTATAATTTGCACACTGTCTGCATATTCTGTCTTCAAATTGTTGTGGAGATTCCAAATAATGGACATTAGGAGTGAGATTTTACACTTTCTATCAATGCTACTGAAAGCAGAATTTGATAAACATTGTCTTAGCTATATTTAGGATTCCCACAGCCACGCAATAATGCCTTTCCTTCATTCAACGTTTTTTCCATTTCATGCATGTCTATAACAAAGCCCCATAACTACAAACAATACAGATTCAAGGGAAATAACAGCTGCAATGAAATCCTCACTCCTTGAAATCAACAACAAAACTCTCATGGACCACACTAAGACCGGGCTTTCACATGCAATGTGTGAAATTAAGGAGATAAAGTTAACAGTTCCTATTCCAAATTCTCTAGACTGGGGCAGGGGGAAGGTGGAAAGATAAACCGCACTAAGCTCTAATCAAAGCAGCTACATGCTCTAATTCTGTTGGACCCTTTGAGACAAAACATTTTTTTTTCTGCTAATGATAGATTTCTAGATAAGTCAATTCTAATTGAAAAATCTGTAGAATGAAACATCAGGAGGAAATAGTGCAGTTGTGTTTGTGTAGATCTCCTTTCATTCACATCTCTGTTCTAAGCATCTTTTTGGACAGTGCTATTAAGTTAAATGTCCCTGGGAACTGTTGAAACTGATAACTATTAAGTTGGACTCACTAGTTTTCATTTATGGACTTGGTTTTGTGAGTAAAGAAACAGGATGTTTTTATACTGTAATTTTGTCAATGGGTAATTTCACCTAGCTTGCTTATACATTAGCAATGTTTATAGCTATTTTACTGCCAGGATAACAGTTTGCATGAAAACCCATTTATTTCTAGTGTGCAGCAAGTTCAGTTCTGAACGTATTACCTTTAATTTTGCCTTCAGATTTACTTCTTTATACACTGCTTCAACCCAAACCTCTGATCAGGAGCCAAGGGTTGTTCTATGAGCCCATCACCACCACTTCTAATACTTCCTCTACCATGTGCCCTTCTGCTGGTGAAGGAGGACAATGCGTAAAATGCAGGGAAAGGGAAAACACAAAAGGAGCCAACTGCAGTGCTACTGCAATGATGATGATACCATTATTCCTTACTACATCTAACTAATATAATATTGGATGAGAATAATTATCAGCATGACATTTACCACATTTAGTCTGTTACGAAAAAGGGACACAATAATTAGTATGTTGCTTAGTGTCTTATTTATTTATATTTGTATTTTCCACTTTTTATTATTACATTTTCATTTTCCTTTTTTCAGCTTGACTATTTTTTGTTTCCATCTCCTAAAAGTATATAAAACATTAAATGTTTTTGCTTTCCAGTCTGTATTCTCCAGCCTAGTGCATTTCTAAGAGAGCAGTATAATTAAAATGAGCACAAATTTTTGTGCAGTTTATGCTGAAACTCTTGCAACAGGCACCTCATACAGACAGTTTCGTATGAAAACGAAGTCTTGCTGTTAAGTTTTCACTTCCATGGCCAAAACATTACATTCATTTTGTATTTTCATATAGAAAAATGTCTGCAGGTTGGTCCAAGACTACACAGTGCCCTTTTTCTGCCTCCAGTGTTGTCAGTTCACAGAACATTTATATACCGTGGTAAGAACAGAAGATACTTTAGTAGCAGCTGAGAAAAGACTAATAAAAATGTTTCCTTGGGTGAGGTTAAGCCCCTTGGATAATTATGGTTCTTTTCACCCTAGTTTTTGATCTTTTCATGTACTGCAACTTTATGGTTTCCTGTAATAGGAAGTTTAAGTCATAGTTCAGTAGTACTATGTTTAATAACATTTCTGTAATTGGGGACACAAGAGCATGTTAGCACTGGAGCAGTAATGTTCTTTGCCAACAGGCAATTAGAGTTGTCTAATCAAGAACTTTTAAAACATGATTTTAAATATATTATAAAGATATTTAAAACTGTAACTAAAAACTGTATCATTTTCTGTATATGTTTTCTTTATATACATGCACACCTAAAAAGGAAAATACAGTCAGTGTAAGGAATCCAGTTTGTTAGGCTAATGATAAGACATTCTGCAAGTCAGGATAAGTAAGATTGCTTCATACGTTGCTCAAGATACTATTATGAGTTGGAGGAGGGTGATGCAATTGGCAGCCAGACAGAGTCCACAAGACAACACTGTCTGCCTAACAGGAGGCACTGACACTACATCCCTATGGAAAGAAACAGCTCTGCCTGGGCACAGTCAGGTCCCTAGACGCTGGATCCATCACCACCATCACAACTAGCATTCCTAAAATGGTGTTTGAGAATGGGCAGGAAAAAATGCTGGCTCTCAGAGAGCCAGAGATAAAGCTGTTTAGGGGAAGTAAGCAATGCTTTCAGAATTGTTTTAAATGGTTTGGGGGGGTTCAATGTTAAACTTGATGCTGATTACTCTGGGTAGCTAAAGTTCCATTCTGCTCCATTCTGTAAGTTACTGCAAAGGGGTTTTTTTCCACCTCTGAAGCTGGCTTACAAAAGGCAAATTTTAAATCAGGTCATGCCTTACTTTTGCTGCTTTTTAATTTACAGTTAGAAGATGCAGCTCAGATATTTTAAGGTGACTAGTGACCTGGTCACTTCAGCATCACCTATCAATTTCATTCAAATTGAACAGAGATAATTTTGATAAAGTCAAAAAAAGAAAATTACATTCCTTTGACAGTGTGTCATTTTTGATGCCTTAAAATTGAAAGTCAAAATTATTAGACACCCCTTGAAAATGTTTGTTCATGGGGATTCTCTCTCTCTTCCTCCTTCATTTCTGTAGTAAAAATGTCAGGAATGTCATGTGTGGCCTTTCCTGTTTTTGCTAGAAGACTTTATGTGTTCCAGGAATAAATACAAAGCTCTCCACACCTTACCTGGAAGGAGAAGCAAGGGATTATCAACCGGTCTTCCTTCATCCCATAGACTCTTTGAATATTTGAGTTAACTTAAAAAATAAAACTTAAATGGTTTGACTTAAAAGCACATGCCCTCTTACTTGGATTTCAGTATCATGTGGAATCATGATCTTCAGAGTTTTCCAGGTAGACCACACCGTCATTTTTAGTATCAGCAAAATTATCCATATTTTCATGACAACTTTTTAATACTGACATGTTATCATTTGCAAAACAGCTTTATAATACTGAGATGTACTGTCCTAATCTACTGAGTGAAACATGCCAAGTAAAGAAAGACTTTTTGCTCTATCTTCCTGTCTCCACTCCAGCTGAGTTCTATCAAATGTCTACTGTGTATTGCAAATTTTTGAATGAAATTCTAGCTACAATTTAGCCAAACTAAAATGACTGCGGTAAGTATGAACCATGTTCTTGAAAACAGGCTCATCAGCCAGGTACATTTCAGGTCTCATCTTGCAATCACAGGCACACATCAATCCCAGGAGCACTCAAACATCTCAAACTGGTCATGCTGTTCAAGCAGAAAACAATGTGAAACCTGAAAAGGGAAACATTCCAAACAACTCAGGCTGAGGCAGATGGATAGTCTGAAAATTTCAATCTGAATAGTTTGTTTGGAAAATTTCAAGGAACTGAAAACAAGGTTTTCTGCCAGGATGTCTAAGGCAATCTCAGCTCCGTACTTTTCTATCAGCTCTACACATAGGTAGGACTTTAGATATGCAGTTAGAAATACATACAAATGTTGTGTATAATAAAATTTGCCTTTGTTTTTTGTCTGCATCTGTTTTTTTCCCTCCCAGCATTCAGAGTAAATTGCTACAGTAGGAAATACACAGTTGTTTCACTCTAGGAAGCATTCGCTGTTCTCATTAATTGATCTTGACTTAATTGTTCAATTTTCTGTCTACTTACCAATAACTAGGAGAAGCATAAGTCTTCTAATTCTTCCTTGTAAAGGGCCACAATTTGCTTAACCATGAATATTTAATCAAATCACAGCCACCCATTATGTGTTTGTTTAATACACTTCAGGAACAGTATCACAAGGTTTGCATATGGGTGGCTTAATTTGTTTTTCTTTCCCATTTATGTGTGACACTCTTCCCACAGGAATGAAAATATATATATATAAAATTAAGGTCAGAATACCACAAAAAATGTCATTAGGCAGCTAGGGAGTACTCACAAAGCAGCCTCCTTCAGCGTACAGTGGATGGCTCCCCTGCGGGGTCTCTCTGTGGTCAGTGAGGCAGACAGGGAGCTCCCCAATGCAATGCAGAAATCCTACCATTTGCCTCCTGCTCTAAACAGCCCTCCAAGCAGGCTACCTCTCCCCAAAAAGCAGCTACACAACAACCTAGAGAGCATCACTTTGTCAAGCTAAAATTATGAAGTGAGCCTTTGTGAACACCAGTGGGGTCTCACAAGGCATCTTTGCTTCTGGTGCGATGTATCTAATGCCCCAGAAAACACAATACATGTGTTAAATTCATTTGAGGTTCTGAAGTCCTACCCATACCTATCTCCTCTCCCAGAGTTAAGTTAATCAATATGGTAAGTGCAACTTATGGCATTAGCCACAGCTACTTTCAGAGTTATTGCTGTTGTTGTTGCTGCTGCTATGTCTTTCTGTGCTGTATTTCTGGTACTGCTGGCAGCACAGCGGTGCAGGCAGCCATGGAGTTAGCAGCAATGGCGACAGCAACGGCAGCTGAGGCAGGAATGGCGGAGCAGCAAAGAACTTTCTTGCTTATGATACACCTTGAGTTTACCCCTCCTCTTCTTTGGGAGTGAGTTTTGTGAGTTTTGGCATCCTTTATGAAGCTTAAGCTCTTTAGCACCTATCTTTCTTTATTTCAAAATAGGTTACTTATGTAGGAATGTTGTCTAGATGATTTTTTAAGAAACAGACTGCTGACAAAAATTAATTCTCTTATACCATCATTAAAAAGTGTGCATATTGCTGTTGGTTTTATTTTTATACTTGTCCCACGTCCCTTATATAATCAATGTATTAATCTAATGCCAGATATAAATTTCATTTTATTAATTACAATTTTATTGTTTTCTTAAATGAAATCTAATTCATGCTATAAATTCTATTTCAGTTTTTAATTCTTTTTCCCTGGCAACCATTTTCCTCTAATTATTACTTATCTTGTCATATACAGGCATTTATCCTGACAACTGAATTTATGCTTAATTTTAAAGACAACAGGTTGACGCAGCCTATGTGAAGTGCAGCATACATGTAAGTCATGCTGGGTCACAGCTACAGAGACAAAATAGACTGAGGAGACCGACGGCAATGACAATGCTTCTAAAGGTCCTCATGTTAACCATAAGAGAAACCCTATAAAGGAAAAATTGGGGGCCATGCACCTGTTTCAAAAAACAGATATTCTGAAAAGATACAAAGTTTGCTTCGAAACCTCCATTAGGGGAAACAGCCAGGAAATAATACATGTGCCTAATACACTATAAAAAGCAAGAAGTTCTATGTCAAAAAATAATTTAAAACCACAAATGGTTAGGCAAAGCACTCATCATTCTACTAAAGTACATTGAGAGATACTGCTTTTGGAGTATTCAACAGTAGTGTAAGGACACTAGACTGCCTTCCAAGTATTTGTCTTACAGCCTGAGGAATGGAAATAATATAATTTCAAGTGTCTTACTTGATCAAACTGGGGGTCTTCTCCTCGTTGCAGAGATTTGGTCAGTGGTTTCTCCTAAAAGAAAATATATTAAATACGTATTACTTAAGATCAGTACTATGATATATTCTATCAACTCTACTATTATTTTTCTGTTAGATTTTACTCACATAATTTGTCTCCTGACCACTTTCATGCTGGAGATAGTTTGTTTCATATGCAAAGGAGACTTCTGCATACAGATGATCTAATACCAACAGAGTGTCTTTAGTCTCTTTAATGTTCTTCCAAGAAAGAAAAGGATTAACCATTTATTACACCTGAGTTACTTGGTGCTCACACTGATGATAAATTCTTTCAAAATCCTAAAAAGCACTTAGTATTTCCTCTAATACATAACCAAGGAGCTCTATTTGGCTACATGATGTACCTTCTTGTTATAATACTACCAGGCAATACAAACATGACCATAGATATAGTGCATCATCCAGTGCATACTGAAGGAAAGGTGATTTTAGAAGAATCAAATACCACAGAGTTCTTTTTTAAGGAAGATAATTGTGGAAAAAATGGCTGTACTACTCAAAAAAAAAAAAAAAGGCATTTTTGGAATGGAAGCAAGTTTTCAGGACATGTTCTCAGAGTACCTGGGAATGCCAAGGAGAACCGCCCAAGGAAAAGAGTCCCCACGTGTGAACATCCTTTCACCTTTATGGCTTTTTTGTCAAGCAAGCTCAATTACTGAGGGATGTAGAAGTACATAGTCCAGTATTCTAGATCTACACAACAGTATACAAAACATGAATCTCCTAAACCACAATGAAAATAAACAATACATGAAGGCAGATGACAGTCTGAAAAACATGTCACCATCACAATTCTGCACTGAATTGTACTACTGTTGCTGGTGTCTGACATGTGACAGCGCCTTATTCTTCTGTAAATCATGCATCTTTCTTCTCCTACAGCTGCAAGATCAGGGCTCTCCCACCAGCTCAGTATGGGATTTTCTGTTCAGCTTTCAGGAAACTATTACACTCACCAGCATCTGCTAATGTATCAGGCAAAATACCATCACTGCCAGGGGATGTGAGATGCAAAACAAAGAAATCTGTAAAGCTGCTGAGATAATGGAATGGAAAGACTTGAGGCAGTCCAAAGATTTTTACTATTTAATGTTTCTCTCTGGAGAAAATGTTGTCCAGTATAATCTGCTGACTGATTTTGAAATTAATTATGCTGATCCACTTGTAATGCCAGCTGGCAAGAAGGTGGGCTGCAGGGTAACTGCAGTATCCCCTGACTACCTACCAAATAGAAAAATCAACAAAATGTTTTCTACTGAGTCACTGATTTATCCAGGATAGTCATCAATATTTTTCATTGTTATCTCTAATGTCTATGGTGACTCCTCCGGGTTATATTAAGGGCACAACAACTATTAATTAGAACTTTATGACAGATTATTGGTAATGAACAGACACAGGAAAATCTCCTAGCCCAGAAACAGACACATGATACCACCTCATCCACAGTCCTCCTCCTCAATCAGTAACTCAGTGCTACCCTACCTAGTTGCATCTCATGGGAGGACAATACTTCTTTTGTATATTGCTGCACACTGAAAAGGACAGCAGATAATCTTGCAAAGGTAGTGTTCAATTTATTTAAAAGATTCTTAAGTTTTCATAGGTCTTGGGCAAATCAATGTCCTGAGAACTAGTGCAGGTTAGGAAAAAAAAACCACCAACACACAATCTTTTTTTTAATTAAATTTCTGATTCTGTTACAGAACGCTTGTGTTACCACAGAGACATTTCTTAAGGTCTGTTTCAATAAAAAGGGCTTTGGCATCCAGAAGCTTTGTGTTCCGGTGCCCAACACTGCAATGCTTGGCTTTCAGAGTAGTATCTAAAATCCTGCAGAAATACATTCAGTGTTTCAGGCAGAAATGAGGTGTGGGATTCCTCATTACATGCTTATCTGTAAAGTGGACACAGCTAAATGAGACAAAACGTGCCCTGGGAACCCAGGTCTGGAACTGCAATCCTGAAAATGTCCTAATCACCTGTTGCCTATCTCTGGAAGCACACACACTTCACAAATGCTTCAGTTGCTGATGATGATGTTCCCCAGGGACTGTTTTGCTAAGTTAGCGAAGATCTCTTCATTTTGACAAAGCCATACAACTCATCTCTTGCACTCTTACAGGTGACTAGACTGGGACTTCCCAAGCTGTGGTACATTCACCTAAAGAAACCATTCACAGGCCATGCAACAGACTTGGTCGCAGCAGATGGCAGCCCTGGGATGGAGACCAGCCAAGGACACCTAGCAAAAGCCAGGAAGGGTTCTGCTGCTTTAACTTCTCAATGTCTCCAGTATAGGGCTTTAACTGAGATCTTTGTCTTCCCTTCATCCCATCCTGCACCTACTGCTGTCCTTGCTGCTTCCCTTCTCCTCTCCTTGCCAGGCAGCAGCTGCTGCTGCAGCTGTCTGTGCCTCTTCTTCATCCCCCTGTTCAGGTTGCTGCTGTTGCTGCTTTGTCCTCGACTCTCTCGAAGTACAGCACTGCTGCTGACTCTGCCTGCAGTGACTGCAGCAACGGCTCAGGCCAGCTGGACCCAAGCTGACCCCATGAAGCCAAGTGTCTCTGCACATACCCCCCTGTTTTGGGAGCAGTGTGCCCACATCAGAGCAACTCATTGTACCCCTGCAGTGAATGGCAATAACCACAGAAAATTATATTTGGGGCTTGGAGATTTGAGAAAATTAAAAGTAGAAGTTATTACTATTTACTTATTTACTCATGAGTACTGAATAGATAATGAACTGAATAAAGATGAAGTGCCAGATACAAATATGTTTTTTGGTGCCTAAGTGCTCCTAAAATATAAAAGGATGATTGCTTGCGTGATGAGTATAACAAGTGACCATGTCAGGAAGACACTGCTGAGTAAATTCGAAGACAGCTCAACTACATGCAGGTGCTTCAAGTGTCCTTTGAAAACAGCATTTTTTCTTTATGCAATAGATAATTTCTTGTCATCTACTGTAAACAACTTGCCTATTTTATACCACTTAGTTCTAATATCCTTACAAATCTTACCATTTCATTTTATGCCATATTTTCAACATCATTGCTACAGCAGCTACAATACAAAATATATTTATATGGTATACTCACAGTAGACATTTTCATTATATATGAAAGGTTCAGGACTGGCAAAGACGAGGTTAAAATGTATAATAAAGTGAAATTACCTCTGAGTAATAGATTCCATAGCAGTCTATTTACCCTGGAGATACACTTATTTAAAAGTTTTAAAAAAAATCTTAAAAATGTTTTCCAGCCTCAAGGCACTATTTTATTTTTATTTATTTTCTTGCCCACCCAATTCAGAAATGGCAAAGAGGCCCTTTTATATTATGAGTTGACTCTGTTTGAGTCTCTGTAGCTATAATATATTCTACAGAAATGTCTTCCAAATCTTGGATGAATAGGTAGGCTGAATTTGGAGCCAAAGCCTACAACCACAAAATATGAATAAAGAAAGTTTTGATTAATCTGAAAGAGCCCATAGCTTTCTGGGCTATAAAAAACATCAGAAAATTTCAGAAGAATGGACTCTCAATAATAACATTTCCATTTTTAATCACTAAGTTAAACATCCTTATTTCTTGTTTGAAGTGCTGCCTTCAATTGTATCCTCTGTATTTGTTCACGCTGGAAACTCCCATGATATGAATACACATTAGAGATAAGCAGTAAAGGTCAGCAAAGACAATTTTGTATTTAATATTGAAACTATCATTTTTCAATAAAACTTTCTAAACTTTTTGCATCGCCAATGCTTACAAAACAAAATGCTCACCTAAAAATTAATTTCCTTCCTCTGCCTCACTGCTGATGTGAAAACATTAATAGAATATAATAAAATAGAATATGTTGAATATGCAATGGCAAATGTAGATTTTATCACATTTGCATGCATTAACTAAATATAATATTTAAAATTTATCTAAAAAAATAACACATCAGTCAACCCCCCTATTCACATAGACACACTAAAACATTTCTCCAAAGACTGTCAGCTACTTTTAATGGTTAATATATTAACACTTTTTCAGGGCTGCTACACAAATAGAATTGGGTAAATTTACACAGGAATAGCCTTTCTCAACCACCTGTCACAGAACTGTGTTCAGGGAAACATGAAAACAAAAGGATGTTGCAGTGCCTATTAAGCTTCACTATGTCAACATGTTATAATGATATATAATGCCCCTGAAAGTTATTTCTAACCTCAGCAACCATGAGGCATGTTATTCCTACTGAACTATGACTGGGTACTGTATTGCTGACTGAGACAAACCCCCTCTTTTTATAAGAGCATGGAGGATGCAAGGATATTTTGATACAAACTGTAACTTTTGCACTGCATGCTACAAAGCAGCCACACGTACTCTACTGAATAGTCTGCTGGGATGGAAGAGTTACCAAAACGAAACAGCAGAATGGACCTTTTCACATAAAATGGAGTAGACATAGACCACATTCAACTACAGCTAAACACATTTAACTACAGCTAAAACATATATAAAATGCATGTAAGCGAAATCTTAAGAGCCAAAAAATCCCCAGGTGTAATTCTTTCCTGCTTACGATGAATCATCACGTAAACCTGAAAAGAAATTGAACATCTTTGTATTACATTCTTTTCAGTAGGAAAGGAAGGTGGTGTTTTGTAGGAAAAGGTCTGCTCCAAAAATAGGTGGATCAAACATGCTAAATTTTTAATTTTGCCATTGGTTATTTTATACATACAAAGATTGGAAAAGGTATCACTGTCAATCTTGCGCTCATGTGGTGTGTAAACCATTATCTGTATCATCCAGGAGAAAATATCATGATGCCAATTTGCTTCTGAAGGCTGAGCACGTGAAACTATTCCACAGAGGAGCACTTACCCTTCAGATGCAGCTGACCTACCAGCCAGTTGCCTCTGAAGAGGACAGTTTGTCTGTCTGGTCCCTGCCTCCATTTCAGCTGTGTGCTCCTGCCTCCTCCCTCCCAGAATGGATCTATGCTGATCCTGCATTGAGCAGGTTCATGCAGCTGAACTTGCAAGTATTAACTTCTGTTTTGCCCTCTCAAAAATGGATAGAACAGCCTATGGTCCCATAAAAAGCTGTTGTACTAAAAATAGTTCTGAACTTCTTGGGAAATAACTTTCATCTCTTATTTACCTTTTTACTATTTGGGAATTCCTACCACCACCCCAGGAAGCCTAGTTAATTTATACCTAAGCAATTAAGGCAGCCAAATTTTTTGACTCAAAAGCACTATCTGTTTACTCTGATAGTCTCCCAAATGTCTCCGACCTGGAACTTCTATGAAACAGGCAATTAGTGTCCTGTTTTCACAACCGTTCTTGGCAAGTCAGCAGGTCCTCATGCATAAAAATATAAATTGCCAGTTCAGTGGACGACAACAGAATCTTTGATTTCTCTTGTTGCTCTGCTCAGCATCAATTAGCTGTTAGATACCTCTTTTAAGAGACTGTGTCAGTGATCATGGTACACAGATAGTAAAATAAACAGAAAAGGGGATTTCCTTTAACAGCCTTTGAAATTCTAAGCATAAACCAAAAGGAAATTCTAAATGCAAACATAATAAAAAAGATATGATAATATAGCTTCAAGAAAACACCACAACTCTGCATAAAACAAAATTATAGACTCCAAAAATGATGAACCTCATGTAACTTTTGAAAATTAAGTAAAAAAGAAATGCTAATTGTAGATGGTATTTCATATGGAGGAAAAAAGCATATTTCAAGTGGCTATGAAATATATGTAAAAAATATTCTACATCTCCCATAAATTTTTATTTTAGCAAACTCAGGTCAAAAACCTACTTGTCATTACAGTTATTGCATAAAAATAATGAAAGGTGCATGTTTAGAAGACAGCCTCAGTATTACTCAGTCTATTCTTTCTTCATGCAATTGCTCTTTTCTTTGTAACAGCTCTTCTGTTTCGGTCACGTGGAAAAGGATGTGCCCTGTACTACTATACTGCTGAATACAAAACTGTGTAAGAAAACATCGGTTCAGCTTCAAGTACAGGTTTTCACTCACTGGCTGTGATTCTCACCTCTTTGGCATCCATGTCATGTACTGTTCTGACTCAGTGATAGCATATGTCATCACATCAGGTTATTACAGGCTAATTTTTGTCTGATTATCACATTCTCTGCAAAAGGCATCTTTTAGCCATGCTGTCTACCAACAAAATTAAAATCTGGACACTCAGAAATTCTGGTCATGAGACTGTTTAATTTGGAGTAACTGATGTATCCGAAAAATGGCCAAACAAGCCAAAGAAACAGCAAATTAATTTTCATTACTAATACTACACAGAAGCAAAGTAAATTCCAAGCGGACTGAAGACAGAAGCAAACCCACTGAATTAGAGATTGCTTTCCAAGCTATTAGATGCACACTGCAAAAATTATCACTGCAACTTTCCCAAAATAACATGGAACTTAAGAAAAAAAACTCACACACACAAAAAAGAAAGTTTTCTTTCTTTCACTTACCTTGAGCAAACAAATCAAGAACTCCGACATTCTTACCCGATCAGTAAAAACATTCCCAGACATGCCCTCAACTCAGTGTTGATAATAAACGGTCACAAACTTTAAACAAAGGTTAAGTGCTGTTACAGATATACCAGTAACTGCAAAAAACCCACCCCAAACAAAAAATCTACTGCTCTCAGCATTTGTATCTTCTCTAATATTTTTCCATTGCAAAGTAAGGTGCTTTCTTGTAGGTAGGAAGTAAAATAATTCCTTTTACTAAGGTATTTTAAACCCAAATAAGCTGATGGCTACCAGCGGACCAGTTCCAAAAGAAATACTTTAAACACATGCTTTTGTAAAATCTGGAAAGTTGAAAAGAATACTAAGGATGACTTTACTGAAATTTGAGGTAGACTCTAGCACAAGTGAGGAAGGAAATTTTATTGGCTGTTTATTTTCAGAGTTTTGTGTTAATAGGAATGCCTTTTTAAAATTGTAACTTAATGAACACATAAAATCCTCTGTCTGAACACATGCAAGTTGTAAGGTCTGGGCTAGTATCATAATACTTTCCTTGGTTTTCCCTGATTTTAATTACTCCAGTACTACAGTGTACAGGAAAAGAGGTGAATTTTACAACCTGTAAGTTTGATAAATTTAAAAAGAGCATGTAGAAATGAAGAGTGGACACTTGATGTTAGCACCCTAATTTCATCATAGACATGTGTTAGTAGACTGATTCTGACTTCCAATGTAAGAAGATAAAATTTTGTTAATTGGAACCTAATTTACTGGGGCAGGGAATATATTTAGTGGCATCCTTAGTTATGACGAAAATTCATGAAGGACCATGATGTACAGCTTGGGGAAGGACTATAAAGTTAATATAATGGATTAACTAAGACAGCGCTAATTGAATTTTAAGTACAGGATTCAGTTTATTAGTAGTCCCAAATCCAACTTATGATTTACATGGGCTAAGTTCGACACTATCTGTATTCTCAGTTTCTATACCTATAATCAATTATTACAGATTCGGTGATTTACACTCCTAAAAGAGTTATCCACTAAACTGGTATTTGACTGTAAATTTGAATATTCAAAAGAACCCTAAGCCATTTTAAGTCAGGCATTGTTAAACTAACTAAACCAGTATTAATGAAATGAGAAAGGCCTGTTATAGGAAGCAGCAGTAATAAACGGTTGCAGAGTTGGAAAACGACATGGCTATTGCAAAGCCTGACTGCAGTAAGACACAAAAAAAAAAAGACAGGTTTTTTGCTTATGTGATGCATTTTCTTCAAGGTGAGCTAGATATATAGGATTTACTTCTCAAAAACTATTGAAGTAAATACAGACTACTTCTGTTGTTTGTGCTGAGATCCATTACAATGCATTTTGATAAAAATGTTTCTCCATAATAAGAACAAGAACATGCTCAAAATACAGACACCCAGAGCAAGCTATACTCCATAAAAACACTATTTCCACCTTGCTCTCAACATGAAGCCAGGAACAAAGCTTTCTGGAGTCATACTCTAATAATTAATGATACTTTGTGTAAGGCTTGAGTCAAGAGTGATGTCATGAGATGCAGTATGAGAGTCCAAGATCTTTTATCTATGAGCCTGTGGGACTGGAATAAATGTGATGCTCTGAAAAAGCTTTTGATACAGTGATTTGTATGTAACTTATTTTTAGCATTCTAAGAACAATAGACTGCGGAGATCTGGACTTCCACATCCACTTTAAGACCTCTGCATGAAACTACTATTCAAACTCTGTTTCAGCTGTTTACCAAGGTGGTTGAGCTAAGCACTCTTCATCAGCCAACACATGTATTTAAAAAAAAAATAATTCAGAGGTATGCATATAATAATCATTTCTATGAAGAGAAGGATTTTGTGACAGCAGACTCCTGTGAAATAGAAACACTAAAAGATCCACTGCTAAATTAAATAGATTTAGGTGACAAAGGCACTACAGTCAAAAATGTGTAACTTGAACAGTACTGTTCCCTCCTTTCCATCTCTGACATTACTTCTGAGAGCTGGCGAAGAGGTGAGAGGATGCTCTTCCCTGACCTTGATGTACCCTAGTCATTTGGTACATCTTTGTTTCCTAAACAGAGAAGTTAACTGACATTTCAATCCTATATGGAAAGAGTTTTACACCAACTGATTTATGATGAGCAAAGTTATTTCTTCTGTGCAAGAAGGACACGGTAGACAAATGCAGGGATTTTTTTTTCCTGCACAGAATCGGGGATGCACAGCTTCCCTCTTAAGCTCACCACATTCTCTGAGTTATTATGAGAGTGCTGTCCTCACCTTCAGTCAAGCCTCCTGCCCATGATGAGAGCAATGCTATGAGGATTTAGGGGACCTCCATGTTCCAAGCAGTGGATGAGGTTCCTTCTTTTCGTACATTTATATGGAACTGGGAAAACGCTATAAAAACAGGGAGGTTGGGAAGGGTGGTCAAGTTTCCCACATTTGCGAGCCTTGGGAATGAAAATAGAGGATTGGCAACAGACTTCTGCTAAAAGGTAGAGCAGAGTAAAATGGAGAATGCCTGTCTGGATGCAGACATCCAGAATACCCTACAACCAGGCAGGACAGATATCCTACCAGCTACCAAGTACTGAGACATGGCTGCACGAGAGAGAGAGACTCGCAGTTGTTTCTGATACGGCACTGCCCATGATCCCACTCTTTCCCAGTATCTTAACCTCCATGGGAAGTACTAAGCAAGACTTGCTTCAGTTACGGCGAGGTGAGCTGCTGAAGTGCTTGCATGGCTTTGCTGGTGTCAGGGCACAGAAGGGCCAGCCGCAGCAGCCGGGGCTCCCCACGGGGACAGGGGGCCAGGGCCTGGCAGCCAGGGCCTGTCCCACCGCCCCAGCCAGGAGCAGGGCCAGGGCGTGGCAGGGCCCATGGCTAGGCAGGGCTGTGGGGAGCTGGAGACCAGCCCTGCTGTGGGGTTTGCTGTGGCAGGGACCGATGGCCCCAGAACCTGGAATGGGGTCCTGGGCTGTGGGCAGGGGTGGGCGAAACTCAGAGGAGGCCATTAAGGCTTATTAGCACCCTCAGGGCCCTGACCACAGGTTACCCATTCAGAGTAATGTGACCTAATTTAATCAAAGCTATAGGAAGCCCTTATCAGTTGATCTGGATAAATTTAGAGTTGCAGTTGCAGGGCTGCTCCAGGCACAGCCCTGTAAACACATTTCACTTAACCCTCAGACAGCCGGGGGTCATAAACAACGGCTACTGACCCTGGCAACTGGCTGCTGTCTTGCAGCCAGTGCTGCTTTAACATCAGGTAGCTACTTACTGTCATCAACTGTGTGTCTATTTTCAAAGAACAGACCAATAGGTGAGGAAAAGTATATTTTTAAAGTGAACTCGAGAAATTCTGATGACTGTCAGTAGTTAGTTTTCTTTAAACTTCCTTTCTTTTGGGCTTTCTTGGCTATTTATTTATCATGGAGGCTGTAGCTGTACCATAAAAGACGTGTCCCCAGGTGACTTGATCTGAAGCCTTTTCCTCCCGGTTACTGGTACCAATCTGACAGACTTTCAAGGAGGATGCCAGGGTGCCCTTGCAGAGCTAACGTCAGCCTTCATTGTCCTTCTGCTACATGTACAACGGTCATAAAAGCCATAGCTTCCACCCATACTACATGCCCAGCTAAGGAAACAAGACCTTATTGGGTGGATTTCCAAATTGGGAAGGTAGCTACGTGAAGTATTAAAGTTTTTCTCATATTTGTCATGCCAGCAGGTATGCAGGGTCAAATATGGTGTAATCCAAGCTGTCTGATGGGTAAACTGTACCATGCCAGACCCAGGCCCAGAAAAGAGCACATAAATTTAAACTTAAAAACATACAGCAATCCTCATGAAGCAGTACCTCATTGACTTCAAACATGAAGTCTGAAAGCATGCAAAGGATGAAGCTGTTGCCAAAATATGGAAAGATATCTCTTTAATTAATTGCTACTCATCTGGCAAGAATGCTACCAAAGTAGATAGTTGATTTTCTTTCTGTCCTTCATGATGACAGACCAGTGAGAAGGCTGGCCTGAGATGACTGTAGTATGACTTTCATTTTCCGGATAGGGGTAATAACCAATATCGTTAAATGACACAAAACTGTGATTAGAGGCATGTGGTAGGTTCTCTGCTATATTTGCAAGCATCGGCCAACCTGTGACAGCCTTGGTGACCTTGGATTCAATCTCTGCCTTCCAATGTTAAATCCTCTTAGCAATTTGAACCATCATATGCACCACTGACTATCCTCCAACTATATCTATGCAGCAGTGAGGCCCAGGGACAGTGAGCATCCTGGAGAGTTTTGCTGTCAGAATGAGATCTGAAGCCTCAAACACCATTCTGCCCACACGCCCAGCTATGGAAACCCTGAGATCACTGAGAAAGCTCCTGTTGACATTGCCTGGCTCTGAAATGTATGAGTGTTTTTATGGACCTGTATCTAGCTGCAAATGCCTATGCCAACGGCTATGCAAAAATGTGTCCTTTTCCATCCTGGTTGCTAAAATGGCATGAACTGTTTCCCTCTGCCTCATATAGAAGCTGGAATCTGACCCAGGCTGCATCCTGTCTCCATCCTCCTGTGCTCTCCATGATTACTTCTGAAACCCTACATTTGTCTCTTCCTCTAACTCTTTTTCCAACTGTGTCTTTCGTACTCTTTCCCTCAACTCCTGTGTTTCAATTTTATGGTATGTCCCCCTGAACTACATAGAAGATATCTTCACCTGTGGCCACTGTTTCAATCACACAAGCCTTTCTAGGTCTTTCAGGAAGATAACTGTCCTGAGGTTCAAGATTAGCCACCCTAGAAGGACTACTGCTCTATACTGTTCAGCGCTTGGCTTCTGCTACAGGTCTCAGCCTGAGATACGTACTGAGATAACCAGAGGGGGATATTATTTCTGAGGTGATGAGTGGAAGGGGAAGTGAAGGCTCTTTATGCCACTGGATTTGTCTTTGCTATACTTGATGTTCTCCATCTTCAGGACAGAAGCTTGATTTTTCCTATATTTTTCTGCCTTCACATCCTTTGAGTACATGAGTAGAGCTTGCTTATTTCATGGATGATATCTTCCAGGCATAGCTGCCTCTCTCTCTGCTGGGGGAAAGAACAAGCTGATCTGGCCCACCTTGGGCTTCATTTTCCCAGGCAGACCTTGGTTTTGTGGACTGGACTATACTTGGAGAGCCAGTGAAATTCCAACAAAAGTCGATTCGTGAAGGAGGGAAGAGTGATGGCTGAGACCATTGTTCTGCTTAACTGATTTCCTGAAACAGAGAAGTTAGCTGCTGGAAAGTCTGAGTAAAAAGAAACAGAACCAAGGGGACAATACACACAGAAATCAAACTCAGTCCTTAGATATGGCTGGGAGTTGAATAAAATACTGAGATCACTGTTAGTCTAAAAGATTGACCTAGGATCTGGTCAATGACCTACAGGAAAGAAACTCTGCTGAGCTGACACTTGCTGTAGGAGATGGGCCTTCTCCTGAGGATAGTCACTGTCCTCAGTCCTCCAGACTGTCCTATGACTGACAGACATAGATCTGTCCATTCAACAAGCCACTTAATGCATCCACTGTAACAGATCTGTAGGGCTCCATACAATAAAAGGATAGTATATTCAGGTTAAATATTGAGTAGTTGAAGTAAGATGGTGTGTAGATGCTTTCACTTCCTTATGAACAGGTGAGAGGACAGTCCTCAGCACAGTATAATAAAGTGAGGCAGAATTTCGTAAAGAAGCATCTTAAGTACTTCAGAGACAATTACTGAAATAATAGATAATTATTCTTAATGGCCTACCTATTATTTGTCACAACTGAATCTAAAAGAATTAATCCACTAATATTTAGATATATCATTGAAATACTAAATAAAGAGTACAGTAGAAATAAAGAGTTATGATATGTTAGATACAGAGTTATGATATTATGAACTATGAGCTACTTGGGGTTGGGATGGACTGCCCACATGCTTTACAGAATTTTGACCACCACAAACACTAGTGGAATAAAAGAAATATATTAATGATGAGTGGCATAATCCTTGAGTGACACAGAGGTGGACAGGGACAGATGACAATGGGAATCTGGCATGTTGGTAGCATTTATAGAGGAAGGTCCTAAGGAGGATACTTTTTGTATGGGGGAAAAAAAGAACAGCATTTTCAATATATACTTGCATAAAGTTATTCAAATAAAGTTGTTGTCTTTTCCATTTATCTGGGCATGCACATACTGAGTGGATAGTTAGCACAGAGCAAGGCAGTTTGCCTTTCCTCTTTTCCATGAAATTACTTGTTCCTCATAGTAATTCCTGTCTGTGCACTGTGAATAAACAAGGGTCCGAAGAACCTGTGTATGTCAAACTATTCATGAGGACTTCAAATCTAAAAAAGTATGTAATGCTAATGTGTCTCATTATAGATGAGAACAAAGGAGTCATTCCTCATGTGATGCAGCTGGAATTTTAGTCCATGTAAAACAGAAAAATCTACATTGCAGCTGTGTGATAAAACTGCTTGGTATTATTATACCCTACATAAATCTTGCTAGTTATCACAGCTCAGTCCTTAAAACCCAAAAAAACTAATTCCTTTTCTTCCAAGTCTCTCCTTAGCATATTTCTTCTGCAATGCCTAGAGAAAGCAAAGCCTAGATTAAAGCTAATTGGACAGCAGTGCCACTATACATGTTGGTTGGTCAGGCTTTGCAAAAACAAACTTGCATTATTCTTGCCCTTTCAGAGTCTTCCTACCACCTGCTTGTCTGTTATCACCAGCTCTGCTTTGAAATAGGTCTGTATTTTACTTTCTTCGAGCTTCTAATGAAATGGAAGTAATAAATACACAAGGATCAACCACATCATTGCTTTCATTTTTTTTCCAATGGTGAGATAAAACCTACCTAATAAAAGAAGAAAGTTATAGGCAGAATACATAAATATGCTTATAGTCCTAATCCTATAATGAGTAAATTCTGTTCTTGAGTTCAGTATTCAGAGAGATCCTGAATTTAGACAAGCTCAGTAAAAGAAGATGCTTGCAGGAGAAAAGCATAATGAAAGTTTACCAACAGCTAAATTAACCATTAACCACTGTCAATGCCTGTAGCTCACTGTGTTTTATCAATGTCTACAGCTGTGTGTAAGTACTGTTGAAAGCCATATTTAAAGATTAGCCTGATCAGTATGCACAGGATGAATTATTACTCTAAGTGATAATCAACAGTCCTAAAAAGGAAACCATTTTCTGGGTTTTTTCCTTACAGTGTTAAGATACATAAACAGTTTATCATTTGAACAGGCAAAAATGTTTCCCTGACTTCCTCATTCTAGCTTCATTTTAAGGTCACCACTGCTTGAGAAAAAATAAGCAGTAATAAAATATCAAATTGTGTTTGTAAGTGAAGCAATGCAAAGAAGATTTACAATATAAACTGATAAAAATGTAAATATGAATGCAATCAGCTATGAAAAAAGGTCTGCAGGAAAAATTCTTGATATTCATTATAAAGGAGAACAATTACTTACAGAAAAGAAGGAGGAAATTATTAAAGGTTATCAAGAAGCAATTATTTACATTTCATTTATGTGAATTTAATTTTATAAACTGGAAAATCCTTTTTAATTACTTCTGCCGTCAAATACCTTTAATTTGGATTAATATAATTTGACAATCTGGGTACAGTAGTTTAATCATTAAAAATTAGCCACATAATTGTGAACTTAATGTAATTATTGAAATGTTTGTTATATTTCAGAGAGCCTAAAAAGGTGAAAAAATTGACCTGAAATTCCAAATACAATATTCTCCAGACAAAGTAAAAAAAAAATCACATCTGGAAACAAAAGGTTTCCATTCTGACTTGTTGAAGACTTAGCAGTGGATAGTTGACATTAGATTCATGCCTAGAAAACATATTAACTGGGGAGTGCATTTTTTATGATGATCACTGCCAGATCCAGTAACCAAAATGTCAAATCATACTCGGTTGACAGCCAAGGCAGCAGGAGGAGTAGCTGACATTGCCCTCTGGTTTCTCTGCTGTGGGAATCTTGTTATCCCAGCCAAGATTTCATGAGACTGCAGGAGGTGGTGGCTGGTGTGCCCTTCACTGCTGCCCTAGAAAATAGCAAAAATTTTTTGTGCCTTGCTAGCATCTGCAATTCATGGCAGGACACAAACCTGGTTTTCCACCATAGTTGTCAGAACACTGTAATTTACAGTTGAGCTCTGTGTACATCACAAAAGAAAGAGATGGATATATCAAACAGGCATATGGAATCCAAAGAAACTGAGCGAAAAATTCGTAAAAACAACAGTATTGATACTCAGAAAGGATAAGCAGGAAAAATGTGTGTATGAAAAGAAATATCTAGGTAAAAAATACATCAGTAAGTCTTTAATTTAATCCATAGTAACTTCAGAACTTGAATCTAAGCTAGACTTTGTGATAAAAGAGAGGAAAAAGCAATTATATTATAAACAGATCATTTTAGCTTCTCTAAAAGATATCTTAAGTATTCATCACTCATTATAAAATTAAACTGTCATATCTTGTAATGACTTAGAGAATTCAAACTAGAAACATCTTAGTGTTGGAGCACTTTGCAAGTTTGATTTTCTTTGAAGTATGTTTGAGTTTAATTAGAACAGAATCTTCAAAGAGCTCACCATTTGACTACCTATTGTGAAAAAAGGCCAAAGGGTGGCTCTGCACCACCAATTTATAATCCTTGTCTCACAAATCCCTGGGACTTCCTGGTCACAATTCTAGTCACTAGAGTAGAAATGTAGGAACAAAGCTGCTAAACATCCAACAGCTACCCCACAAAAAGGATGGACTTAAATTCTTAGCCATTATTCCAGAATAATTTTTGCCATTTTCTCTTGTCCCTTCTTTCATTACAACCTAATAATTTCAAGATCATTTTGACTGAATGTCTACAAAAGCCTGCTTACACATTTGTCACAGTCACCCTCAAATAGCAGCATGCCATGACTTCTAAGTCATATTAGTATTAATAGGATGTGAGTATGTCATTGAATTATTGTTAGTGTCTCACAGTTAGACCCCTGTAAGAAATACGTTCTGAAAATTCTGACAAGAAGAAGGTGACATTCCAGTCTCATCATATTTTTACATTCTACGTTGAATTTACCAAATAAAATTTCACTGAACAACCTCTGGAATAAGATAAGATCGACATTCAGATATTCATAGTTTCACAAAGTGACAAAAATAATATATCAACACACAGCAGCTCAAAATCATCTTAATACAAGGTGAAATGGGAATAAATCAGGGTCACTGGTTCATATCTATGTCTGAAATATTACATGAAAATGCAGAAGTTAGTGTTTAAGAGTAACAGAGGTGCCACAAGGAAATTATATTCTCAGTCCTGGTCTTTTTGTTGTTTCCCTGATCTTGTCAAGTAATTTTACAACACATTTTGTCTTAAAATTTTAAAGACGCTCACTGTGCATCACATGAAGACTGGATGGTAATAAATAGCTGCTGGCATTTTTTTTTAAAGGACCTACACTATGACTGTCAGTTTATTCTACTTTTTGCCATTTGGAGGGGGACTCATGAAAGAAACTGGATCTTTGCCAAAATATTCCTTCCTGTTAGCTTTTTTGTGTTATTTCCAAATTGTGTAAGATATTTCTGTCATCTTGCATCTACCTAATATTTCAGAGGAAAGTCTGGAAAAACCTTCCAAGCATCAAATGCTTCTGAATCTAAATCAAGACACAAAGCTAAACAGATGCCATCAGGATCAAGACAATCTTAATTTTACTGTTCAGAATATCCAGACCTGAAAATGGGGAGCTGAACTAAGTATTCTATACTGTGCTTTATAACAAAAATGTTATAAGATTTTATAAAAATGCCTTACAGCTCAGAAATACAGGTTCCTGGTTATTTTTATTTACTTTTTTATTTTTACCTTGTCAGAACTAAAATATAGGTTACAGAACTATTCTTCCCTAATCAAAATAACAAGAATGTATATAAAATGTAGTCTCAAGTTAAAATAGAAGACTCCCAGAAGTTCAGTTACATAAGACAATTTGCAACAGACATACTTGTATGTTAGATTTGCCTAAAATATAAATAACTACGGCTCTCTCACTGACTGTGCAAGACCTTGTAATGTAGCTCCTTTTTCAAATGCTGCATGCTTTTTCATATCTAGAAAATAGCTGCTATAGCACTTTGTTAGATTATGAAACCGACTACTGTCAGAACTAAAATAAGACCCATCAGTGCTATTCATCTTCATGTTTTAGCTGACAACCGATAATATTTAGAAATACTGTTTTTATCATACTTCAGCATTTTCTAATCTATTTTGACTCAAGTGACCACTCTCCCAGCTGTGAAATCTATGCTGGCTGACACCCTTTCTGCCTCTCAATCACATTAACATGTGCCCATATTGCAAACAGAAATAAAATATTCATTCCTTTTCATGTCACCGCTTTGGCATATCTTGCATACTTCTGTCCTCTCCCACAACCTTCTAATTGCCATAGTAGCGTATCTTAACAGTTTGGGAAACACTATCAAACTCCAACGCAGATTACAAGCAAAATATTCTGCATTGCATGGCAAGCAAGACTGATTTAAAAATAAATTCAAAGTAAAGTACATATATACTTAGTTTCTTTTTACTCACAAGAGGCTCTGCCATGATGATGCGAATCTTGCGTTCAGCCTGAGTAGTAAAGTTAACAAACAAGCTCTTCAGGACGTATTCGCCTGGTTTACTGTCTGGGTCAATGTTGATAGGCAACATGGCTGGAGGTCCTTTTTCTCTCTGTGTACCAGAAACAGGTGGGACGGGTGGCTTGATATATCCGTTACCAACTGGAGAAGCTGAAATGTAGAAAAGGCACATTTACTTGTGGGTAATTCAACATGGTTTAACTTTTCCAGTGGCCCACTATACTGTCAAAGCAAAACTGGAGACTAGGTGATAATCAAAGAAATACACAATACGTAAATACAATTTCCATGGTATAGTTATAGGTAAAACTTACATAATCTAGACTGGAAGAAGAAATCAAAGATGAAATCTTACGTTTGAAAATTGAGTACTCTTTACTATGCACTGCACACTCATCCTCTTTTTTTACATGGTAAGACTTGCTGGCACCTAACTGTTTGAATAACACCCTCATTTCTTATTCTTTATCTTGTAGGCCAGATCTGTAACTCAGTTGTCAAATAACAAGTTTATTCTTTATTGCTATTCAAACTGACCTATCCTTACAAAAGTCAGAGTCTGATCTTTTGACTAAGGTGAGTTGTAAAGGGACTGATTTTCCTCTCATTTATACTGAGGTCAATCAAGAATGACTCCTTTAAAAACAATGCCATTTCACCAGTATAAATCTTATACGAAGAGTCAGACATGAAATGTTTTCCATGGCCAAAAAATGTTCATTATGTATTAGTTCTTCTGAAAGTACCAATCCCTACAGTCCCATCTAGCACTTGTGAGATCACATCTGGAGTACTGTGTCCAGTTTTGGGCTCCCCCATACAAGAATGACATTGCTATGCTGGAGCAAGGCCAAGGGAGGACCATGAAGATGCTCAGGGGCTTACGTGCTTACTACGTGAGTACAGGCTGAGAGTGCTGGACTGGTTCAACCTTAAGAAGAGAAGGCTAAGGGGAGATCTTACTGCAGTCTTGAGCTACCTAATGGGGTATAGCAAAGATAGAGCCAGACTCTTCTTTGAGCACATTGACAGGACGAGAGGCAACAGACACTAATTGGATGCGGGAAATTCCAATTAGATAGATGGAAAAAATTTCCACTGTGAGGTGGCGATCAAACACTGGTACCGGTTGTCCACAGATAGAGTAGAAATTCCACTCTTGGAGATACTCGAAACTTGATTGGGCAAGGCCCTGAGAAACCTTCTCTAGTTGGTGAGCAGAGGTTGGACTAATCATCCTCCAGAGATCCCTTCCAATCTAAATTATCCCATGATTCTGTGAATTCCCCATAACTAATATCAAGATATTATGTACTAGGCTTAGCTCTTCCTACTGTTTTTCTGGTAAACTGAAGAAAAAATAAATTGAAGTACTATGAAACAAAACCTAATTAATTCAAATATTACCATCCTACACATAAAATTTCTGAAACAAAATCCTCAGGCTTAGCTCTTATGGGCAATAAAAGTCATGTCTGGTCTTCAGGCAGGTACTGGTAGCACCCTGTGTTAGCTTTGCCAGAGACTTTAAAAGTAGCATATTAAGTTAACACTGGGAAGACCAGTCACTAGCCACTCTGAATGCAATGTAAGTGTTGTAACAGCTGTCAGCACTGCTGGTGATTGGGACAGAGGTGCTTTAATGCAATACAAACTGTGGAAAATATTGTGAACTAATCTCATTATAGCATTTCCCCATAGCATTGAATTCCAGAGGGTTACATTGTATGTTGCATCCAAGTTGCAAAGAAAGAAAGAAAGAAGAATGAACTATCATGATGGATGCCTTCATCCTTTCCTTTTGAGGAACAGAATTGCAACTACACTGAAAGTAATTGTCAACTATTAATTACGTGAGATTGTTTTACAAATAAATGAGATTTTAGATCTTTCCTGAATATTTTAACACTTCATTGCTGTAAAATACTGAAAAAACTAAATCCCAAACACTACATTATAGTTTGAGAGTATTCATGATGTGGCAGAATCAGACCCCAAATTCATGTGTTGAAAAATTAAAAACATGCATTGGAGAAAAGAGAAGGTATTTTCCTTCAGAAAAATTGAAGTTTAGAGGTCCATTGTATGGCTATAATGCAAGACAGAAATGCTTTTGTTCATGTAGCTATTATTCTTCAAGGTGATTCATAAGGTATGCCATCACTCTTTAGCACAGCAGCACCACTTCTTCCACTCCAATAGGTATTTCCTGCTAGACTTGTTTCCTGCAAAATTTCACTTGATTTTTGAGGGCAAAAGCATAATCACGGAGTTTTGCTGGCATTATGACTCTTTGCATAAAACCAAGTGTATTGAACAGTTTTACATTTATATTATACAAAACTGCTTCTAAAAATACACTGTTGTTCTGAATAATAATCTACTTCAACGTAATGAAAAAAGAGCCACCAGAGAAGAGTGTAAGCGCTACTGCTCTCCTGTCATCACCTAGGCTCTCCTGAAGTTTAAGCATGAAGACAGTGGGATGCAAAGGATCAGATGCAAATTTATATGGACTATCAAATATACTAGGTAATGGAAATTTCTCCACAAATAGCTTTAGGAAGGAGTCAGACAATATTTTCACAATCACTAATATATTTGCCAAATGCGTGGTTTTGACTGGCTCACAACTATCCATGAAATCAGTCTGATCGCCAAGTGCTTAGTTAGGAAAAACGTTTGTTTGTGAGCAGTGAAACCAATTTTCTTAAGGATTTGTGTCCTTTGTGCAGTAAAAGCCCTGCCCTCCCCCTGTCATCATCCCAAGCTCCCCCAGCCGTTCCCAAGCTCCCTCCCCAGCTCTGTGCCCGGGGCCGGGCAGGCAGGCTGCCCGCCAACAAGCCTCTGCCAAGCTAAACACACCCGGGCTGGGCCGCCCGCCTGGCTCTGGCCAGCGCAACCATCCCAGGCTCCCTCCTCAAGGAATCTGTAGGAATCTGATCAAATGCAAACTTGCCTTCTGTTCCTCAGGCAATTTCCTCAGTTGGCTACTAAGTTCAAAATTCACTATGAAGGGACGTGCAGGAGGGATGGAAGGAAGGCAGTATGTGAGATCATGCACACCCCACATCCTTATGAAATTAAGTTTAAGAAACCCTAGTCACACTACCTGGGAGCTGCCACCCTTATCTTCAATCATCGTGGCATTCAGCCAGGATTTTGAGACTGAAATTTAAATCCACATAGTCATTGTTAGTAGGAAGCCTTTTAACAATGATGCCGTTAGGTTTGTGACACAGGCTGATCTAATTTTTTTTTCCAGACATCTAACTGAAAAATCAATTATTTGCATGCTGTAATAGAGAAATGCAATTATTTGTGAGATTTGTCAGTGCACCAAAAATTTTTATTCTAGCTCTTCTCTTAAATATAGGACTGTACAGCCCTTGCCCCAAAGGAAAGTAAAAGGATATCCTGGGAGTTAACATCTATCATTGCTACAGCAATTACAGCAGTTATAGAAATGACTGACATATGACACTGATTTAGTTCAAATTTTTAAAAGATCATTTTGTGGCTGCTAACTCCATATAAGCATCTTCAGTGTGGAGGTTAACATTGCCAACAGCGTGAGGGTTCTGAGTTGATCATGGGTTGGTCATGAACTATTATATACAGGTTTGGCTTTCTAATGCATCTTTTCAGTTCCATTATCTCAAGCATTTGCATATGCTTGATATTTGCATTGCAAAAATCTGGCCCAGTGACTAGACTATCACTGACATTTATACTGATGATGTATGAGCTTTAACAGAATATCGTTCCTTTTTCCTAGACTGGGAGCCCTACAAAGCTCATTTAAAAAACGTTGCCTGAGACATAAAACTGGAAATCAAGGACTCAAAATTTTAAAACCAGCTGCATTAAAGTCATTCATGATTGGTCCCTTTATGCTGATACATTATAATGTGGGCCTTAAAAATAGCAATAAAAAGGATGTGTCCATTTTTGCCATCTATACCAGTGAAATGCTGCCCCATTACATAAAAGGCACAATTTTTTAAGTGAGAAATCACCACATATAGTTTGTATGGGTTTATGCAAAGATAACTGGTGGGGGTGGGATGAAGGGATTATACTCAATATTAAATATTGATTTCATGACAAATTAAGTTTTTACTGTCTGATTTCAAAATAATAATGTCCTACAAAGAGAAGTACCAGAATGGACCACTGAAACATTTAGTTTGAACTCCTAACATACTGTAGGGTACTGGTCACCACACAAGTACTGCAATAAATTAAACCCTTCACCTAGAGAAAAGTAGTAGCTCATTCCCAAGGAGAATGAATGGTGATGCACGTGCAGGAGACCATGGTAACCCTGATGCCTAAGGGCCCTGCAATAGCAGGGAATCTGTAGGTCAGTTTTAGAAAGTTGTATACACATTTAAAGCTCCTATCCTAGGAAAATCTGTAAAAAGGATTAACTGTGCTTGATCAATGAGAAGATGTCTGTACCATTTTGGGGTAAAATTCTGCCTGAGGGCTACTTCTCTCAAACAACCCATTTTCTTGTTTCCAAGATATGTTCCCTATTTTTGTACTGCATCTGCAATAAGCGGTATTTCAAATGATACTCTTTTCCTACAGAATATTTTCATTTAGTTCGGGCTATAACCATAAGATTTTCTCAATGTTATGTATTCTTAGAAAATTAAAAACAAGGAGTAAATATGGAAGTAGCAATGCAATATCACATATGGTTGTCACCATAACCACGTACTATTGCCACGGAAAGGATTACTGAATGAAAATCACTGCTAATTTTTTTCCTGTATTGATCATTTCCCCGATCATAGTTGTAAAAAAGCACAGTAGTTTTAACACACACAGAGTCACTAAGCTGATAATGGGGATGAGTACAAAATTAAATTATCATAAGAGATTCTCTGCTATGATTTACACTACAGGTATTTTTCTGAAAGCTCTGAGATGAAGCAAAACAACAGAACAATCATAATGCACAAGCCAAGAGTCTGTGCTACACTGGATACAACTTCACCCAAACACAGTTACTGAATTTTCAGTATCTTTAAGCAGAAGAAACAGAGATTGCAGTTTTTTAGTTAACTGTGTAAAATATACACTTTAGCAACAATGAACAAACTAATAGCACAAACCAAAACATGTATTTGCAGTATTTTTGTACCTACCGAGCCCCTTTATAAAGCCGATCACACTGGATTTTCTCCAACATGCTACTGTAATATCCATGAGCCTGTGAATACCTGAAATGTTCTACTCCTTCAGTTAGAAAAGTTAGAATCCTTTTCTAACTAAAATTGAAAAGGAAATTAGTTGTTTCATAATCCTGTTTCATACCTCACTATAAATTTTTCAGCATTGAGGCAGACATTTCTTTTAGGTTTTTTCGGTTTGTTTTTTAATAGACAAGTGCTGAAGACCTACAGTGTGTGAGCTAGAGCAGGCCTCTGGATCAGATCAGCCTTTCCATAACCAAAGGGGTAATTTTTAGCTTCAGCATATGATGATGACCACTCACAGAGTGGCTGCATGTCTATATTTATCCACAAGTACATACTATGCTGACAGATTAGCGAAACTACTTCAGGCACTCCAAGAACATGAGACAGGATAATGGAGTTTGACATAAACAAACCATGCATATCAAACACACGTATTATCATACAGTCCAAGCTGAAAGCAATTAGTATAGAAATGCAAAGCACAGGGACAACACAGGATGGGTTTTGTTTTGTAACTAAGGTCTTTTGACCAAAAGTACACACAGTTTAAATTCCTTGAGATACAACCAACGCAGTATCTCATCTTTTCCCATGCCAAGAGTCAGTGAGAAACCACATATCCTTAAGGATAATTATACGTCTGCTGAAATAACTCTTAAGAAAATTTGCTTTGTTTTAAAACTGCAATTATAATATTAAAAAGAAAACACATTATTAAATAAAGCTTGAAGAATTTAATTTACAAGGATATGGTACATGTGCCAAGGTTAACAAAAGGTGGCTTTTTCACCCTTTGAAGGAGAACATTCCCAATTAGTTTGAGCTTGACAGACAAAGAGAAAAAAACTCAAGGAAAACTTTTGCTGAAAGAAACAAACTAAAAGTCTAGCAGATCCATTTTTATCTAGGTGAAAGAAACTGTAAGATTCCCACGGAAAATGTTATTCCAGCATATTAGTAAGATGTGGTAGTAGCATTATTTTAATGTAAGCATTATTTTCATAATTCATTTGCATGTTTCAACAAAAAATAACCATAAAGACATAAAGTTAACCAATTAAAACATAATATTAGTGACTTGCAATATATATGATAGGAAATAACATTTATTTAAAGTACAGGACTTTATGATGAGCAATTCATGCTACTAATGTCTGATCTTTTTGTGTTTCTGATCCTCTCTTAGGAGGATTTACACTCAAAAATGAAAGACCGGGAAGAATTCAGTGTACATCTGAGTCCCATATCCAGACTATTTGGCAAGTAAAAGTGTAAGTTATGGTGGTACCAGTGTTGGCCTTACTCTTCACAGGGAATCACTTTCATGCAATATGAATATTGGCCTACATGTTTTGTTTACTGCTTATTTTACATTTTTTATTAAAAGACTTGATAAACCAGGGAGTAAATATACCCTTTTAAGATACTCCTCCCCTCTTCTCAACTGCATGCTTACTTAAATATAATTTGAACTAACTATTAAAATGAATGTAAGAAAACCTGATTGTATGGCCTGTAGCAATTTCTAAGGTCCATATAAAAGCTGCTGTATGAATCTGCCATAAGAAATAGCATTGCAGACATAGCTTTCCGTCTTTAGCGCTGGAAACCATTTACACTTCCAACTGTAGTGAGGCTGGCGTGCACTCTCCTAGGGATGGAGAGATCTGTAATTACCATTTGCATATGTATGTTCCAGGCAGAGAGTATCAACTGTGGAGCTTTGATACTACATTTAACTGAATGTACTCCTGCAAAGCTTCCTCTATTTTAATAAAAAATGTAAAACAAGCAATAAACAAAACATGTAGGCAAATATTCATATCGCATGAAACTGATTCCCTGTGAAGGCTCATTTGCAGGTGAGGGAATTCTTTGCAGTGAAAAATTCACTCACTGGCAGCAGTATGTAGACTCAGATGGTAGACACAGGCACACACAGACAATAAGAATGTATGAGAGACTCTATATTGCAAAAAGCTCAAACATATTTTCCCTCTTAGCAGAACAAACTTGTCTCCAAAACTACACATAACACAAATCTCAGTGAACTTGTATTTTAAAACTCCAGACTCTGAACACTCTGTCTAAAACTGTTGTTCAAGCAACTACTGGGAGAAGACACTAGGTTGTTCTGTGCAGCTGTCTTGACACAAGAACATGACATAAAACTATCCCAACTCATTCTGTCTTTCAAAAGCCTATTTAATCCAAATACAGGGTTCTTCAGGAAGACTTACTTTGGTTGACCAATTAGATAGATGGTCTGCAATGTAACAAAGATAAAACCCAACAATTCCATGCAAAACAAAAGTCTGGGCATAGCATGTAAATCCCTATGCCAGAAGAAATACTATCTAGTCTAGAAGATAAAATGGAAGAGGTCGTGAGGTCAGTGAGGAAAAGTATGAAAGAAGTTCAAGATTCTAGAGCAAAAATGGCTCATTCTGAAAACAAGTCTGAAGGCAATAACAGATTTGGGATGATTTCAAAAAAGGTGGTGAGAGATGGCCTAAGCTTTTCCAAATGGAAATTCTCAAACTACTTGATTATACTGAAACACTAAGGGAGAAAAGGCTAATTTATAAATTCCAGATTCTTCCATTTCTTTAGAGAGACATGCCTCGGGAGAGTCATTTGTGTAAAATGGCATGGGGGAAGAGAAAGGAAGGAGGTATTTTCAGTGATAAAGGCATTCCAAGATTTCATCACAGATTTAACTGAGATAAGACCAACATTTTAAATTATTTCTGTGCGAAGACTTAGTAAAAAATGCTGTTGCCAGGTTTAGATATATTTATTTCACTCTTTTCAGAATACTTGTTGAACTAGAGAAGACAGTTCCAACCCCTGTAGACTTGGTTGGTCAATCCTTCTCCAAACTTTCTATTCCTTTTACCACAACAAGAGAGTGTAAATTCTATGTAAATACAAGGAACAGCAAAGCCAGAAAACAGGAAATGAATTAGTGCGTCCACTAAGAAGTGCCAGGGTTGCCGATAAAGTGTAAGCTTTGGCCAACCCAATTACTCTAGCTGAGAAAAAGGAGGCTTGAACTTCATGTGTGTGTGTGCATGTGCACACGCATTACATTCTTCAATTTATTTTCAGTATCTTCAGGGATGTTACAAAACAGCAGGCCTAAAACAGACCATATGATATCCTCAGTGAGACTGAACATTTCAGGGATTACGGCTAACTCCTTGTCGTAAATCCATTCTGCGCTCCCCTGAATCCAGGGGTGGACAATGATTTGCAGAATAGAGCCTCAGAACAAGTCCCAGATGTGGTAATTTCTTAACAATCAGATCCAGCCCTCTGCAGGATAGAAACAAAATGCAGCATCCATGAAAATAAGTATATGGTCACTAAGTAGGCCTGAGGGATGCTGAAATACCACTTGTGGGTGATGCTCTTCTCTGCACATCTACAAAGCTCAAATGCTCATTCCACTCAGAGATGCTTATGAAGCAGCCATCTTCTGAGATAAACCCCATTAGGAAATAAACAGTTTAATACAGATATCTTTGCCCGAGCTCAGGGAAACATTAGAACAGTCCTTAAACACATTGACAGGTCTTATTTGAGATGGATGCATGTGGTGAAGTGCCTGCTAGCTTTGAAGCTAAGGATCTTGCTCAGCTGGTACCTTGGAAAGGTTAAAACTGTTGGTTTGGCTTTATTAGCCACTAGCAACCTTCTGGCCCTCACATCCCAGCTGCTGGCAGGTAGATGTTAAGCTTTGTAATCCTCAGATGTGCACTGCTATTCTGTGCAGGAGAAGGGTAATTGATAAGAGACCCCGTAGAGGAAAGCAGTGGGTGAAACACATTTTCTCCTCTTGCAAGAGACTGTGTGTCCATACGCAGGGGATTCAAGAATGACGACTGCCAAAACAAACAAACAAACAAACAGGAAATCCTGTCATATAGGTCCATCCACTTTCTAAAGTCCTTTTCACTGACTTGGCAAAGCTCCTAGTAACTATGATCCTGTAAGATGTAGATTTTCCCTCTCTCTTTCTCCTAAGCTGCAGGTCAGGAGTTGAGCAACTTAACAACGTTCCCTAGGTTCTTATCTCAGATCCCTGCAAGAAATCTGAGTGAGGCAGGAAAGCAGTTCTCCATCCTGCCCATTCTCTTTGCTCACCATTTATTTTTCTGTTCCTCTTCCTCTAGATCATTATTTTCTTGTTTACATATACCACTGTGCTGAAGATACGTGGGAATCTAGGCATGTAACATAAAGATTTTTAGCTGTGCCGGTTTTAGAATTTGCTTGGTTTATTATAAGATTAAAGACTGAAAAAGCTAAATGACATGGGAAATCTTGTGGACAATTCCAAAACAGTTTTCAATTGCCACTTGAGTGCTCCATTTGGGGGTGACTTATCACTAAAGGAAAATTTTCTGTTGCTTCTGGTGGGATCGAAATTAAACATAAATACTTCTCAGTTTCTGTGTTTTATATGGTAATGACATGCTGCCTCGTTGAAGGCTGACTTGAGATTAACAATATACTTTGAAAATCTTGGTATCTTTTCTAGAGTACTTCAAAAGTTTTGTTATCTTTGCTAGTTATTCCAAAAGTAAAAACTCCAAATAAGGGTGGAAAGATATATTCAGATCATAATTTTCAGATTAGTAGATTAATTGATTTTTAAAAAATTAAAACAAAGAAAAGGTTTATTTCTGAAACTATGCCAGAAATTCTTTGGGCTCATATAGAGCTTAAAATACATTTGATTTTAAATAAAGATGTTCATACTCCTCTTTTCTACTTTTTAATGTACTAGGGAGAAAAGCTAGCCTCCACTATTTATTGGGTCAGAAAATAGCTTCCTATAAGATTTTTAGACAGATGTTTTGTTGGGTTTGCTTTCCTTTTCAGAGACAGGGAGATGAAGATATTCCCGTTGTTTTGTGGTTGATGGGTGTTAGCAGAAGAATTATTTTTAGGGAACTTGGAAAAGTGCCGAGGAAGCATAAGGCTAAAAAAAGTCCAAAAGAGAAGGAATAGCTACTTCCAAAAGAGGGACCAGCAAACAGGAAGGATGTGACCTGCATCTACCCTACACATTTTCTCTGGGAGAGAGTATACTTTTCCTTTTCTCTTTAAATGATTTACAATAAAACTGTCAGAGTCTGGATAATATGGAATTTTAAAAATATAATTAAACTGTTCATTTTTTACTACAGAAAGACATTAAATGCTTGCATCTGAGTCCTATTCCAATTTCAATAGGTACCTCAGGTGTCAGAACCGGAACCTTCCCTGAATTTTTGTTGTCTCTTTGTCCATACTTGCTCTTCCAAACCACTGACAAATGTTAGTTCATGCTGTTAAAAACTCTTGTGTTTTGCTGGAATGAAAACAGCGCATCAGTTATGCATGACGTGGCTTCTGTGCAATGTACACATATGAATGAAAACCTGAGCATGCTGTAATGCACTTATGCAAACATAAGTGGTATTTTATTACTGATGCACAAAAAGAAACAGGCTGTAGCTCATTTCCCTTTGAAATTGCATGGTCTGAACAGTCCTACTGACCTAACACTATTCAATGGCTCATCATTGATTTCCTAAAGAGTTTTGCTTATTTCATGCCATAATACATATGACGTCATGTTTAGTTATGTTTCAAAGGGTAGCACTAGGTTGAAGAAAAATCTTTAAAACTGTAGTTGCTTCCCTGACCTCATCTTCTGATGCACCTGATCTACTCTATGGCTGCCTTTTAGGGAAGGGTTCAAATTTAGCCACGTACAAGCCAAATACCAAATTTAATCTAGCCATCTAGGCTCCAAGTAGAGGAAATGAAGAGAGACTGCCATTTCTAGGTGATTCATCATATTCCTCTTAGATTCTTAACTTAAGACAGAATAAATCACTTTCTAGAGGTGCCTATCACTTGTCAGTGATTACTGAAGGAGAACTGACAACAAAGATATGCATCCAAGGTTATAAGAGATGACTCTCACTCTTAAGTTTGTAAACTCTTCAAGAGCATCTTGTACAGATTGAACTGCATTGTGGTGCACTTCAGCTGCTGCTGGCTAGGATTCACACCCTTGCTCATGTGGGTGGAAAATGGCACAATACCAGGAGTAAACCAAGCCACAAGCTGGCACTGTGAACTGGCAAGCTAAACCTTCACAAACCAAGAAGACTTTTACAAAATTCTGTGAAGCTTTCTGTGATGAAACCACAGGAGAGATTTCTGTGAATAAAGACTAACATGCGAATAAGTCAGACATCCATTCATGTTTCCCTCTGCAGTGGAGCATACAAAGTAACATCTATACAAAGAAAAAATTTTGAGAGAAAAAATTTTGCAGCCAAAATCTGGATTAATAATTATCATTATCAATCCCCTACTCTATGTCTGATTGAATCATTATTGTCATTACTTAATACTGGCTGCAGCAGCACACTCACAACATTGTCTATCTTCTATATTAAATTAAACGCTACTTGGCCTCTTTGCTTACAGACAATCCAACACACGATGTGTTATCTTTTATCAGCCACACACCATTATGATGCTGTAGTGTCTGATAACCCTTTATTAACATTACATTAACAACTCTTTCTTTGAAAGAGGACTTCACTTGTTTCTTAGCCACAGTCCTAAAGGCAAATGTAAATGTTTGCTGCTTTGCTAGACTCAGACTCCAGGACATAAATATTTCTTGTGGTGACTCTGAAATAGAAAACCAGCAAGAACAAGATAATGACTTTTTACCATCCACATGAGCTCAGTGAAGGTTTTTGAAAGTTTGGCTTGAGTACAGCTGCCTACTGAAAAACTTTCACTTGAACAGATGAATGAAGCACATGGAATTTAGCTACTGTCCGAGGGACCTTCTGCATGACCAGACAGTTGCAAATACCAAACACAACATGGACAGGACATTGCTCTCATGCTGGTCAGTGAGCCATGACTGAAAACTCCTTCCATGAAATGAAATGTCTAAATGTTTTGGAATAAGTGACTGCCAGAAATACGTTATTAAATTTGGAGAGGAACAGGCACCTATAGAGATGAACTCTGCATCAGTTAGTTATGCAAACAAAGAAAGAATCCTAAGTTTAACATTGGATTTTCCAAATAAACAGTTTAAACACTGAGAAAACAGAGTAATTCCTTAGAAAAACTGAATAGCCTAATTACATCTGAAAATAATAAAAAGATTCCTTTTATGGGATATTCGAAGGGAAATTCAGTATTCCTGAGGGCTGGGACAAAACTAATGTTGTACCAGGTTTTCTTAAAATGTCAGCAAGGACAATCCATGCAACCACAACACAGCCATCCATGAATGGCTGCATTTGATTAATAAAGAACCAAAGTATAATAATACAACACCATAAGCATAGGTTTACGGAAAGTAGACCTTATTAAACTAACTATCTTTTTACAAGCTTATAAATTTGGTTAGCAAGGTTAAAAGTGTAGTCTTATATTTCTGTTTGGCAATTGGATTGGTATCTTACCAAACTGTAAAATAAAAACCAAAAAAATCAATGTTCACAACAAAAATAGGTTAAAAGCTATATATACAAAAACAGATACTTCTCAACATGGGTTAAGGGAGAATCACACCTTAATGAAAGTACTTCTAGTGGAGATACAGAGACCACTTGTTGGTCCTGTACTATTTATCCTTACTGTTAATGACATAAAAGAAAAACATAAACATTTCTATAAAGTTTACAGGCAAAACACAAATTCAGAGTGGTAGACAGGAAAAATAGTAAAAAGGTCCTTCTACTTTGAATAGCGTTTTGAAAACTAAATGCAAGCAAAGAATATATGAGATATTAATTCTAACCTATGGAGAATTGCATAGCCAGAGACAAAGAACGAATGCCACACAGACAGAATAAGGCTTTCTATTCCTGGGAAGCACCGATTATGAAAAAAGGCCTGAGACCAGGATGACTAATGTGCCGAAAACAGGCTGCTATTCTTGTGACCTGAAGAGCCATGGAGAGCCTTTTCAAGCAGGATAAACAAAAGCAAAAGCAGGAAAGCTCTACTGCTTCACTGCCAGTGTCTCTGCAAACATTGCTGGATGCTAAGTCCTGTTCTGGTGTCTGCAAATTGAGAAAGATGCTGATGAACTAGAGGACATTCAGGAAGGGCAACTATAACTAATGACTGGAAAACTTGCCTTAAAGCTGAGTTTTGTTTGACCATGAGAAAGTTACACAGTCATTTAATCATATCCTCTAATGGCCGGAATTTGCACCTATTGCACCTACAATGGCATCTATTTGCAAAGCATATTTACATGGAATCACTCAACCCAAAATGCCTTTTTAGACAACACAAGCACTCAGGCACTTCCAAGGTGTGATTCATTACCTCCTAATAAACACGTCTAAAGCAGCTCATCTGAACTCTACCCTGAAAGTGTGTATTTCTCTCCACTGGCTATCAGGAAAGCCAGGCTTGACTATGTCAGTTGTCATATAAACACCGAGGATGCCTGAAAGTTAGGAGAGATGACTTCCATGCCTGCTAAGCATGAATATGAGGAACAGAAATTTGCTAACAGAGAGCTCTTCGTTCAGTAACATCCTATGTCTGGAATTTTAGACTAGACAAATGCATTAAAGAAGTTAAACACAAAGGGAAGGAAATTAACTGCCAGAACGCTATTAAGGCTGGTGCTGATTCTTCCATTAGTGGAAATTTTAAATTAGGATTTTTTTTTTAAGATGTGCTTTAGCTCAAACAGAAATTAATTCAGAGAAGCTATAAAGCCTGCTGTATAAGGAGAACAGATTATATGACACAATGGTTTTTCTGGTTGTATAATTTATGACTTGTCAAATACATTAGTAGAAAACATATTGCTGAGAACAATCTTTCGTTAGTAAAAGTACGATACAAATGTTCTAAGAAGGATTCTTCTATCTCTAATCTTGGTAATATCAAGAAGCACAAGTCTGAATGCCTATCATTACTTGATTTCTCTTTGCACGTCCAGGTACAAATATAACTTGTGTGATCAGAGTATCTTTGTGATATATGTAATAATTTCCTGCCATGATACTTTGCTTGTCAAACACGCTTCACCAAAACAGAAGCTGATTTTAAGGGTTGTTTTGTAGAATACACCTCGGGGGAACATGAAAGTGGAGGCAACTTATTGGGATGATTCAATTTTCAGGGAATATTTTAAAGAAAAAGTACATTGCCAGAATAATTTGAAATATGCCTTATAACTAAAAGTGATAACCATACAAAAGAGTGGTTTGCCTTAAGAGAATGTTTGTATAGAAAAGTGAAGCTCTCTGAAGGCGCAGTGATATGCTCCAGGGAAGCCATATTCCACTGTCTGAGTGGATGTCTGAGGAGCACAGAAGAACCATGGCTGAAACGCTATTACTGACAGTATGTTCATATGCATATGAAGGTGGATTGTCCTGAAAATCTGGAAAAGGCTGAAACCACATCTTAGTGCATGTTACAGATCACCAACAAATACCTGGTCATCTGCTACGGAACAAAGCTGAATCAATATAAAGATTCAAGGCCGGTTCCTTGTATAGTAGCACAATCTGAAATAAAATTCAGTTTCATAGTTGAGTGTATAAGAAAGGTTGTGGTAATGCTGTATGCATTACAGAACTATGTATTCCACCTATTGAACATAATTTTCTTCATTCTTCTATTGTGGCACCTAAGAAGTTCACCAAATCCAGTAAATTGTCCTGCCTCTGTCCCAAAGGGAACTTTATAACCCAAGGTTGAGGCTCCAAGGGGGTAGGAGAGCTCAGAAGAGAAACACGTTTCTAGCATTAAGCAAATAGGCCAGAATTGTTCTGTTAAAAAACCCTGACTCTCACTGTAGAAAGAAATTAAAACCAGAACAATACTGACCTAAAAATGCATGAATGTTTTTGTAAATAGATATGGGATCAAAAAGATAATTCAGAGAAAAGAGGGTAGGCAATGTTTGGCAACGCTGTTCCATAAACTGATCTTACCATAAATTGTATTAGTTACAAGCATCAGCTGTTGTTATGGGACATCACTTCACATCAAACACAATGACAAGCTATATTAGCATAATGGGTTATTATTCCCAGATCTGTGTGATCAGTACTCCATGGCAACCCAATGATAATGAACAGCTTTGTCAGTAAGAAAGCATGTACAAAACTATAGAAGCATGAACCTCAAGTACCTGAAATGGTATATAATGCTGTTAATAAATTAAGAATTTAAACACCAGCATTGACATTTCTTTCCATACATACACAGAAAGGGGCACTAAAATTTTCAGTACATTCTCAGCTGAGCATTGCCATCGTGAGGACTTGGCATTTCCCAAGACACTTTCACTCAGGGCTCAAGTCAGTTGAAAAGTTGGGTGCTTAAACCTGGCCTGTGGAACAGAAACCAGAAAACTGACTCAAATGATCAGGTTCCCAGTGAGTCAGGCAGCGACTCAGAACAGGCAACAGCCAACTTGGCCGCAACACCACCTGAGATGCATCCCCACATAGACCTCACATTGTTGGGCCACTTCAGATGTACAAAGCAGAGCTGAGAAGCAGCTCCTCTCCTTTTCAATTTGGCTGTAACTGCTTTTTATGTAACAGCTTAACAGCTAGAGAACTCACCTAGAACATGGTAGCTTCAGGTTAAATGTTTAATTAAACCTCAGGGTTTTGAACTCTCATCTCCCACCTTCTGGAGAGCACCCTCGTTTTCTGGCTTACCAGCCAGAACAGTAAGGATTACCTATGTCCCGCTTGTTCGAGGTTCGTCAAATTTGAAGAAAGAATTCAATGGGCTTTGAATCAGAGATGAAATATAACAGCAAGCATGGCTCTAGCTCAGTAGTTCCCACTGAGTTAATTAATGAGTGACAATTACTAAAAATTATGGGACAGATTAAATTATAATAAAAAGCAACATTAAACAATGAAGGTATTTGGGCAAGGGAATGCCTACGTTGGTAAATTACCTCTTGTTCTTATCACTGTGTGTTAGATACACTTCACGAATACCTCCAAATCAGATCCTTCAGGTATTTCTACCTGTTTTCTGCCTGAGTCTGAGTCATTCTAAATAATTTGTGTCCTATTCATCTTCATCCTAGGCTTCTTTTTGAATCCCAGTTTATTGTCCCACAAAGCAGAGCAACAGGAAGGCAAGAATCAGCCTCCAAAGCAAGAATTGTTCCAGATGCCCCTCTCTTCCTAGTAAAGACATCTCTCGTTTGGCATGATATGCCCTTGGGATATCAAATGCAACTAAGTAATAGCTACACAAAAAACATATAGGAACTTTTAAATGCTATAAAACAGACATTATGCTTTTTATGTGCCAAATCCAGACCAACCAGGACCAAGATACTAATCCAGAATAAATCAGTCTTTGACATGAGATAAAAAGATGCCACTGTGATTACCAATAAAATGAGTGTCCACTTACACTGATTTATTTTCTTCTACTTCATTCTAACCAACAGTAAAAGCTGCATTTATAACAGTAATATTTGTTGCATATAATTTTCTTAACATCTTTAAATAAGATAAATGAAAATGTTAAAGGATTACAGTTAATCAGATTATTTTAAAGACGCTGGGTACATTAGATACAACCCTCACATATACTACGCATTTAACCAAAACCACAGGGATGGATGCTCTCTCCTGCAGCTAGACCCAGGCTAACTGGCCCCTACTTTCTGTTTAGGTGGAGGCACGGTGAAAATCCCAGGACTCCGCACTTTGTGCACGGGCCCGCTTCAGCAGATTTTACCTGCTGGGCAGGTGAGCACTTGAGCATCAGATTTGACACATGACAGAGAATGAAACACTCCTGAGGAAGTGGAAGGACAGATGAGAAAAGTCACTGTTTAAAGAAACACAGTTACCTGGTTTATGTGTTTAGACAGATCTCAGGTGTGTCTGCGAGGTACACACACTGGCTCATAATTTACGTACTAAAATCTGTATGCCCATGGCCACCTTAGCTACTCAGTAGACGCAAGCTACTCTGAGTTACTTTGCCTTGACCGACAGAAGAGCACAGACAGAACCAACCACATGAGCTATTCCGTGGCAGCTAACTCTACCATAAATGCAAGATAATTCATGAATTAATTCAAAATATATCCTTAAAAATAAAGCTGGATAAGCATCCTGAAATGCTGAAATACATACGGTAATCTTTTATTCGGTATTTCAGAAAAGCTGATGTCATAGAAGTGAGTTACAATAGATGAAATTGCAAACACCAGGCATAAGGACTGATAAAAAATTGTATTATGTGGTGGGTTTTTTTCAACTTGACATTGTATTTTGACTTTATGATTCTGTAAAAAGAAATCAAAGATAATTTTGTTTTCCTGACAAAAGCATAGTCTAAAAGAGTTATGTGCAATAACCTAATACAGTAATTTTAAGACACAGTATGTGGGCTTTTAAAAAACACACATGAAATCAATCTAACTAATTGTACTGATGTAAGCAGTTAAGTACTCCCTTGTCTTCAGTGAAAAAGCCTTAGAACAATGCTCAGCTTTCTGAAAATGCTGCTCAGTATATCATACTTAAATTATCAATGCAGATATTTATCAGAATTTCATGACACTGTGCCGGTTCTTGTACAGTTTATGGAAGACCATAGCTGTCATTTGAATCCATAATGCATATGATGTGTATGATTTAAAACAGAAAAAAGAGATTGAAAAAGATTGTCATTGACCACACTGATCATTTGTGTCATAAGTTTAATGACTGAAGAACATTTTGTGTATTAATCAGCAAGATATAATGTTATATATATTTACACACACACACACACCAATAATGTATAGACCCAAACCTTCCAGCCAAATGTTTCAAACTCTGCTTCTATAAAGTAGGTAAATATGTCCAACATAATAAATGTAAAATATATAAACTTGAAATGTCATTTCTGGATTTAATATTATAAAAATGAAAACTTTGTAACAAAAAGTCATGCCTTGAGGATATCGTCATAACATAAATGTAATCTTTAAAATGCATGACATCTCAGGCAGGCAGGCTTTAGGAAAATTTACCAGTAAGGCTGAAATTTGGTATGTAAATGTCTAGGATATGTGCTAGTTGTGCAAGAGGATCTGACTAGTATTATACACCCCTTTGTACTTAATTGAGAAAAATGCTTGATTAAAATCAGTGGCAGCAACTTTGTAGAAACTATCTCATTAGCTTGCAGGAATAGATTCCTTTTTGTAACAAGAAAATCACTGCATAAAGTAATAATAGACTAGAAAGAATGGTATTAATATTAGGCAGAAGCCATTCTAAGTATCTATTAATATCATAAGCACATAATAAATTTAAACAAATCTCTAACTTGCCAGTAGTGTGATGCTTCCATTTTACTCCTTGAAGGACTACCGTTTGTCCTCAAAGAAAATAAAAACCCCTTACTTATAATTGCCATTCTTAGCAGCTCTGCTGTAATGGACAGAGCTCTGGGTTTCCCACTTTGGGCAAAATAGAGCTGGGGATCGGCCCAGGTGCAGCTGTGCATGTGTATGGACCTTCTCTCACTGCAGCTGCAGTCAACCCTATGCCTCTCCTTCCACTGAAGAGCTGGCCCTTACACTACAGTTTAAAAATGTACCCAGTCTTGTTTTTCATGTTTCAAAAATAAATTCTGTCTCAAAAGACATTTACAAGACATTGGTAAGGACACTTTCAGACTTTTACTCTAGCTCATTTGATTTTTTTTTTCTCCTTTTTCTTTGCTGATACTTATATACTCTAATGTAAGGATTACCACAAATGTCATTAACATGCTATTTACCTTCTTCCAAATCTCTAACGAGGATATAAAAGAAAATAAAAGCTAGAGTCCATCCCTGCAGTACCCAACTGCTTAGCTGTCGTGGTTTAGCCCCAGCCAGCAACTAAGCACCACACAGCCGCTCACTCACTCCCCCCTGGTGGGATGGGGGAGAGAATCAGAAGAGTAAAAGTGAGAAAACTAGTGGGATGAGATAAAGACAGTTTAATAGGTAAAGCAAAAGCCGTGCATGCAAGCAAAGCAAAGCAAGGAATTCATTCACTACTTCCCATGGGCATGCAGGTGTTCAGCCATCTCCAGGAAAGCAGGGCTCCATCACGCGTAATGGTTACTTGGGAAGACAAACGCCATCACTCCAAATGTCCCCCCTTCCTTCTTCTTCCCCAGCTTTATATACTGAGCATGACATCATGTGGTATGGAATAGCCCTTTGGTCAGTTTGGATCAACTATCTTGGCTGTGTCCCCTCCCAACTTCTTCTGCACCTGGCAGAGCACGGGAAGCTGAAAAGTCCTTGAGTAATGCAGCAACAACTAAAACATCTCTGTATTATCAACACTGTTTTCAGCACAAATCCAAAACATAGCCCCATACTAGCTACTATAAAGAAAATTAACTCTATCTCAGCTGAAACCAGGACCTTAGCTCAATAGAATGTGACAAGAAAGCATCAGTAAGGATACTTTATTTACAGTGCCTCATGCCAGTTTTTAACACATTGCTCATAAAACTATTATGCTTGAAAGTATGCTGAGTGACACTCAAATATCCACTAATATCCATACACATGGTCTGTTTCTTCATTCACCTGAGAACACTGTCAAAAGCCCCCAGATCTGCCTGACATCCTCCCTTGGGAGATTCTAGGACAGACTAGCTTTTATTATTAGCTTACAGACTACCTGCTGTATTGGAGAAGAAATGCATTAGGAAGTTACCTGCTACTGCATTACAAGTAATAATAAATAGAATAATAATCTGGTGAGAGTATTTCTTTGTACATCTATGTGCTTTCCACCGTGTGCTGCATACCTCGTTGGACTCAGGCTTTCAGAAAAGAAAATTATAAGCGAGGTAAATATAGTGGATATATGATTAATCTGATGCCAAATGAACCAGCTGTTGACCCAGTTACCTTAACAGCCCACACAAGTCACTTGCTGTTCTCCTCACCTGGTCACATTTAACACTTTCTGTCACCTAACCCAAGCGCTAAGGCAAAGCAAGGCACACCCTTTGCTGGTGGGATTTGCTATAGAGCAAGGATGTAGGATGGAAATCAGGACTCCTGCACTGCATTCTGCGCTTGGGAGGGGATTTCTCTGTCTCTCACCTCCCCCATCTCCCCAGCTGCTCTCTTCTTACTCCATCTCTACAATCTGGTGTCTCCTCACGGCTGTGTCTTCCCTACTTCAAGGCTCCCCATTCCACTACCAGACTCCCATGCAGTTCCCCTTGCCCAGCCAAACGTTGCTCATCTCATCCTTCCAGCCCTCTCACCCCTGTCCCATCCCTCCTCCCATCCCTACCCTTCACCCACCCCTTTCCAGTTCCCCCTTGGCCCCGTCTTCTACCAGCCATTCTTCATTTCTGCTCCCACTGTCTGGGAAGTACCAATTCCCCTATTACTGATTCCTCTTTCACGATGACTCCCCTGCCTCTTCTCCCTTCATTCCCACTGGCTCTTTGCTGGGCTTTTAATCCAAATTCACTCTCCCCTTCGCCCTCACTTTCTTCGTACAGTCACCGTATGAGGCAGTTTGCTGTACAGTGTCTGTCCCCCACCCACCTCCAAGATCCTCTTCAAGAGAATTTTTAACATGAACAAACAACAGTGTTTTTGCGTTTTCTCAATCTTAGAGAGGGTAGACCCATTTCTGCAGAAAATTCCAAAATTCACCTTCAGGGACATTAAGTTTAGAAGTGCTTTAGTCCAAACTGCAGACCTCAGGAAAAATTATTGGCAACAGAAAAGAGGGTTTTTACATAAAAAAGTAGGTGCAGCAATATACACACACAGTCATTAACAAATATTCTCTTTTTTTCTATCTTTTTATAAAATTCCAACCTGTCTATATGAACAATTTAGTTTTAAAAGATCATTAAAATAATAATTCCAATGATTCCAGTAATTTTACTTGCCATAGAAGTCTGCAGCTCCCTGTAACATCCACTTCTACCTGCCCTGTCCCTTACTGCTTGAATACATGACAGACAAATGAGTAAAAACAATCAAAATTTTTAATTTCACTTTTGCTTTGAAAATATTTCCATCTTCTATTTTATGACATATGTGTTAAAGATTCACTATGGAAAAGCTGAGACTTTGCTTAATTTACTACAAACCCCCACGACTCCTGTATTTCAAAAGCAATACTCTCCAGCTTCTGATTCCCGGAGAGTCATTGCTTTTGATCAAGCACTCATCCCAGTAAAGAACACATACATTGCTCTACCACATTTTCCTGCCTATGAGTAATAGAACAAAAGTCAAAATAACCGCGTAGCTTTGGTTCAGATGGCACACAGATAAAGGGTGTGGTGAGGTTATTTGTTTCAAACATCTGCCTTCAAAGAAAAAGAATTATAGTTAAGTAATTTTCTCCTCATTTAAGACATCAGTAGCAACAAATATGCACCCTGTGGAATTTAAAATAATCCAGGGACATTTCCATTTTAAAATTACTATTTACTGCCAATTAAAAATCTCATTACAAATAATAACTAGTTGAATCATGATTCACAATGTGTCATTTGGCTACCGAGAATGTGAAGGAAGAAAGGTTCTTCCAGTAAAGGAATAGAAGGCAGGGTTTCATTTCCAGCTCTAACGCAGGTTTCATGTGCAATCTTGTGTTTCTCAGTTAATTTCTCTGTTTCAATTTGCCCAGTCATAGCAATAAAGGAATAATACTTCCATCTTTCATATTCATGTAATAATGCTGGAAGAATTTAAGTCTGTAAAGCTTCCAGATGGGAAGCACTGTATGAATATTATAATAATGTAGAACATTGCAAGCAAGGTATTTGCAGCAGTTTCCCTGCATCTGAACTAATGAATGTCAATTTGCATCTTGTGAATGTATTTTAAAATAAGCAACACTATGAGTTTTGTGTGCAATCCTCTCAAAGGTGTGACTGAAGCTTGTCTCACAGCTGGGGTATTTACAAAGGCTGTTGCAGCAAGGATTTTCTTATGTCTAAGAAGACAGGAAGCTTATGCTGCCATTTTTCATCAGGTGGACTTCCCTCTTCACTACCTAACAGCCTCATTTTACAAATTCTGTAGAAACTTAGGTATCTTTAAGAACTCTACCCTTCTCTTAATTGTTCTGAATTTGGTCAACATGTTCAAAAAAGGCAGGCAGACTGAATAAACTTTGCTTCCATTGGAAAGCAGACTAAAAATAATTCCACTCACAAGGGAATAAACTGCAAAACCTGATGTCAGGTAGCTTAGATTATTTTCAACACGTGCTATGTCTGTAATATGCACAGAATAAACCTGATTCTGAAAATTTACAACATTATATTACTGTGAGTATATGCAGAAACCTACTCTACAAACTTCTCAAGGAAGAACTTTGGCTAGAACTCTATACAGGTATCCTTCCGACTAAAAAGGCAAATTGATCCCGACATTTAAAGACATTCATACATAACAATCAGAAATGCAGTAAGAAAGATAATTGTCTATATTCTGTTCAACAAAAGTTGTTCAAGGGAATCAATACCAAAACAAACAAATTGATAAATGGACATCCTTTGAAGTTTAATTTACTCCACATACAAGTTGACATTCTTCAAAGTTACAGAGACAGAGGAGAGCTAGATAGCTAGAGACTAAGAAAAAATGTTAGTATAATGATCACCTAATTATAGGAGAATTCCTGCAAAACAATACCTTTGGCAGACTTCTGTGATGAGCCAGGTACTACTGGTTACTTAAGAATTCAAGGGAATATAAATGAGTCTTTCAAAGTCAAGCCTTTCAAAATAAAACTAAAAGCATATGCAACTTCACAATTATAAGTAAAACCAAGAACAATAATAATCAAGATCTGTTACATTCTTTTGATCAGTCCTTGTCTAATGCCAATCCATCTAACATCTTCACATTTCAACCGTACACAAATCACAATTTCTGACCCCCTCACTGACTAGTGAAAACCACAGCAGCCTCTCCACTTGTATGCATTAGTGCTACATTTGATGACAGCAATTTCTGAAAGCATAGGAAGTATTCAGGATAAAGATTGTATAGCATGTCTCTCAAAGGGGTCCCATTTTTTTTATGTGTGAAACTTCTCTGCTAAGGCTCCAACCACCTAATTAAGCTCTTTATCAGCAACACATTTCCCTGGAGACACATGATATGTGTCACTACAGTCATCCTGCAGTATGTACAAAACAACACTCAGATTTCTCTTCAAACCAGTGGCCTGAAAAGCACCCCAAAATCTCCCTTCTGGGACTTGACAGAGCTGAATCTCTCAGGCAGCTCTGTAATACCAGGTGCACCAGTGATCTTGATATTTATGCACAAACATCAATATTGTTGTTGGTCTCTCTATATTGGTGATCTCTGTATTTCATGCAGAGGAGGAAGCAAGCAGCATTTGACAACTCAGTGAAACCGCTGCTACTTGGCCAAATGCAAACTAGGAAGCCAGTGTTTCTCAGGTATGTTTTCATTCAGCCACTTGTTTTAGAAAGCTCTACTGTCTGCTGTGAATAGAAAACCTTTGCCATCCCTCAGTTTTGAATGTGACTATAATTTGAAATGTATAAAAGATCATAAATATACAGGGAATTGCCAGGCTTCTCATTAGTTCCTCCAAGGACAAGAGTCTGTGCTCCCAACCTCCAGATTTGCCCAAGTTCTACCTGTCCCCCTTATCAGAAGTGCCATATCTAGGGACACTCCAGTACCTTGCAGACAGAAGCCGGAGAGACCTTGCTGGTGAAGACTGAGGCAAAGGTGGCACTCAGTACCTCAGTCCACTGTCACTAAATCCCTTGCCCCATTCAGCGACAGGTCCAAATCTTCCTTGTTCAGCCTTTCACCACTAATGAAGCAAGAGAAACTCTTCTTGTTGCCCTTGATATCCCCTGCAATTCCTTTCTCCAGTTGAGCTTTGGATTTCCAAGCACCATCCCTGCATGCTCAGGTAATGTTTATAAATTCTTCCTTTGTAGCCAACCCATGCTTCTACCTCCAACATACTGCCTTTTTTGCATTGGAGCTCAGCCATGAGGTCCCTGATAACCCAAGTCGGTCTCCTCATATGTCTGCTTGTTTCCCTGAGTATTGGGGTGTTCCACTCTCACACTTGGAAGATGCTGACATCAAAGACCTGCCAGCTTTCCTGAGTTCCTTTGCCTTTCAGAGCTGCCCCCCATGGGATCCCACCTAATGGTTTCTGAAATCTGAAAAACTGAAATCTGCTCTGCTAAAGTCCAGGGTCTGTACTCTGCTGCCCTCTTTCCTCACTCTTCTCAGGATTTTGAGCTCCCACCAGTTCTTCCTTGTTAGTGAATACCAAATCCAGCTGCACTTCACCACTGGTTGGTTCGTCCATCCTATATCAAGAAGTTATTCCCAACACCCTCGAGAAATCTTGACTGCTTGCATCCTACAATGTTGCACTTTCAGCAGACGTCAGGAGGTTCAAGTCCCCCATGTGAACCAACATCAGCAATTCATCAGCTTCTTCAGGTTGTTTAAAGAAAGCTTTGTCCGCTTCCTCACCCTGATCGGGTGGCCTGTAACAGGTTCCCACCATCATGTAACCCTTAAAGTCCTCTCTTCTGTACCTGACCTACAAACTCTCAAGCACACTGTCACCCACACATCCCATAGAAGAGCTCCATACACATGGGGAGCTCCTTCACAATGATGGCAACCTCCACTCCTCGTGTTCCCTGCAGGTCCTTCCTGAAGAGCTTGTATCCATCCATCACAGCACTCCAACTGTGTGAGCTGTTAACACCAAGCCTGCTACTCCAATGATGTTGTAGTCTTGTGACTGCATGCAGCACTTGACTTCCTCCTATTTGTTCTCCAGAGTGCATGTATTTGTATATGTACACTTAAGGTGGGTGCCTCTTCATCCTGTTTTACAGTTCCTGAGATCTCTCTTGTTCCCTTTGCCCTGCACCCTTTACTTTCCGCCCCAGTTCACTGCTACCTAACTGAACTATGGGTCATAATCTCCTTCCACTGTCATTCCTTGTTTCAAGCTCTTAGCAGGCTGATAAGCTGGTTGGCAGATGTCTTGCGCCACTTTGTCATCCTATTGAACATCTTCCCATTTACATTCTTAAAAAATATAAACAGTATAAGAACTTAAAATATGTGGCTGAAAGAGCTGCTGTGAAGTTTGAACACTATGTTTAGTATTCCTTTTAGCTGAAGCAATAGACAAAGGATTGGATGATTCAGAAGAAAGCATATTAAAGGAGAAGGGATTTTCTTTCTATGGACAATTGATTCAAATCGATTTTAGGTAATTGCAGTGAATGAAAAATCACCAAGTCACAAATAATTCAGCTACCTACCTCTGTGAAATTATTCTGCAGTCCAAATTTATCATGGAAACAACAACAGAAACAACAACTTCGCTGCTGATGCTCTGAAGCAGAGAAGAGAGGGATGCAAAAGCTAGATTGGCCTGGAGAAGGAACTAGCTCTGATATTTAGAAGCAGGCACAGGTACAGGAGTCACTATTAAGAAAGTAAATATGATTTACCATACAGCCCCACCAGTCTAATAGCAGGAATCAGCCAAAACTGCCTCCTGCTCTTAGCCATGTTAGCCATGTATCCTTGTCCCTTTCCTTATGCTGACCTGAGCATCTACACCATTTTAGGAAGTTTAACTGGCAAGATATTAACCGTATGGGGAGTTAAGGTGGGAGAGAAGGGGTAGGAGTATGGGGACAGGGATAAGAGGCTGGGGTGGGACTGCCCCTCCCAGGCACAGCTACTGCAATGCCATACCTGCCCATCGTGGTTCAATACCCAGAGGAATTCAGTCTCTAGGGCTACCAACTCATAGCAAGTGTCAGAACACTTACCAATCACTTAGAAACTCAGGAATGAATACAGAAAATAAAGCTGGAGAAGCACATGCAATCGGAATTCTGGAAGTGCGGAGACTGCTTCCTGCTGTCCACAAAGTCAATATAGAGAAGAGAGTTCAAACTATTAATGAAATGAGTGCATCAAAAGTGACTGAAATACAAAAGGAATGTTAAGTAGTGTTTCGGCTTATATCCTCCTTTACTGATAATATACAGGTTACCTTATACTTATACATGTTCTTTTATTTATATATATATTTATATATATATACACACATACATATATATAGACACACACACACATATATAAATCTACAGCTTCTTCAGTGGTATTTTATATGCGTAGAGGAAACCACAAGAACTGTTAGTTCTTTCCCTGACCTTTTTGAATAGTAACTAGCTATATTGGAAAAAACCAAACTGCTCGTAATTGATAAACCAACAGTACTGCAACATCAGATATCACGAATTAATCACTCAAAGTGGATACCAGCAGTACAACAGAATAGTTTTGTTTTTACCACAAGTAAAATTATTGGAGCCTTTATGGAATATGTGCCAGTAATTATCTATGCCTAGTTTATGCCTACTTGCCAGAGTATTTTATATTTTGAGATAAGGACTGAAGTTTTGCTGCAAAAATTTGTGCACTAAGACTGCACTCAAACTACTTGTAGATGTTTATGACAATAATTCAAACTTCTTAATGGCAAGCAAACTCATTCTGTAAAGAAACTGAATTTTACAATGGAGCATTTCTGATTCGCTCATGCTTTTTTCCTCCCAATATGGTAGAAACAATTCTGGAAGGTCCTGAAGAGAGTAGCAAACGTCAAAATAAACAAAAATCCTCTTTTAAGAGTTCTCAGGTCCACAAAGTCATAAAACTTTGATTTTCCATTCTAAGAAGAACGATGTCAAAATGCAAATTCTAAAATGGGTACCACCCAGACCACAGCCCAAACACTCTGGTTTAATACCGCTCCCTACAGCTCTGTGGAGAAGAGGATCAGATCTGCAGACAAATATAAAGAAGGTTGCCCTGGGAGATAACAGTCGCCACTATTAAGCAAGTCACTCTTCTGCTGGCAATCACAGACTACTTAAAGCTGAAGAATAAACTAAGCACGCTAATATCAGGCTCAATGGATAGAGTAATCAATCCCCTTTATGTAGCAAGCTTGAATTAATAGCATGCTTTGTCCAAGGCAGTCACATGCCTGAGCAGATGCTAACCTTCGTCCCCAGGGCTCCCTAAAGGTGGAGGCTGTGGAAGTGGTCAGCTTTCTGCAGGTGTATTAGGGTGAGACCTCAGTAGCAAGCAAGAAGAGAAGGTCCGAGCATGGCCCCAGCCCAGGCTGCAGTTTCTCCATCAGTGCCAGCCTGCTCTCCTACTTACCACAGCCACATGTCCCTGCCCCTTCCCCAGCTGCAGGCCACCCACTGGCTTCAGACAAGAACTGATCCTTTCCTGCAGGACAAGTTTGCAGCACATCAGCTTCTTGAATCATCTCACTTTTGGTCTGCAAGAGTAGGAATGCCAGAGCAAGAGAGATGGCAGGGAAGAAGGAAAGGTTCTTCTTGTTCAGTGAATGGGTTTAAGCGGGCACTGAGAAACACGAAGGAGCTTCTTTCCTTCACTGGTATCCTGCTACAATCACTAAGTCTGATAGCACAGTGTGCTTAGCAGATTCAGCTTAAAACAGGTCTATGTTTGCCTGCAGATAAGCAAGCCCCTGTAAAATAGCTGTTACCATCTTCATGCACAATAAAATCTTACTAGAATATCAACATCTTACTAGAATATCAGAACTTACATATAATGCAGACTTTTACCTACGAAACTGCCCATGGCCTTCCCTTTCTCTTGCTCATGGACATAGGACTTCAAGAATATTTATGTAAAAAGGTTGAATTTTATTGCTAAATGCATCACATTCATTTAATGAAGGACCACATGGTAGCCAACAGCCCCCCAGGCTTCACATTGACCATCAAGAAGTTTCTCTTACGCCTGATGCGCTTCTGACAACATAACTTGTTTGGACGCTAGCACTGCGTTCAGCTCGGTACGTGACGAGCAATCTGCAGAGCAGCCAGAGGTCCTCCTGGGACTGTTCTGGGATGCTGTTGTGTTTGAGCCATGCGAGCGATAACTGATGTGGGTGCCTGTGTGCCCCCAGGATTAAGCTGTCTCCAATGTTACCACCACTAGTAAACAGTGAGTGGCTTTTGCCAGCCACTGCGACAGGGACGGGGCACGTGGGGGCACAAAGAGATGGGTGTGCAGTAGGAGGATCGAGCAATGGGCTTTGTACAGCACAGAGGTGAAGAGGGTGATGATACGATTTTGATGTGGATGGTGGCTACTGTGGAAGAAGGCAGGGTAGTATGGGCCATGGGAAAGAGACCTGAAATCGTAATACTGAAAAAGGCCTTATTCTGAGTCTGAATTGAATGCAAGTCCACAGAAAAAAAAACCTTGCCATTCAAAGGCAGATAATGCCAAGCACTGAGAAACAAGTGTTGTCAACCTTAAAATAAGGCCCTGAATATAACGCCATTCTATGAGAACTGGCAAATAAAATTAAAATGTTCACTATGCAAAATGGGCCATTTCATTAAACAAAAAGACACCTTAAAATCTCTCTCTAGTAACCGGGAGACAGTGAAATGCAGTTTCTACCAGCCCACAAAAGAGCTGACTTGTGAGAGCAGAAGTGAGCCATCTACCTGTGCCATTTGGATTCTTCTACAGAATCCTTTCCTCCAAGAATGGAACAATAAACTTAATTGCTGATCTGATATAGAAACTGCAAAAAATGGCATTTACTATAGAATTTCCTACAGTTTATATGGATGGTACTCCAGATATTTGTAGCTTAATTTTTAAACTTCTATTTTTCAGATTTTTTTTTAATTATGAATTTGAAAAATGCATATTCAAGTTAAATTCAGACTAAATCTAACCATCTGATTCATTCAAAAAGTAAAACCAGTCTAAGGAAAGAGCAGATTCAAATTTTCAACTTCTGGATTCAGATGTTATTCTCTAAATAGATTACAAATATTTATTTACAAAAAGTATTTTGCAATGTTTCCATAACAAATCTAAGGAGAAGACTCTTAATCACCCTACTTTTGGTGAGACCTATTTTATTCTCGTCATCTTATTGACCTCAGCGGGCCAAGTGAGCACTACTCACCTTGAGTAAGGACAGCCATTTTAGCAGTAATTTCACAAAGAAGTAATGCAAATTATTAATGCAGTTGTTAACTAATGCAGAGTTTGCAGTTGTTGACTAACGCAGTGTTGATCAAAAATACTTGAGTATTTAAGAACACATCAGAACACAAATGAGATCAGTTAAAAAAAAATAAGATTATTCTTATTTTCCAGCTAGAGAATCCCAGTTCTGATCCCATCTCCAACACATTACAGGAATATTTTCCAGAACTGCAGGACATGCATGGTCTCTTATTGACATGTGCAGAGCAAAAGTCTGAGAGCTGCACAAAGGAGTATTTTGAGGTCTCTCAGTTTGGTGGGATGATTCAAAGGCTAGACTTGTGACTCGGTTTTTCGTCCCCTAGGAACAAAAGTGCATGCTCACTGAGAACACACTACCGACTGTATCATCCTGATTACAATAGTTAACAGGTACCTAAAATGAACTGACTCCAGAGCCCATAAACTATCTGCCTCCTTAGCTGGTTGACGAACAGGAAAATCCAAGCAGCATGCTAGGTGAACACCTCTGCAAGTGCTGTGTGACACTGAACTGAAATCCTGCCCAGCACGTCAAGAATGCTAGTTTGTTAAACACCTTACATGATAGCAAAATCAGAGAAAATTGTCATCCCAGGTAGAATAACTGAGTATATTTCATGGTATGGTATGGGCAAGGGGTGCGGTTGGCAACCTCTTAGAAAAAGTTAATGCTCTGTGTAAGCCAAAACACAAATCAATAGAAAGGACTGGTTTTGGTGGGACTATAAAGCCCGGGAAGGATAAATGCTATTTACAGCTACTGTTTTCAAGTACCAATTTACAGAAATATACATGGACAGCACCTCTACACTATTACCATTTGAGCAAAATACATACTGTAGGACCCAAACTTATTTTTCTTTTAAAACAGTATGTTATACCTCTTTCTACTAGGTAAATGCCACAGCATAATTTATAGCTTACTTCTGCTCTTGGGTATGCAGACACAGCACCTATTCTCTGAAAAAACATGTTCCTGTGCATGCATGTGCAGGCTTCCCAGCAGTTTCTCAAGCAAGGGAAGTGTTTTCCTCTGCTCCACCCATCACATAGCAGAGCTGAAGCCCTAGGTCTTTTGAACTCCCTACTGTCTTCTTATCAAATTGTTTGTTTTTCAGCTAGAAAAGATATGTACAGATTTATGAACACAACCTTCCAGGCTGAAAGCAAAAAGAAAATATAATTGGCAACAAGTTTAAGTTAACCCGGACTAATTTGTTATATTTCCTCTTACTACTTATTCAAACACAGTAGAAAGCATGTTTATCAGCTAAAAGAATGTCAGAAATACCAATTATTCATATACTATTTCCATTTCTCTAAAATGGAATTTCATTTAAGGACTTCTAATGTCAGACTAGAAACATCTTTGCTGTTTTGAAATACTTTCAATATACTTGGATGCAGATGAAAAAGAAACAAAGATTAAAATGTTATATTTAATTCCATAATATACTCATTTTTATATTCTTAAGTGCTAGTTTTACTTAGTCTTAAAGTTACAGTAGTCCATTACAAAAATAATGCCAGAACTGGTTTGATTTCTGCACCATAAAGTGACTTGTTTTTCTTCTGTCACAAACTGTGACTAGCTTGTTATAAAATACGTGTTGTCACAATACTGACTTGCGTTCTCAGTATTTGATTAACATTAGTCCAAAAAGGTAACTAAACCATAAAATTCTCTTCCAGTCCTTGTGGCATCAGTGATTTGAATGAATATGCACTAAATATTTTAGAAGGAGGGCAGATAAGCAATGCTGTTTAGTATTATTCCCTGGAGGCTTCACACTTGTGGTAGAAAAACAGATTCAAACAAGCACTACAGTGTTACTGAGGTTACAAATGACCTGGAAAAATACAGTTTCTATGGGTATCATTTAATGAAGACAAGCCTTGCATGTCACACATCTAATATAGTGTTATTTTTATTTCTTTGCAGGTATTCAGATACACGCCCTGTATTAAGGAGATTTTGCATTTTTTTATACCATAGAATTTTAAAATACTAGTCTATTATGCAGAAGTTATTAAATTATAGATAGTGGGATGATCAGAACCTTACTGCATACGTAGCCAAGTTGGATTTTTCCAGAGACATTGTGTTCTATCTTTTAAAAACAGTTAATTATGGAGATGTAACACTGTTAATACAAGCTTCTATAGAAAAGGAATATACTGTTCATGTATTTTAAATCAAAAGGCAAATTTTTGCCAGAGTTAGCCCATGGCCTTACCTAATCTGAATATATTTCAAGCACTAAATTTGATTCAGAAATCTTTATTACATAATATTGCTAAAAACCCAAAGAGTGATTGATTTAAACAGCAATGGAAATCAGGAACAACAATACTGAAAAGACCAAGGAAGACTAAAATGCCATTTGTTTACATTCTGCAAAACCCAGCCTGGATTAGATAAACAGATGGATTCTTTCTGGATGGAAATATTGCATAAGATTCTGGAATTAAGCATAGAGGGTGGGAAGTGCAGCTATAAGCAACTTATGTTTCACTTTTCATCACATTAAAATACTGACTTTCAGACCTGAAGCATAATCATTATATTTTTGTCCTCGGTGCACAATTAATAAAACCCAACTTCTCAGCAATGCCACGCCCTTGTGATTAAACAGCATTTTCAAAAATATTTAGATAAAGCCTGAACAAATCAAATAAACATGTAGGCAGGAAACGTTGTTTGGAATGCACTCCCTGCAATGTACTATTAGAGAGAGCCAGAAAGCAGCCTAACTTCAGAATTCAATCAAGCAAAATCTAGTATAATCTCATTACAGCCTTTGCAGTTAATGAAACCTATTTAAATCTCTGACATTCTGATTTTGAGAGCTGACGAAAGCAAAAATTACTTGGCTTATAGAACACAAACATACAGAAATATAAGATTTTATCCTTTAGGTTATCCTAGCTATTTACCAAGCAATGCGTAATATGAAAAGATTACTCTTCTGCTACTCACTATTGCTCCAGGATTTCAGTAAATATTTGATACTGATTTCAAAGAAGCCTGAATCCTGCTGGCTAGCCATGTCTGCTGCATACAAAGAGGCTTCTATAATTCTGAGCAGCTGAAGTGGCAGGTACTATGTATGTAGATGTGACTGTCACCAGTTAGTGATGTAAACGAGGGGTCAGAGGAGGAAATGAAGTCTCCGCAGATCCACTTCTTCCGTTCATGGTAGGTAAGCTCATTATAAAAAAAAAAAAAAAGGCGCTCAACAACAACAACAAAAACACACCATGAGATTTTTGTCCTTTGCTCTTCCTCCGGGGCTCGTACTCAATTCTATCTGCAGAGTATTTTATTCCCTCACCCCCTCAGTATGGATTTTCATTTATTCCATTCCACAACTAGGCAAATTTCTCCTGGTCAGTTAAGGCTTATGCAGTACCACAGCACTTGTTCCATAAGCACAGTTAGAGTATCTTCCCGAAGGCTGTCTGAGCTGTGCTTTTAATAACGTGCAGTCTGCCTGTCTGAAGCTTTTTTTTCCATCAGAAGCTGACAGCCCGAGCGTATGCACCTCCTCCGGCAAACCCAGTATCAACTTGAAGCCCCACTGAAACCGTCTCTTCTGCAGCTGGAGGAATTTCACACGTACTGTTTAGCTTTAGGAAAAAAACCACCCTCTAATGAATATCCTCTGCATGCTCTGGTCAGCTGCTCTCCTTCTGCCTGTTTCCAAGAAGAGCACGCTGAACTGTACACAACTGCATCATGCTGCGGTAAAGCAGAGCTGCACCCATATATCTGATTGCAGTGACGTTGGAAAAAAAAGGCTCTCCCTCAGCCCAGTTGCACAAGAGAAGCACTTCCAGAGCACTAAAAACACAGCATTCAGACTGGCTGCTTCTGCTTTTCTTTCACTGCTCCAGAAAAATGTGTTGTCATTTTTTTTCTTGACTTTATTTTTTTTTCCTCTCTTAACAAAGATGAGAGACAGCAAGCTGAATTCATAATGGCAAATAAACCAGGGAGCTCACTGCTTGGTATTCACCTCCAAAAGAGCCACAGAAAATTCTCAGTTTGATGTCATTTTTATCTTGAATAATGTTTTTTTAAAAAGGAACTGAATTCACATAAGGAATTCACATGAGAAAATGAGGCAGAAGCAATTCACTGCTTGTTAATCTCTCTGTATTTTCTAAAAAATACTTAATTACTAGCTACAATTTCCATATTCCTCAGGTTTTATTTCAAATAATCACAGTACATCACTATGCATATTTTAATGGTAATGAAGAAAAATAAGACGAATCAGTTTCCCAAATATTTTTTGCTTCATATATTCTTGGTATCATCCTTCCAGATATTATTTCCTGGGAATAACAGTACTTCTTTTCTCACTTAGTGGAATAAATTTCCTGCAGCATCTCATAATTACAGTATCTGAGCCAAAATAGAGCTTGTCTGCTGCTGATTCTTCTAAAAACTTTGTCAGCAATTATATTTGCACATTATTTTTAGTTTCAGTATGCAGAATATTTGATGCTTGGATTGGAAACTGAGGAGCACAAGGGTCACTGAGACCAAACTTCTGTGGTTCTCACTGAAAATATGCTAAATGTCTTCTGTAAACATACCTCATCTAGAGATAAGGTTTTGTGTCCTCACTAATGGAAGGCTGTTGTAGAAACTCACTTTGTAAACCTTCTTTCAATTCCTAAATGAAGTTTACTCAAAACCAGTTTACACCCTTTTGTGCCCATGGACTATCAGAAATGTTCAGAGTATCTCAGGTTTGATCTCATCACCTATTAAAGAGATCTGATCAGCTCTTCCTCCCTATACTGTTAAATATCATCCCATTGCTGTCACTCTGGGCCCCCAATTTCTTTTCTGGGACCTGCCCCCATCCCCCTCCACTGACAATGTCTCCTCATCGTACCATCCCGTTTTAACCAGCACACTCCAACATTTTACAATTAAAGTTAAATTTAATACCAAATATGGCAAGTTCCAAGACCTAGGACTGATGATCTACCGTCCGACTAATTGATTTTTCAGGAGAGACAATGCCAGATAGATTTGGAAGTCCTTATTCATCCTCACAAATGCTGCATTAATTCCTATGTTCAAGGATTTAAGTAATAATTTCCCCTGTGGTGCTATATCAAATGCTTTTCTGACAAAATATTAATTTTATCACAATTCTCTTGTTGAAAATAAAAATATAAGGTTAATTTGCAAATAGTTCTTTCTTAAATCTGTATTGGATTTTATCCAATTTTCAATTAAATCCACACCCTTAAATATAATCTCCCACCAAATATTGTTTCAAAGCCTCGAGTGTGGCTGAGGTCAAGCAGTGTCTGTTGATATAGATCATTTTTCCCCCATAAATTCTGTGATTTACATTTACAAGGCAGAATCTCTCTTTTGATATATTCAACAATAATTTTATTACCCAAACTGCAACTTCACATGCCCGCTCTTCTGTTATTATGAATGGGAAGTTATCTGGTTTTTGTAATGTGAATTTGAAGATCATTTAGGTGTTTTTCCACCTCATAACTGATTTTTTTGTTTTGTTTGTATTATTCCTCCTACCTACCTCTGTTCCTCTACAAGGCCCCATCCTTACAGAAAATAAAGGCAAGGCATTCACTTAGTTAGTGGTCATATCTTATTCTTACTCTCTCTCTCATCCTCACTGGATACTGGACCCTTTAAAAACAATGTTCTTATTTCAAAATTGTAAAGGACCAAGGACGTTTAACCATTTGCTTTTAATTCCTTCACACATTCTTACTCAGCTGAACTTTGGATAGTGCTCACTTTAAATTGACACCCTCTTAACCTCCAAGCCAGAACTCTCTTCACTAACAATGCAATGGGGACTCTTCCAATAACTCTGCAGTCCTTTTCCGTAAGAATGGTGCAACATTCAATGAAATGACTGGGAGATCAGTTTAAAACAAACAAAAGAAAGTGTTTCTTCCTTCAGGAAGCTGTGAGCTTCTGGAACGTGTTGCTGCTGGAAGTTGTGGAGGTAGACAGCATTAGCAGCTTCACGATGCTGATAATAAACCACAAATTTAGGTTTATAAAGGATGCTAAAAGGACCAGGCAGGAAAGTACTCCCCTCTAACATCCCTAATACAGCAATGCACGCGCTGGGGCGCATGAGAGGGATGGGCTGCAGAAAGTGGCTACGCCCATGTGCAGTCTCCCCAAACAACGTCTTCTACTGCTGCTGCCAGGAGGAGAATACCAGGTGCAATGGGTGACTGGTGGGACCCCGTGCGATGCTCCTGAGTGTCTCACATTTCCCTCCCAGGCAGAATGAAAAGTTCAAGGTTTTGTTGGTTCATTGGGTTTGAAGCTTTCAAGTTAAAGAAATTTCAGACATCCCCTGTGGGCGAATACCTGATTTCTTCACTGTCACTAACCAGTTCCTTTTATTTCTTATAGCTTGTCTTTTGAAAACTGCAGGCCTATCCTTGCTTATCCCAAATCAGCTTCTACGAACATGATCCAATGATGTTCCTGTCACCTGTCCTTCTTGGTCTTCACCAGTTATCAAGTCTAACCAGCACAATCTCTTCTTGGCTTTGCAATCATTTGGCAAAGAAATAAATGGGCTATCACATCCAAGGATATCTGGATTTTACTACCGTAAGTAGAGTTTGTGTCTGGGATGCTAAAATATCACCCAATGCCTACTCGCACTTCCCTGTGAACTAACATTAAAAAGGCTATAGCTACGTTCAGCCTTCTGTCTAGGAGTGGCAGATACCCTAGCACCTTTTTTACTGACTTTCTCCAAAGTGATTTGGAGCCAAAGTAATTCCATTTCACGTATAGAAGTCTTTTTTTAACATTGCATCACAACATTAATATACCATGCAGAATCTCACTGCTTTCACCTTTTAGTATTCTTTCTGAATAACAGGTTTACCTATTGTGCACTTGCACTGACAATATGCTGTTGTACTAAAATATTGAACAACTTAATGGATGTCTTAAGACAAAGCATATTAAAGAAAAATGCCACCTCTCTTAGATTGTATATTTTTGGCATCATATGAAAGAGTTCATACAGAATACAATTTTTACATTATGCTTCCTGATCTCACAATTGTACTAAGGAGAGGTACAGTCTAAGGAACTGCTTTCAGTCCACAGAGCAGTCTAATGAGCTACAAGAGGAAAAACTGCCCCACTCCTTTAATACAGGCATTCGCAGCATAGTATTCAATACTATTGTTAAAATTTACTTCAGGGTTGATACGCCTCCATTATCAGTTCTGCTTTAGAAAGTAGCACCCAGAACATAAATGCTTCTGAATTTAACTTTTGCTCTAATAGCTTCTTTAAAATTAAAAGTATAACCAATTAAAATCTTACTAACTTCTATCATTAAATAATCATAAAATATTTTTTAAAACTTTTAAATCTAAACTTCATTTAAATATCTGCCAGTCTAAATTTGCTCAAATAGGACATCCTCTGGGTAATATCATGGTTTGCTCACATTTTGGAAACATTCCTAAAACAGGTATCACACACTGAAATGGCAGAAGCAGCAGCATTCTAATCTAGTGCTCTGAACTTATTTCAGGGAGGCTGACAAGACTAAGAAGTTTTGAAGTTTACAGCTTTCACTTTAATTCCTGTTGACTTGAGATGTTCTTGATATTTAGAATATAATTATGTATTCCAGGCTGTGAAAGATAGACAGGCATAAGCATAGAAAATCTGTCAGTGTAAGTAAGCTTTCTGATGATAGATATTAGTGTCTTACATATTTACAAATACAGTGGGCTTCTTTTTATGATATTACTACATGGAAGTTTACGATAAATTAATGACAATGTAACTTTTTCTCACCATAAGAAATCATAGATCCATAATGTAAGGCTTTTCATAGATCTACCATGATGAAGCACCTGCTGATTACTGTGATAATAGAAGCATTGTTTCAATTATAAACATTTGTATGTAACTCAAACTCCACATTCGTGACGTGCAGTGCACTTTCTGTTCTCTCATCTCCTTTCTGAGATCGAAGGTAGCACATATCCAAGAACCTTGGGTACCTGGCTTATACCCTTCTCTGGCTGAACAAAGTCTGTGGAGTTTCCATGCCCCAACTTTGGAAAAAACAGATCAGGAGAAGCTGTTCGTCAGCATGGTCAGAGTGTTCTCGTGAGCAAAACAGTGCATAAACAGCTATTTTAATTGCAAAACATCTGAAAAACAGACTTCCAAAACTTTTGCTCAGTAAAAGAAAAAGAATAACAAAAATACATACTGCTGGAGGTATTCACAATATCTATCTTGAGGCATCCAGTCTAGATGCCTATGCTGGGAGGTGAGTGCCTTCAGCATGACTCAAGAGTTCCCAAGAGTTCCAGTACAGAGTGCAATTATTTTACAAAGTAGCCTATTTCTCTTCACAACTACTTTTGCAAACTGGGTACTTCATTTAGATTCTTAATATTTAGTAGCATAGGTACCCATTTTGTTTACATTTTTAGTGACTACTATTTATAACAGTCATACAGGCAGTTTAGTCCTCTACGTTCTGAGCAATGCTTGCAGGAATCCTTAAAAAAGCACACGGAGATATGAATATAGCACAGTCCTTGCACAGTCTTTCAGGGCTCATTTTAGCTTGGTATGAAAGGACCTATTTGCATTTTGCAATCTGAACTCTTCAGAATCTGAGGGTAAATGCTAAGAGTAGCTGAAGGCCTCTAAGAGATGACAACAGTAACAAAGCAAGTATAAACTATAGATTCAAATTTTGTACACACAATTTCTTTCCTAGTGCTCACACACTGTCTTCTAGTTGCAGAAACCAGTAAGTAGAACACTGTGTTCTGTATTTGTTGCCACCAGAATGAGTCTTTTAACTTATGTAGCAGGTGATTATATTTTTGATCTCTAAGGACTTTTATTCAAACTCCAACAATAAACCACAGTGATTGTATTTATGAGCGCGCAAATATCTGCTAACAGTACAAAGCCTCTCCCTGCTCTGCAGTGAGATACATCTTTATAACCCAGTCTCTCCTACAGTGTCATCCTGCAAGACAGGAGCACATCAGCCCTAATCTAGCAAAAAACTTAAGCAAAACACAATTTTTTATTTGCCCAGCTTGTGCTTAATACCTTGCTTCTACCTTTGCTAGGTGTCAATCATTCTGCTCCTGCCCAGCTCCCCACAGCTCCAGGTAGCGATGTGGACACAGATCCCAAAGCCAAAAGTAGCTTTATTGAACTGCTGGAAGTTTTAACATTGTTTTTGATTTTCTATGGCTTCACCAAGTTATATAGCTTTTCCTCCTTAATTTGGGTCAAATGCTATGTCCTTTTAGCCAGATAGTGCTGTATGCTGAATTACACACATCTCTGATTTCCCCGGAATCAGCTTGGATTTACACTGGTACAGTTTGTATAAAAGTTTGGCTGTCTGGAGTTTTTCCCCCAAGGAATAAGTAAGGGGGGCTTATTAGGGTCTCTGTGGTTTTGATACAGTCTAGTCCTTTGGGGCAAAATAAAGCAACCCTACAAAGAATGATTCCCAGATTGATTTGATTCCAGTGCAGAACACACCTAACACGTGAAAACAAAAAGGATCTATTATATTATCACATCCTAGGATATATTGCATTGCCTTCATGATTTCACATTCCCTTCTTTAACAAAACTACTTGGAACTTCTTTATGATCTACTCTTGAAAGACTGTGCTAGCTTTCAGATGGATACTGGTCATAGTTGAATGGTATTCAGGTGTCTAAATATAGGTGCCTAGTGAGATTATAGATACCCTAAGGTACGTGAGCTATTCACAGAGACTGGCAGATATGACCTAAGCCCTACGTTAGATCCACAGCCTCTGAAGCAGTTGGAGGCTTTCTCCTAGACACCTATGTTTAGGTATCTGATTTGCTCCCTTTGGTTTCAGGAAGAAAAAAAGAAACAATGAAAAAAATGATGTGTCTTTGTATTATTTGTGAACCGACAAGTCCGCATGTAAACCAGCAATGAAAAAGGCATAATATTTTTACATTTAAGCAGAAAAAACCACAGTATTTATATGTAGTGAGTTTATTTTCTTCAACTTGGCATTTGTTGAGTTTATGCACTTCCTTCCTTATATTAAAATATTTACAAGGGTTTTTTTGCTTTTCTTATTACAGATTGCATAACACAAAACAATTCAAGCCAAACATTAACAAAGCAGGTTGTACACATGCTTTACTAATGTCCTCTGTTAAAATGAAAATCAAAATTGTTATCTAAATCAACTGAACTCTACATACCTACCATGTCTCATAATTTAACAAGGTAAAATGAACATCTTGCTAGGGTCCAAATTAAAAGTACATAGTGACAGAAAGCACTGCACAAAGTAAGATTTCATTAAGCAAACGTAATTTAACGTGAAAAGCTCTAAATAAAGCAACAGAAATCCTTCTTATTTTATGCCTCACTAGTTTTGCTGCACCATTTTGTTTCGCCTTGTGTTTGCAACTGACTGTTAAGATATTGCCACCTAGTGATGAAAAGCAAAACAAGCAGAAGCAGTAGAACAGTAAATAATGCATAGGGAATACATGTTTACCTTGTAAACCTTGTAAACTGTGTCAGAACGGAAGACAGGAGCATAGAAATGAAGCACGACTGTATTTCTGGAGAAAGGATATCAGGCAATTTGGGTACAATTATATAAAATATTTTAATAGAAGCCTATTAAATAGAATTTAATAGAATAAGATTAAAACATTTGAATAGATACATGACAGATTCATGTATCACCAGCTCCCATCCTCAGCTTGTTCAGTGAATTCATAAGGGTAATTAAATAGGTTGTAAGGGGTTTGTGACTTATCTGTAAATAACAAATGATAGCTATCTACTAGGCATTTTGCAGAGGATTAATTAGTTAATGTTGGAATTATGCCTTCAAGATTCAAAGTACTATTATCCTTCCCTTGAGTTTGCTTTGGACCTGTCAAACTGACATGTCCTCTTAGGACACCGCCATTCACCTCTGAGTTTCTCCTTAGCTGAACATCCTCTGGAAGCATCAGCCAGCCAGGAACAAATTTCATTTGCCCAGACCTACCATACACGTGCTAAAAATATACCATCCTATAAGCCAACGTCATGGTTTAACCCCAGCAGGCAACTAAGCCCCACACAGCCGCTCACTCACTCCCCCCTGGTGGGATGGGGGAGAGAATCAGAAGGGTAAAAGTGAGAAAACTCAGGGGCTGAGATAAAGACAGTTTAGTAAGTAAAGCAAAAGCCACGCACGCAAGCAAAGCAAAACAAGGAATTCATACACTCCTTCCCATGGGCAGGCAAGTGTTCAGCCATCTCCAGGAAAGCAGGGCTCCATCACGCGTAACAGTTACTTGGGAAGACAAATGCCATCATTCCGAACGTCCCCCCCTTCCTTCTTCTTCCCCAGCTTTATATACTGAGCATGACGTCATATGGTATGGAATAGCCCTTTGGCCAGTTTGGGTCAACTATCCTGGCTGTGTCCCCTCCCAACTTCTTCTGCACCTGGCAGAGCATGGGAAGCTGAAAAGTCCTTGACCAGTGCAAACATTACTTAGCAACAACTAAAACATCAGTGTGTTATCAACACTGTTTTCAGCACAAATCCAAAACATAGCCCCATACTAGCTACTATAAAGAAAATTAACTCTATCCCTGTCAAAACCAGCACAGCCAATTTGAAATCTGCACCTCTACCACTGGGGCATGGACTCAGGCAACACTGATGCAAGAAATACTGCTGCACAAGTCAAATGCAGCCTGCATCCTGCAAGCATAGCCTGCAGGCATCAGCAGGCATAAGAATAACTTGAGTAGTATTTTCTTCCTGCTCTTCACCTCAGTTTCCAGGCACCATCCCTAAACAAGCTGTTTTCCATTATTGGAATCCTATAAACATATTTCCTTCTCAGTTTTGTTACAAACCCTTATCTATATTTTAGAGACAAGATTACATGGCATACTCTCCAAACTTTCCAGCATGACATATCAGAACTTCCTCATAGCAGGAAACTTCCAAACAGCCATTGATGGTGCCCCTAATTTTGGGTGCTTGTTCCAAAGATGAGATTTAGTAACTGAAGCCCACCCTCCCATTCAAAGTATAATTTGCATTAGGTAACTTATGCCTAAGAGCTTGGTACCAGGTCACATGGAGCCTAGGACAGAGGGAATGCAGGGATTGTGGCTGTCCCTCTTTTCCTCAAGTTATGAAATTTCATTACACAATGCACAGACTGAACCCCCAAATACTCAAAAATTTAGGGCTGTTATTAGGTTGTAATCAGGGCCTCTTCCACTTCCGTTCTGCAATGTAGTTGTATCTCTTCTACCCTCCTCTCAGCAAGCTCTGCGGGAGGGCAAAGAAGCGGAAGCCAGGAAGGGGAAGGGTTGGAGCATGCCTGTCACTAGATATTCCTAGAATCATAAAATGGTTTGGGTTGGAAGGGACCTTTGAAGATCATCTAGTCCAACTCCCTGCCATGAGCAGGGACATCTTTCACCAGATCAGGCTGCTCAAAGCAACCTGCTTGTTTCTACAGGGTTTCTAGGGATGGCTAACAATTACTGCATGTTACTATGGCTGAGATCGTAAGACTTCTCAGCTTTTCTTCTCCTCATTCTTGTGCTCGCCATTAACAGGCATACCCTGAGGTTCAGGCACAGGTTTCCCCCTCTTCTCCCAGGACCATGGAGCCGGGGCAAACCCCCTTTCCCTTCCCTCCCCAGGCATGCAGGAGGCAGCCAGCTGGGAGCCTGCCTTGGAAAAGGAGAAGCTCCCGACTCTTCAGAGAGGTGCCCGAGATGTGACAGGAAGCAGAGGGAGGCAGACAAGGAGGGGGTTGGACCCACTCGGAGTGGCGAGCTGATGCCAAAACCAAGGCATCCCTGACCCAAACACAAACCACATCACACACTTTAGTTTTCCTGATTTTGTCTCCCTTGTAGAATGACATGTTCAAAGTACTCATTTTCTACAAGATACCTCCCTGTAACATGCTGCACGTGTATGATGTTTTCATTGATTACCTAATTAGCAGGAGGAATTTTCAGTGCAGTAGCTCCAATTTGCTCTCAAATACTAGTCCACTCCTCAGACAGTTCTTATCTCAATGTATGCAATTCTTGCAGTGTGATTTTTAACACAAATGTTTTCCTGAATCTCAAGTACATTTACAGATATATTCTCTTTCTCTTAATTCTACCACAGCAGTTCTTAAAGCTTTCCCTGACTTTAAATAAGATGCTCTTGTGATAACCTACTTGCTTACTTGTTCTTTTTTTAAACTTTCCTTTCCATTCTCTAATTTTGTCTTTAATTATTAACACTTCTTCCTTTCTGGCTGACCTATTTGGATACTCACACCTCAACGTTTTCATTACTCTGTAGAAAGGTATCCTTCTGCTTATGTCCCTTTGCTCCACTAGCAACATTGATTTTTTTACTTTGCTCATAAAATGAGAATAAACATGTTGGAAGGGTTTCAACCAACTTCCATCTACTGCAGATCAAGATGAGATAGACATGGGATCAGACTGTACTACATTTGCTGCCTCTTACACCTTCCTATCAGGTATCACGCTCTGCCGTCTATCAGAGAGAGGCCGTCAGACCATCCAGGCATCGGGTCTGAGTGGGCACACATGTGCCCGTGTACCTCCACAGTTCCCTCAGATGGGTCTTATGCATACAACATTCACTCTGAATTATTCCAAAAAATGCTACCTCTTGCAACACCTGTGTAAGAATTACCTGGATGAAACAGGGAAACCAAGCACTGTCAGGATTAGCTGACCTTAGGTAACTAACAACAGTTTTTACCACTCTTTCAAATGATGAAGTAGTATCAAATTGTGGTATCATTGCATCAACTTTCCCCACTTCCCTGACATGTATTGCCACATACTGTCTCAAACAACACTGTATGTATATCCTTCAGAGGAGGACTCAGGCCCTTGCTGTGAGTGAAGCGCTTGGCATAGCTGGAGCCCTGGCTCATTACAGGATAAGGAGCTTTTTTTCTCATTTTACTCAGAAGTGCTAACAGAAAGATCCAAATTTTAGGTTCAGGTAGCTGAGACTAGCGCTACCTCCAGTTAGACCAGGGACCTAGTGACTCAGCTGGATAACATCTACAACTTTTAAAACTTTTTTGTTTCAAGGTGAGAAGTAATGCTTCAAAAATCAGGATTACCTAAGAAGTCATGCCAGGTGGTAGACCAAAAAAAATATTTTTCTTTCCCTGACTGCAGTTTATAAACAGGGCATGCACATGAATGTACACTTCTTAGCTCACTTGATACCTTTAATAGCTAGGCTGTCAGTCACCATGCCTTTCATCCTTTTGAAAATATTTCTGTATATCCAAAGTAAACATAAATAGCTATCAGCAAAAATCTTCACGACTCAAACCACTGGCTGTTTTACAGCAACTTTATATAAATGACTGCAGTGAGGTAGTGTCAGGAAAAATCAGGCCATATGATTTTACAGTGAAATTTCTGTTTCTCATGGTTGTTTTTCCCTTACGTTCCTCCTCATTATCTGCAGACAACCCTTCGGTTATAGCTTCTGCCTTAGTGCTCTCCTGTTACTACTCAAAATTATTTTCTCTGTTCTTCGAAGAACTGATGCCAGTAAACCATCTCAATCCTAATCAGTTGTTGAAGGGAAAGTGTCTTGTTTTATGTAGTTTTGAAATCCCTTTCTGTATAACCCTCCTAGGCAAGTGCTGGTGAGACACAGCATACGGGGTTTACTATGTAATACCCTTACTTGCACAACAGCATGCTTAGATGCTGGCTAGATAGGAGGTAACACTTTGGTTTAAAAAATAAAAACAACTCATTGGTCTTACATAAGAACACTTGTTCTGACTTGCAAAATCTTTTTTATATTTTTTTAAAGTATAGGGAAGCAAAACTTTTTTTTTTCCTAATTAAAACATTATCTATAAGGATGTGTTGTTTCACCTTTTGAAGTAACCTGCAGCAGGAAAGATCTCATTTTGAGAGACAGAGTTTTGCTTTGCTGTTTCCCCCCCACCCCCCCTCAACATAGTACTTTTTAACTGATGAGCACTTGTGCAAGGGCTCTCCCTTGCTGTGGTGAAGATTTTGCAACAGCAACTCTTCCATCTGGGCACAGGCAATAGATTAACAGAGCTCCAGCATCCTCCAACTTGCTCCTTCTCTATAGAAGCACCAGTGTCCTCACAAAGGCCAAGTTAAATATATGTGCAGTCTTTTTAATTGGGTCTTTTACATCCTCCAGAGTCTGTCCCTTCCTGCTAACCTAAAAACCATCTTGATTTTCTGAGAGCTATGAGGTCTAACACAGCTCCCTGCTTATGGCGGAAAAAGGCAAATGATCTGCTTCCTGTTTAAGAGAGTAATGTTACTCAAGGTTTCTCTCATGCTAAATTTGAATGGAAATTGCAATTTAGTGAAAAAATGTACAAAACAAAACTTACAATCTTCTTTTTATTAACTAAAACAAAAAAAACCCTGTTTTGGGCTTAGTACCCAAGGAAGAAAGCACAAAAAGATAAGTCACATTTAAAATGGAATTATTTCCTAATAAAGACAGTAGTAATTTTAGTTACTTTAACTACACTTAAAATGATTAATGATTTTGAGTCACCACAGGCTAGATTTTCAAAGGTATTTAGCTCCTGAAATACCTAACAGTTGCTTTGTAGATTATTAAGTGCCTAATCTGGTTAAGTATCAAACTCCTAGTACTTGTTTGTCCACTGCATCATTAAAGGCTTTGAAAATCTAAACTCATATCTTTTTTTTAAAGTTATTAAAATCTCATTTTAATAACTTTAAAATGTAGATCTCATCCTCTCCCATGTTTTTTCTTTCACCAGATCAGAAGAGGTAAATAGGTTCTTCTGTTTTCATCTCTGGGTTGGCTTCTCAGCTGTGAAATGAAATCTAAAATAAAGGACATATAACTGAAAACAATCCACTGATACAGAATACTTTTATTCAAGTATTTGAATACGATGCTTAGATCTGGAGAAAACCCAGTTAACTTTTATAACAACCTAATTCAAAAGAGAATGGCGACCATAAAAAATAACAACTGGGATTCACCTGCTTTGAAATCTTGCAGTGGAGCTGCAAGCAGCACTGGGCTGCGGTTCTGGATGTGGAACATGAGCTTATGCTTGGTCAGGTACTGGTGCTCAGTGACACTGTATCCTCCTGACTCACACAGGGCACTAACGCACAAACCTTGCCTGAACTCTTCCACAGATCATGGGAGGTCATCGCTAGCTACTGACTAATTCAGTGAACTAAAACCATAGCATCAGTGCAGACAGGATCCTTTACAAAACGGAAACTTCTCCAAGAATATAAGGATACTTCTTCCTCTTCTGATGATAAAACAGATTTGACCCAGGGTGTGTTCTCATGTTTGACTTAAGCTAATCTAAGATTGTGCTACTGCTGGAAAAGCTGTGAAGTTCTTCCCTCCTCTTCCTTTCCCCCGTAATTTCCATCAGGTCTCCTTATGGTGGCACTAGTTGGGAGCAGAAATTTGATCTGAGTGATGTGTGTGTGTTTTTGGGAATACGGCTGGGGCTACAGTGTTACCTTCAGCTGATGAATGAGGTTATGAGTCTCCCCACAGAGGCACATGATCACTCTGGTCAACACAAGGGAAGCTGCATGGGTGTTTAGATGGGGAAAAGAAGCAAAGGAAAATAATGTTCATAAATTGAAAAAAAATGTTTAAAAAGTCAAACATATACTTTTCATAGGTATTACATGGCTAAATAGCTTTCCCAACTGCTCATATGCATTCACAAACACCTATAACAGGCACTGCATTTTATAGTAAGAACGTTCTTCCAAGCCACTTTTCTGGCTGAGCCGTTAGTAAACTTTGGCTGTTGCAGGAACAGATACACTCTAGGTCTAATTGCAAGAAGCAGGGCTGGACGACAAGCTTGAAGATTTTTAAAAGCCAAAATGGACAGTGATAATCAGTCTGAACTCTTGCATAGGTCAGGCCAGAGAATGTCTTTATTTCTGGTCCATGTACAGTAATTCAGAGTAGCCAGACAAAACAGAAAAACCTTCTGGCAGAGCTATTACAGGTAATGCTAGATCCAAGTTAAACTATTTGCAAATGCTGAAACAGGTACTTACGGAGTCAGCCCTAGTCTATGAGACACAAATGTAACATTCTACATATACTTACATATACAACATTATTAATTCTCAGTAATATACAATCAATGTGGACAACAGGCTGTACACTATTGTTAAAAAGCAACTACTGCAACTCATATGTGTTTCTGTGAGGTTTCATCAGCAGATTACAATATTAAGCTGATATAAAACCCTACGTTGCCTACTCCATACATGACACAAAGAAAACCAGATTGAAAATGGTATAAAGAGAAAAATAAAGAAATCTTATTCACAAAATACATAGAGAATCTTAAACTAAAATCCACTCGCTATAGTTCTGGGGTATAAGAATATAAATGCAAATTTACAGGGTTTTGGTGCAGCTTTCTTCCCTGGGATAAACACTGGTGGCAGAACAGCCCACACAGGCTTGCTCTGCCAGCAGGCAGAACCCAGCTAATGAAATGTAGAAGAGAGGAAGGTCAGCTCCACAGAAAAAAGGAGCATACCTAGGCAAAAGATCCTCTATAATCAGTTCTTCAGTGTAGTTGTGCCCATGGACACACAGCTGGCAATCTGTACCTAAACAGAACTTAGACTGCTGAATAAAAGGTAAAAAAAAAAGAAAAGAATAAAAAAAAAATGGAACCATGAATTAAATATCTCAGATATGTTTTACTTACCCGTATATATGCACATACATATTATTCCCTTTTAATGTGTTTCTCTGGGGATATGGAAAGGAGCTTCCATGCAACAACCTTCTCCTTTCAAATTAATCTTAAATACTGAACAATCCAGAGGTCTTTATGAAAGAAGTGTACTTATAATATATGAAATGAAAAGAATGTGCATTCAGCACCTGATTCATGCAAAGAAATAGCACTGAGCATGCTAAAGAGTATTAATTTGAACTGAAGATAGTTAAATTAACATGTGTCATTCCTATTGTCAATACATGTAACTAATTTTATTCCCTTTCACAATGGTTTGGTTTGTTTGCATCAAGATCATCCACAAAAATCTGAAAGAAATCTTATTTCACCCTTCACAAAACCATAAAGCCTTCAAACAGACAAGATCTCCAGCTCTTTGAAAGGTCATTCTGGACCGTGATGTCTTGGTGTCTCCTGAAACTTAGAGGATATCTTCACAACAGGGACATATTGTGCTGTTGTACATATTGTGCATGTCTTACACAGATTCGCTATAGTCAAATGCAGAACACTGTCTGTGACATTCATTTCTTCTAGAGTTGCTCTAAACAGGAGCAACAAATGAAAGAACACAGTACTCTCCCTTCAGTTCTGGGGGAAACTTCACTAGAAGCCAGCTGATGATACAACATTTCACCAGAATACTGCTAGAAGTCGCATTTGTCATTAACACGACTGTCTGTCATTTAAGCTCTTGAGTAAATACTATGCATATAATATTTTGTATTTTAATGTTTTCTGCTAGGCATGAATGGATGGGGATGTAAGATAAGGGATTTGTTGGGGCTTTTTTTAGCAATAAGGGGAAGTACGGATGTTACACTGTGTACTTAACATGCCAGAATATCCATAAGAAGTTACTTAAAGCAGTTCAGAGCTCACAGAGCAGAAAACAGGACTGTGGCAACTGGCATCAATACTAGTGACAGTCTGTATCTTCTGCAGGTGAGGCACCCCACCATGCCACCCTGGTTGGCAATAAAGTGCAGGATAAATTTCACAGCATTGATGGAATACCAAAAAAACTGTTGCATATAAAGAGGCATTTTATGTTCAAGGTGTTTGAATTTTGTGTTAGTAAACATAATGTTGGAGTTTTTAAAAGATTCAATAACGCTTTATTAAAGTGAAATAAGTGTTCATGAATATGGACAAACATTGTAACTAATAATTATTTAAAAAGACAACAGTAACTTATGATTGAGAAGCACACAAGCCCTATGCTTTATTATTTTAAAACCTGAGGTTTCAGAAATAATCATGTCATAATTTTGAGAGCTTGGCTTATGAGAACCACCAACGTAGGGGCAAGCAACATTGTTTGCACAGAAGAAACACTTGGTGATACCAATCTATGAAAGAATGGAAGCAATTCACCCCTTCACTCTCTTCCTGTCCATCTGTACATGGTCCCTTGCTTGGCTAGAAGGGAGAAGCTAAAGGTAGAATACAGAGGTGGGACTTATTTGACAATGCAGATATTTACAGCATAACCTCATTTCAGCTACTCAGCTTGGATGTCTTCTAGTCAATATAAAGAAATAAGAGCTGATTCATCCCATTTTAATACTGACATCTACAACAGATCACATGGATTAAACTCTAATAATACCTGTTTCTCTCCAAGGACTGTAAAGGGAGCTTGAAGTGACTAGCTTAGGTATGGACATCTATTCAGCAAATGTCTGAGTTTGGCAAGATGACACCCCCGTTATCCAGATCAGGAAACTAACTCCTAGTTAAAACCCCCAAAACAGTGAGGCTGGTTTTCTCCACAGGCTGTTCCTCTTTTGGGACTAGCAAGCCTTTTAAGATGCAAAGCCACTAGGAGAGCACAAAGCTATTTCTTACCATCTTCAGCTTGAAGCACAATCTATTTATTTCTATTTATAAATATAGACTATTTATTTCCCTAAAAACTGTTTTAAATACTAAATTTAGCCTCCTATACCTAAAATCAGGATCAAAGTGAAAATCTGAAACCACCTAATAAAAAGGACGATAAATCTATTGAAGGAACTGCACTTGTTCCTTCTAGACCTCTGCTGTGAGAATGGAGCAATGCTACTGCATATGGAATTTCCTTCTGCTATTCCTCCTGCAAGTATCAAGAGTGAAGAAAAGCAAAAAGCAAAGGAGATGAGAAAAGAAAGCTGTCTGCAACTCCTGCAACAACAGGCATTGCCTATAGGTAACACACAATGAAGTTTAATGTAGGTCTATAGGATTGCTTGACAGTTTTACCATTTATCTTTCACAAATAGCAAAAAAAAAAGTAGATTACTTCTACTTTATAATATTTAGTGGGAAAGATTGTGGTAATAAAGTGAAAGAAAGTGGTAATATTTAGTGGGAAAGATTGCCAATAAAAAGAAGAATCAGGAAATGCCTAAATGATTACAATAATCTTGGAAAGTGGACTAAGACAAGTGGTATGATTTTCAGTAATACATAGTGGATTATGAACCAAAGTACTTGTAGAAGTAGTAGGGGAAATATTCAACAAAACTGTGGTAAAATTGTATTAACTTGACTTTGCCTTTTGTTGAGCTTCATGAGATTCCTGTTAAACAGTACTGGCCCCAGTATCGACCCATGGGCTACACTGTTAATGACTGACCTCCAGCTAGACTTCGTGCTGCTAATCACAACCCAGACAGCCTGGCAGCTCAGTTTTCAACCCACCTCACTGTCCATTCATCTAGTTTGTATTTCATCATTTTGCCTATGAGGCTGTTGCAGGAGATACTGTCAAAAGCCTTTCTAAAGTTGAGATAAACAGCTCCTTTGCTCTTCCATCATCCACCAAGCCAGTTATCTTGCTTTAGAAGGCTATCGAGTTGGAAATGCATCATCTCCCCTTCATACAAACATGCTGACTGCTCCCAGTCATCTACTTCTCTTATGTTTGGAAATGGGTTAGTGGATTATTTGCTCCATCACTTTCCCAGGCATTATGGTAAGTGTGACCAGCCAGTAGTTCCCTGGATCCTCTTTCTTGCCCTTCTTGAAGAAAGGAGTCACATTTGCTCCCTTCCAGTCCTCAGGAACCTCCCCCAGTTGCCATGAGCTTTCAAAGACTATCAGGACTGGCCTGACAGTGATGTCAGCCAGCTTCCTCAGCACTTGTGATTGCATCCTATCAGGTCCCATGGACTCTCGTATGTCCAGTTTGTTTAAAATGTTCCCTAACCTGTTATCCCTGTACCAAGGGTAAGTTTGCCTTAGTTCAGGCCTTCCTACTAGTCTCTGGGATCTGGGATTCCTGAAGGCCTCCTGAAGGTAAAGACTGAGGCAAAGAAGGCATTGACTACCTCTGCCTTTTCTATCTCCATCACCATCATTCTTCTTGCTGCTGAGTGAAGTTTACACAGTCACTGAGACCTCTTTCAGGATGGGCTTTCAAGTTGGAGGAATCAAAATATAACAATAGATTATGCAGAAGTATTCTTAACCCTGAAACCAGATAAAGGACAAACTGTAACAGTACTCTTACTTAAGAGTCCCATAATATTTAGTATGACAAATCTAAACTTGAATTACATTATTACTAGCTTCTAAAGAGAGAATTGCTAATTTTCTAGTTCCAGAATGAACTTAGAATTGGACTTGTACACATATGCTTTGTTTATCCTCAGTCCGCTCAGCAGAAAATGAAATACATTTCAGACCCTGAAATTCCATGTTGTGAGCTTAATTTAGTTTCTGGTATTCTGCTTTTCTTGTCATCCTTCTTTCGCCCTGGCATCTTTGTGTGATAGTAAAGCTTCTGCTGCAGATTAGACTTTTTGCTTCAGAGTAGAGCCTCAGCATCTAGTGGAAATCTAATGCTTGAATGATTCTACATACAACAGTCAATAACTGTCCATGATAAATCTAAACAAGTCCTCTCAGAAGTACTTTAAGGTGACTCACTGAACAAAGTGGTACTGAGTTTTAATAACCTTTATAGTCATTAAAGTTACGTCTTCCTGGACAGACCAGCGATTCAACTACATTAAACCACTATCGTGGTTTAACCCCAGTCAGCAACTAAGCACCACACAGCCGCTTGCTCACCCTCCCCGCCTCCACCAGAGGGATGGGGGAGAGAATCAGAAAAAAAGTAAAACCCATGGGTTGAGATAAAGACAGCTTAATAGGACAGCAGAGGAAGAGAAAAATAATAATCATAATCATAATAAATGATAAAAAAAGTACAAAACAAACTATGCACAAGGCAATTGGTCACCACCCACTGACCGATGCCCATCCCATCCCCGAACAGTGATCACTGCCCCCCGGCCAGCTCCCCCCAGTGTATATACTGAGCATGACGTCATATGGTATGGAATAGCTCTTTGGCCACTTTGGGTCAGCTGTCCTGGCTGTGTCCCCTCACAGCTTCTTGTGCACCTGGCAGAGCATGGGAAGCTGAAAAGTCCTTGACTAGTGCAAACATTACTTAGCAACAACTAAAACATCCCTGTGTTATCAACAGTATTCTCATACTAAATAAAAACCACAGCACTATACCAGCTACTAGGAAGAAAATTAACTCTACCCCAGCTGAAACCAGGACAACCACAAATGCCATGCCTATATTAATATCTGGGGCTGTTCTCTGGCCACAAGGCCAGACGGCACAAAACAGCCTACAAGCATACAGTAAAACATTTTCTAAATGTTGGTGGCACCATCCAACTCTCTCTCGAGTCCTCAGCTCTTGCCAACCTCTGAACTGTGCCTGAGAATTGTTAGGGGAGGCTGCAGGTTGGTCCAGGCAAAATGGGGAAGAAGTGGAGCAGCTTTGCTAGAGAGGGATTTCTCTGACTTGCATACAAGGAACAGGAGAGAACAGACAGGCTGGCAAGAGATTGACTAGTTTAAAGATCCTAAACAAAGCAGGAAATACAGGACAACTGAGGTTGCAATAAGAAAGATGACACTTGTTGACTGCCCCTCTCTTTACCAATATGCAGACTAAACATTATGATTAAAAATTATTTTGCCAACCCTTTATTGTTTGCATCACAAATTACCCCAGAAAAGGTTTATTAGGGAGAGCAGATAATTCACAACACAAAGTGAGCATAGGGATGCACAGTAACATGTTCTGCAACTAAAGCACGTTGCCATTACAGCAACCGTGAAATTGCAGAAACAGTAACTTCAAAGACACAGAGCAAAACCCCACATAAAGTCACAGCAATACCCTCAGGCAGTTCTAAAACAAACAAATAAACAAAAACCCCACTACACAGCCAGGTCCTTGGAAGAGGAGCCACTAGGTTGTATCATGCACAATATACATTGCTTATCTACAGAAAAATTTTCCTGGAAACAGTAATGTCTTCCAGTAATGGATGGGAAAGATTCCTTATTTCAAGAAATTTTAAATTTAAGTGCTACTAAAGTATATGATTAAAAAGCATGAACAGACATTTGTTGGGTCTTCAAAATTGTATCTGATTATAAAACTGTATTCCAACTTTGTGTAGCAGCTAGACGTTAGTATAACCTGTGCAAGAAGAATTTAAATTAATCTCATCTTGTGAAGCACTGTGCAATTTCAACTTCCCAGGAAACCCAAATATAATAAAGAATGTCCTGAGCTCCCCAAGTCAAGTTCCTAATTTAAGATCCAATCCCCCAAATTCATAAAAATCACATTCCAAATTAACCACTTTTAATTAGGAGCAATACAGAAAATTAATATGAGAGATACAGTTGATGAAATTTGTTCTTTATGAAAACCTAAATATATGAACTCAGTATCTATCTGCTTACAGCTGGTTTACCAGAAGTGCCATAAGGATTTCATTTCACTATCAGGGCATCTTTCATCATGAGAAGCAGTACAAAAAAATCTTCCATCTAACTCTAGTTGTGTTGAAAGAGTTTTCATGAGGTAGTCTTTTGTAATTAAGATGAATTTTACTATCTACACCCATTTGCAGGCAAAACAGTCCCTGAACCTAAACAGATTAATAAAATACTGATTTTTTAAAATTCTTATTGAAATTATGTAAGTATTTTCAGAAACTCCTAAACTTTTTGTTGTTGTTGTTTAAATTCAGGTACAGTAAGACAGCAAAGAAATGAAAATGAAGAAAACATTGAGAATTTTTATTTCAGAGATTCCAAGATTATCAGGTGATTTAACATGGATACAGTATGCTCCTATTAAATGTGTAAGGCTAGGTAAAGTATAAACAGCTGAAAAAAGTTACCTACCAAATGCACCCAACAAGTCTACAAAAGTATCTACAAGTAAACAAGCACTATAGAAGAAATATATTTTGAGTGATTTATATGCAGTGCACGGACCCATCTGACTGTCAAGAGAACATATGTCAATGTCATTAACTACATTACATTAGCTTATGTGAAGATTGCACTTCAGAAGAGGAACAAAACATACATCAGGAAGAAGGTTAAATCAAAGCCATTATGATAACCTTTAAGTTTAATTCTTTTAAAACATTGTACTTGGCTGATAAGCTTTTGACTACAGCAGATGCACTATTGTAAGACTTTAAAAGTAATGTCTGTCTTTCATGTACTGAAATGATATGTATTTCTCAAGTCTATGAAAATAATTATTGTAGATAATCTTTCCAATCCATAGCACAAAAATAATTCTTTATGGGCCAAAGATGGGCATATTTTTATGGTGAGTCTGCCCTTTAAGGTGCATCTTAAATCAGAAAAAAAGAATAAAAGATTCTATTGTCTCATAATGGCCAAAGAAAGATTTGCTTAAAAATAATGTCAACAAACCCTCATGGATTTACTGCACATGAAATGCAGTTAAGGCCACTACCATTTGATGTAAAGAGTGACTGGCTTGTTCTTAAATCTTTTAAAACATTTTTGTATGTTTCCTATTTTATTAACATTTCTTGGGACTCTGATTTTCTATTTTAAAATTCAATACATTTTATATTAACATACTTTTTGGAGATACAACCAGTGTTGAATATTAATTCAATGTTCCTTCTTGAAAATTATATACATGTACAAACGAAAGAGCCTGTTATGTTTCCCAGAAGGCGAGAATTCAGCACAAGTTTTAACATTTCACTCTACACTTTATTCATAATCCTCTAGGTAGGACACAGCAGAAAGCCAAAGGGTCAAACTCGCAAACCATGTTACTAAATCAGATTCTTTTTCACATGCTATTTATACAGCAGCACACATAGAAACTTGTGCTGAAATCAGGAAGCAAGTGCTGTAATTGCTTCACAAGGTCTTTTAGCACAGTGAATCTATAAACCCTCAGACATTGTAAGATTTGAGGTATATTACTGTACGTACAATGGCGCTTGTTCACTTCAACACTGGGGTCTGCTTTAAAGCAGGAGTCTTAACACCTATAACAACTGATGGTGGCAATCTAAATCTAGGAGACAACTAACCAGTTTTTAAAAAAACAAACAAACAAACAACAAACCATAAAACAAAAATCCAAGCCACAATAGCAGAAGGAGCCTTCCCTATCTTAACTTCACCTTCCTCCCTATCTTCCCCCTCATCTTCAAGTTCAAGTCACTCCCCAATGGACATAGAGAGCTTCCTTTATGTCCCAAATACAACTTAAAGGTGAGGCAGCATCTTCATCACTTGCCTACAAGAACATTAGGAAATCAATCTCCACAGTCCATAAAATACCAGCGAACCCAAGAAGAAAACAAGTTTGACAACATGCATATATTACATCAGACTTCAAAATGCAGAATCCAGAGCTTTCCTCTGAATCACTGACCCATCCTTTCCAAAGAAAATGACACTTTAAAAAACATTCAAGAACTAAAATGCTGAAGAGTATATTAAGTATTATATGTAGAAATATGTAAGTGAGCATAAAAATACAGAAATCAGAGAGAAAAGCAAGACATTATGAATTTGATAGTTTCTATTAATAAAGCAGTGGTCACTCACCCAGATCAGTGGGTGAATACACACTCAATCAGCAATGTACCAATTTTATAGCATGGTGGCATATCTTAACATAAGGCTTAATAAAACACAGTAACATACAGAACCGATGCCAGTTTACAATATGAACAGCAAATAAAAAAATGCAACACCGCCCTCCCCCTGCATTTTCAATCAGCAGAAGGTCTTGCTAACAGTATTATGGGGAAACCAAGCCAATTTTTTTCAAGTGAGGAAGGAAAGAGAAGAACTTTGGGACAAGCCAGTCTTGCCTTCCCTTCTGCTGTCAGTGGGTGACACTTGTAAAATGCAGCACCAACACAAGCCATTCTACCAAACTTCAATGTGCAGGGTGACACTAGGTGTACCATAAGTGAACAGCAATTATCCTATGCAGATTACAAGCATACGTTATTACCATGCAGTACAATTTATTCAGAGAGGAGGTAGGATATTCAAATCTTCACTAAATTAAAATACTGAACACAGATCATTATAACTCATTTGAATCAAGACATGTACTGTACCCATGACTTCAAGCATCCTTATTAAAAGTAATTAGATTTTGGCAAGTCTTTCCCAATTAGCATAGCCAGTCAAAAGAAAAAAAAATCATACATACTGTCTGCTTTATCCCCATGTGTCATGAAAAATTAAATAATTTATTCATATCACTGTTGAATAACTTTTAAATATTTTTCTTATATATAAACCCTTCTTTCTTTTATTATTTTCAGTATTTTAATTTACATACAAACATGGTGTCAAATCAACTTACTTATTTTAGAAAGTGACTTTGCTAGACTGTATGCTGGTCTGAACTCCAGAAATGCTTTGAGAGAGTGCCTCAAGACTTCTAACTGCGACAATATTTTCACTGAAAAAAAAAGCAGTGAATTTGTTACTGAATACTAGCTATTCTGTTGTAAAATCACAGACCAGCAACCTACATTCTTACTTTGAGTAGCTATATAAAGTACTGTTAACACTGACCTTCCTTACATTAACTCACAGCAACACCACAATGCTTTTACAAAAGTAGAGATAATGTGTTGGTCCTACAGAATACACAAAGCTTATTTTGGCTGTGAAGACAATGCCTGAGTCACAGGCATACAGCCATGAAATGCAGGTGTGCCTTGCCCAGGGAGAGGCAGAAAATCCAAAGTATTTTTCTCACCTTCTGTTCTTCAAAACTGACACATCAGTCAACAAGCATTATTCAACAATAATGTAGGCTACCTGCATATGAAAATGAAGAAGGAGAAGAAAAAAGCCCACAACATACTAATAACAGTACTAGAAGTGGATTTTCAATGGTACTTACTTAAACAAACATCCCCAGCTCACAATACAAATGGCTTCCAAGTAGAACTTAACTATTATGGGGTTTTGTAGTATTTTGACCTTTGTAATTTCTGTATTGTTTATTCTGCTTTCTTCAGAAAATTAACAATCCCAGCCAAAATCTCACATGTCTTTGCCATGTACAGAGAGGAAACTCAAACAACAACAATATCAGCAGCCTTCTCCCAAAAAGAAATAAGAGTAAAAACTCACTTCCCTAGATTAAAATTAATAATTACAGACTAATTTTCTTCAGGCTGTTGTGCTTTTGAATATGAGTCAGCAGAGACGTTTAATGATGTTTAGCTAATCCATTTTAATTTTATGCACCTTCAGTTAGTTCAATTTACCTTTCCTAGGTACCTCTGTAAAGACATGGCCTCCTAAGGCCCCTTCGTTGCCCACTCTGTCTTTTTACAATTCTTTCTTTTCTCATTAACAAGCCATGGGTTTATCTTCAGGTTAAAAAAAGACACAGTTAATTTTGGTATGGTCCTTCCAGGGTAAGGTTTGGTCATGGCTATGATAGTATGCTGAGCTGAGGGCATGTCAGCAGATCTGTATAAGCTCAACTAATTCAGGTGATGAACCTCTCTATCAACAATAAATGGCCCTATAATGTTGATTATGATCACTTGTGTCTGTGTCGTCATTTTCCAAAAATAAAAAGCGTAACCATGAAATAGTAAAAATGAAAATTCAGATATCGGCAGTTGATATTAACCAAGCCCTGAAGTATGCAACAGCTCTAAACATTTTGAATTTAAAGAACAAGAAGAAATTAAGTGCTTTGTTGAAAGAAGAAAAAGGTATCTCTGTGCAGTGCATCAGTTTGGCAATGCCATGGTTTCTCCTCCCAGTCACAGTTTCTGTCCTCCTCTTGCCATGTGGGAATGAACACAATAACCCAGTGATGCCATTATTTGGATAGTCCTGCCTAGGCATACGTGAATGACTAACTTCATGATGACAGGACAGACAGATGTGTCACTCTTCTCAGGTTTCAGCTTTCATTTTTAAAGAGTGAGCTTCTAGCTATCACAGTTAAGAAAAAATTGTAAAACAAGCCTATCGCATGCAAGATGTCTCCCTGAGTCTGCACCAAGTCTGAAACAAGAGTCCCAATGTATGAACCAACCTATATCCTTGCACCTAGATGCCTTGATGTGTCACTATTCACTATTTTATTAGTTAAGCTCTTTAAAATAGAATAGAAGGAAAGAAAACAAGACGTACATGACTTCAGACTAAACTGCAAGTATGTCCTAAAACTAAGACAGGTTCATGGTCATATAAAAGACTAAGCAGAGATACGGGGATTAGAAGAAGGTAGAAGAGTCAAAATTATAAAGATTTCAAATATTTATATTAATAGATGACTAGGCTGAAACAAGGAAGTATGAATTACCACATTCTTCAGAGGGCTTCAGCAATGATCCAAAAGACTGCAGAGCAAGTATATCTACATATATATTTTTTATATATATTTAATACCTATCTATCTCAAGTGTTCAAGGTCAGGTTGGACAGGGCTTTGAGCAATGTGATCTAGAGGAAGATGTCCCTGCCCACAGCAGGGTGGTTGGACTAGATGATCTTTAGAGGTCCCTTCCAACCCAAACCTTTCCATCATTCTATGATACTGCTCTGTTTCCATTCTAACCTACATTTACAGCCCAAAAGACAATGGTCCAGAGGAATTCAAGCTTACTTTGTTAACCTGTTTTCAAAAACAAATCAAGTAAAGCTTCTCCCATTTATACTGCTGACCTACCAAATGAAAGACTACACCCATTTTTCCATCATGCTCCATCAATTGCTGATAGCAAGCAATTTGCATTACCTTTGAGTTAAGTGCCCTTGAGTGTACAGTAACACAGCTGCAGTGGATGTCGTAAGCATAATGGCAGCGTTCCAGACACACAAACTACACTAAAGTGCTCATATCTGATGCAGCACAAATGACGGAGTATTACTGCTAGTGTGGTAATTTGGGAGGGTGGAAAAAGAAAAGAGAGAAAGAATTGTATTTAAAGAAAAAGATCACAGAATAAAGGAGAAAGCTGGGTGGGCGCAACAGAGTATGGCTGTTGGAGACCAAACACAAGGCTATTTAAAGTTTTTTCTAACAAAAATGTTGATGTACAGGAAAAAACAGTGAAAAGTTACAGGAGAAAAAAACCCCAACAAACACAGACGTAATTAAGGGCAGAAAAGGTAGCTAGAAGACAAAAAGCAGCAAGTGAGAAAGAATAAGATACAGAGCGTCTATCCTGCCCAAAATAATGTGCTTTGACAGTCACCAACAGAGCACATCACCTCAGAAGAGCCTGTTCAGGCACTGGGAAGCACAGGAGCCTTGGGCATGTCTGAGTCACCTCACTTAAGATCTGATAAGGCTTTTTGCATTTTTTTTAAGCTGGGGAAGTAGAATAGGAAGGAGGAACAAAGCTCTATTTCCTAAGGTGCTGAAATACTTTAAATACCTTAACAAAGGTACAATGGAGGCTCTAAACCCCACACAAACGGTGCTGCCCTGTGTCATCTTTTAATATTGTATTCCCGTTCCTTCAGCAGTGTTTCAGCTCATGAGAAGGTACCCATGTAAGTTCAGCTGTCATTAAGGAATATAATACTAATATTTAAATAATCAATAACACTGTTTTATATACTTCATAGCTCTTCAAAGATCTGTATGATTGTACTACTTCCCCTTAGAAATTTAAAATTCCTCATTTCATCTGGAAACGCAGATACCTAAATTTAAAAAAGTGTATTTTTGTTTCTATAAAGGACTTCATTTCCTCTGATCACCTGACAGAAACACATCTTCAGTTTCAGTAGGGATGAGCTGGTATTGATTTCTTCCCCCCTAAAACCTTTTCAGTTTCAGTAGAGATGAGCTGGTACTGATTTTTTCCCCCCTAAAACCTTTTCAGTCCTCCTAGTAAAGATGATCTGATTGTTTTGCAACAAATCCTTTGTCCTCATGCTAATCTGTTGCCTATTTTTAGGCATATTTCAAATAATAGTTAAAAAAAACCCCAAAATAATCCAGACTTGCCATTAGCTTGACTGAAATCCACTCTTACACCTTGTTCCTACTTCTTAACAAGTAGAGAGTTAAACTCAACTATTAACTACAGACATTACAGGCTCCAGTGCAAGCCAGGAATTCAAAGCATGCATTTGACTATTTAGTGATGTTAATTTCTGGCTACACAAAAAAAATCAGCTAGACTGAAGAAGTCTGTGTATCCCCAAACCACTCTCCTCCAGAAAAGCAATGAGATACAGTATTAGAGCAGCAAGAGAGATACTTATACTGCAGCTATTGACTGCATTGTTTATTAAGTGGGGTTAAGCAAAATGGAGTTTAAAGCTCTAGAGAAACCACTGGTTTTCTTTAAATGCCAAGTACTAAAAAAAAAAATCCCCACAAGCAAGCAACATGAAATCAAAAATATGAAGAAAGTCTCTCTTTTTGGTTCCATCACTTTAACTCTAATGGCTGACATAATTTAACATAAATGGTACTTGATTGAAGCTATCTGAAGACTGTCTTGGGTTTTAAAACAGCATAAATTCTGACTGGAATCAGCTACTGAATCCTTCAGATATTACCAAAAAGGTTTAAAAGATATTGCACCAACATACTATTAACATAGCATTTCCTACCTGAAAACACAGAAGGTCTTTTCTTAGGGCGCCTTGGATGTATAGGCTCTATATTCCTAATATTTCTGTGAAACTTTCCTTTAAAATCATTTTCTAGCAGGATGTCTGGTGGCAGGCTTCTCCGTCTTGTTGATTTATAACGAGTCTGATAGGAATTCAGTTTACTCTTGGTCCTAGAGTAGAAGTTGCTGTCATCAACTGCCATTATAGAGCACTAACTGTTAAAGCCACCCCAGCACAAAGCCAATCCGAACATCTAGTGGTTACAGACCCAAGCAATCTCGGATGTTCTCATGCTCAACTCGGCACTCGTTGGGGAAGTTGAGCAAGTTGATAGGCGTGTGCTGGAACAGGTGTAGAGTTACTGCATCGCCCCTCCTTGCGTCAGTGAAACAGCACAGGGAAGCGACATGCTGAAATCATTCTTTTGAAAGTTCTGAGGTAATTAGGAAGTTCAACAAACCTGAGCTCAGCAGCACAATCCGTGCAAAGGGGAACATACAATTTAATACAAGGCACTGTCTAGGGCTAGCAGGGTTTATGATATACCAACAGCGTTTCTCAGATCAGTTCATTAATAGTTCATTAACTTGGCAACCTAAACAAGTGCTGCTAAACCTTAAAAAAAGAAAATAGAGGGGGGGGTGACCCTAACCCAAAAAAACCAACCCAGTCCCTAGACTAGGGACCGGTCTGGGGAAAGGTACAACCAGAACAGCATGTTCAGGTTTTCAGTCGTGTCCTTTGGCAATGTTACTTTTTAAAGACTGATAAACAGTCCAAAGCATAAAGGTTTTTATGACCACAACTATCAGTTTGGGGTTTCTTTCCTCAAGAAGCAATAATGTTATTTCCTACTGGAGTCAGTATCAAAGATCTGCCAGTGTGACTGATTTTCTCTCTATGTAACTGCTGATTAATAAAAATAAGCCATTTAAGTATGTGTGTGCCAAAGATGGTCTGTAAGTTCTCCATTTAACTAAGGGCCAAGGTACTTTTCTTGTTTTGTTCCAATTATCCCAATAAAATCTTTTGAACCTCCCAAGGATATGATCTTCCTTTCTCAAATGTTCAGAAAGAAGACAGCACAAATCCTAACATTTTCTATGAACTTGCTAATTTTCTTACTTGAATTCTATCATAAATGAGACAAAATGAATTAGTACATTAAAACTAACAGATCTTCTAACTACATACATTTTGCTGTTAAGTAACAGTAACTTTTAATATCGCAAAGCAAATAAGCAGAATGGTAATTCAAAGTGAGAGTAACTAATGTTTCAACCATAGATACCTAGGGCAAACTGATTTTAACACCTGAAGATAGAACTTGATTTCTCTGAATCATTTAAAATACTTAAGCCATGAATGCTTTAATTACTTTCCTAAAGATAGGGTACACTGTATGATTGGAGTAATGATCAAGAGATTGGCTGCTCCAAATATAGTTTTTGTATGAAATTCAGTACAACCTTTATTATTGCTGACAAGAAATAAACTGTTCACCTACATGCTTTTGGAAGGGAAGAGGGGAAATGATGTATCTTAATATGTATCTATGCAGCTTTTTAAATACCTTAGTGTGTTAGAAATGCAGAAAGATGCAAAGAGTCTGCTAGATTTTGTCGTCTTCCTCTGGAAATTAAATTGCATTTGGCTGGAAGTTGAAATTATGAACCTAAGAATCCAATCTTAAATACATTGGACCCAGAAATCATACCTTGCATTCAGAACAAAATGACTATTTAAACCAAAATGATTTAAACTAAGTGAACACTAACTGTAGATAGCAAACTGATTATTTCTGGTCCTGCTGAGTATTCAAAGGATTGTGAGCTCTGTTTATATGCAGAAATAACTTTTGAAAATCCCACTGGACTCCAAAATAGGTTAGGTGGTGGGAATTAGGTTATAACCAAAGGGAATTGTATGTCTAAATTGCTCAGGTACTTTTTAAAAATTCCTCTAGACACTGGTCTTCATCATCAGAGGCCAAAATACTTCCTTCATGTCCTTCAAATCTGTAGAATCTGTGGATCTCATCCTCTTTTTTTCCCAGTTAATAAAAAAAAAAACAGGTCAGAGAAGCTTTTCTTGCTTCCCCTTCTCTTCCAAGTCCACTTGCTTTTTCAACTTTGACTGAACCAACATAAAAATATTCAGTCCATTCCCGATAGTCCAACTAAGCCCAAAGTAACTGAATCAAAAGCTTTTCAAAACAACAGAAAGTCCTTAAATCTGAGCAAATATAAATATGTTTGAGCCATGTGTGAAGACCGAGAAATAACAAATACCAAATGCAGGAATTGACATTTAAGGAGCTTTAAACTGAAATTTGACAGAAGTTTTAAATAAAATTTCAACATCTTCAGTAAGTGACCTAACCACCAGGCTACAGGATATTCTGGAAACAGCTCTTAACTTTTCCTGCTGAAACTACTCCAACACAAATAAATAATTAAATATTCATTAGAAGAGTGACTTGAAAGTGAATGTCCCATATTCTAGCTGAGTGATACAATTGCAGCACTATACAATCTTACCTTCTCCAGTCCAATGAATATTCATGCCAAGTGGAGCATTTCCAACAGCAGAAATTGCTGCTGGGATACTCAAAGGTGCGATAGTGACCACACTCTTTCAGACGGGGCGGGGGGGGGAGGGTGGAGGTGAGACCTGTCAAGGGCGCAAGCCCCTGATCCAGCAGCCGTACACAGGAATCTAAGAACACTTTACCCTTGAGTGGCCTTCAGGTGGAAATCCAGAAGAGGACAGGTGAAAACCCCAAACATCTCATCACTAAATTGCCTTTTGTAGGATCCACTCTAGAACGCATACTTTAAAAATTCATCCAGACCTAAAAATCAAGACGGGCAAATACTTGTGCTGAAAACTGAATATCCTAAGCAGGTAAAGTAAAGGAATATGCAGCAGTAGACAGAACCTGAGGGTCCTGGTGGTATCTGAAAGTTGTTGGAGTGAGGTGCCTAAGTCCCATTTTAGTAGCCTAACTCTTTTAGTGATGTAGTTTATGTATCTCCTGTTGGTCATTTTCTCATCTTTGAGATATATGTGTAAAAACTTAACAGTCTACTCCCAAGTGAGACCACTACAGAATAAGTTACAGAACAATACAAAGGACAAAACCGGGAATGAGGGAGGAAGAGGGACTTGGAAGAGCTGATTATTAATTATAAGACCAAAGAAATAAAGCAGATGCACTCAGCATTCAAAAAAGATTTTACGATTCAGCAGAGGAAGAAAGGAAAAGAGCACTCTTGGTAAAATCTGGGATTCTTCTCCAGTGAGGCTGCAGTGACAACATCCCTCTCAGACCTCCTATTGTCTACTTAGAGATGGAAGCTTTGCACCTTTATAGATGGAAATAAAACCAGAAAAAAAAATCCAAGAAAAAATGCAAGCATGATGTGTGGAAATAAACTTGTTAACTTATATGCAATTAATCACAAGGCTCCTACCATATATATCCAGGAATCCAGAAGGAAATCAAGAATCAAATGGTTGAATTAAAATAAGTGAATAATTGAAAATTACAATAGAGACTGGAGAATGAAATATTTCTTTTTTTTTTTTTTAGAAGGCTATAGCATAGTTTAAGGAATTACACTTCACTGAGCCTTTTATCTGAAAGTCTGATTAAAATGATAATTAAGAATTGAGTAAAACACCAAGAATACAACACAATAGGACTAATCAACATGGCTGGCAAAAAAAAAAAAAGTGTCATTAATCTATTACAGTTGTTTGAGCATAGAAGATAAAAGAAGACTCATTATTTATTTATGCTGTCAAAGGTTTACACAAGATCCTTCAGAAGAGATTACTACAAGAAAGTAATCATTGTATTACGTTCAGAACTGAATCATGAAAGTGCTCAAATGATGAAAAACAAAGCATGGGACTTATAATTTGGCTACATTTTCATGCTGGCAAGAGTTTAAGGCTTCAAGCTTCTCTGGTAGGTTCTGTGTAGTTCAGTACTTTCTTACAATTTTGAAAGCTCAGTATAATAATCATTGGGTTTATCCATTATGGTCGAAGGCTAAATCGGAACATCATACCCCTTGCCTCCGGCAGACTACCCAATTGTAGTGTCTGCAGTTTCTATTACTATTTCTTTTGTTTAAAGTTTGGTAAATAAAAGCTAAAGGAAACTGATGTTTGCTAACTGATTTGTGTTTGGACGATACTCTGTATTGCAGAAATACAGATTTGAGGCTACAAAATTAGCATGGTCCAGGTCATAAAAAAATAAGTTTTCTCACAGGAATAATTATCACTAGCTTTTTGTTTAATAGTACAGCAGCAAATCTTGTTATATTTTATGTGCAATAAGCCATGTGTTACTATGACTGTATTAGAGCTGTCATTCTCATTTTCAGCTGAGGAAATATTTGTGCTTATCAACAGCAGAAATAAGAAAAGGTTTCCTAAAAAGTGTTTTCAGTGTGTCAGCTGGTGCAGGCTGGCTCAGAAAATCTGTATTATGGAAGAAAAAAAACACCACCACAATGAGTTCCTGTCTGATTTCGTAAAGTAACTTCCATATCAGTACACATTGATTCATGGACCTTCCCACCATACCAGAGTAGAATGGTATGTAAATACCTCCAAGGGAGGATGAGGCCTCTTAGCCATGTATGTTGGAGGAACTGCAATGGTAGAAAAGGAAAGTTTGATCTTTACTAACATTTCAACCAGCACAACTCAATCAATCAATCAATCAATCAATAAATAAAGCCTCATTCTTCTTCTTGCCTGTGGCCCATGGAGCCTCTCTCCTTCTTGCATTAGCACGCATTTTGTGAGGCTGAAAAGCAAACCATGGCACAAACCTAGGTTACCTTTTGTTTATTTATTTATTTTTAGCCACGCTGCTACAAGGGACAAAAAGACAGGAGTAAGCATCCTGGACAGAAATATATGAATCATTTCTTTTAGTGACTCTGCCAGGTTACCCCTAGTTAAAATATTTGTAAAACTAAGGTTACAAAGGCAATGTTCAGGCTAGTTACTGCATTTTGGGTGGGTTTTACAGGTGTCAGAAATGTTTAAAGACATCAAGTTGATAACAACCAAGTTGAGTATTCTTGGATACCTGCTTGCTCAGAGGAGACTGTTTAACAGTACATACCCATTTAGAAAACTTTTTCTTCTTTTTTCCCATAAGCACTTATTACCCAGGTCTCATCCCCTATACATAGCAGAACAGTTGCATATCTGTGAATGTATCTGTGCTATGAAGTCTCTAACCTCCTTTGTTTTGCATTTCAAATAGGGAAGTTAAACAATGCAATAAGAGAAAACGGGGAATCAAAAAGTGAGGAAAATATACAGCTGTTCAAACCCTCCAACTGTTATTCGAAAATGATTTGTTTAATTTTCTGGAATAACCTGGTTGTCTTAATCCACAGAATGTGAACATCTGACACGTCCTCTGCTTGAATTAACCCATTTCTTCCAGTCTGATACTGTTATAAGCAACGAGCCTGGATCTGATACAGCCCTAGCATCCAAAAAACCTCTCTTCAATCAAGCATCATTTTTCAGAAGTGGGTATAAGAGGAAAGGGTCAACAAATAATCAGTCATGGTCATACTCTCAAAGACAGCAAAGAGATCATTTTAGGTTCACATTAATTTCTACCCGTGTAGCAAATGCTTGACTCAGAATAGTGCAATTAGGACTTAGTTGCCAGGCTACACCTGACCTTAGAGCAAGCCAAACTAGAGTATTAGATACTAGTCATATCATGCACTACATTTACAATTTTAATTTGCGATAGATAACTTAATATGGAATTACAGTCACAGAAAAGAGAAATAAGATTTCAGCCCAGACAATTCCTCACCTCCCTCAAACACAAACAGATAAACCATGAAGAGAATACAGCTTTTCCAGAATTGCTTTCTATGTTGGTATGCTGATTTTAAGGATGAATATTGACAAGAGATATGACAGTTTCAACTGCATTGTCTTTCAGCAGAAAGAAGATAAGCACCTTTAATTTGTAGTCATATTCTTGTTTGCTAACAACAAACAAAATATATGGTTAAAGCTGTAATCTGGTTCTAAGATAATATTAGTCCTCCCTTACTGTTTGATCCATAATGCGCACTTCCCATATTAAGAGGGGAAGCTGATTCATGTCACAGCATTTCATAAGCAGAGCAATTCATATGCTAATGTACATTTGTAATAATTTCACTTCACACTGATGTTCCCATTACTTGATAGCTGTCACAGCCTTATCTTCACAAGGACTTGAAAGCCAATCCTTCTCCAACAGAAGAGCAGCACAAACCCTGGAACAGGCGTTTTCTGGCTGGGTAGAGTGTAGAGGCACAGCGCAGGAACCCAGCCAGCTGATGGGGCTCCTCACAGACAGCCTCAGAGCTGCCAGGACACATGGCTTTGCCCGAGCGGCAGCCCAGAGGCTGGGCATCTTCCAAAGATCAAAGGCTGAGGGTGGAACTTGCCAGAATCCGCATGACGGTAACACTCACTATTACAAAATCATGCTTGCTATTATTCCACTGCAATCTGTGACACGAGGCCTATGCTCTGGGTACAGTGGTAAGAGAAAGACCTAAAGGCTATGCAGGAATTTTATGTAGTAGGGTGTAGTATTAGTCCTGCATAAAACATGGCAGATGTCCCTGTTTTTCCTATTGTGTTCTGTGTAGAAAGTGAATAGTGCGGGCAAGCTATGAATATGAAGGTTACAGATTTCAGAGACAATTTTGTGTTTAAAACCACTTCTGAGTGTTCAGTATTTTACATAAATTAAATTTCGTTAGCACATGTGTGAGATAATAAAACATTCCAGCTCCTGTAAAAAAAAGTGTTACAGATATAAAGGAAAAAAATTCAAAACATTTGGAACTTGAAAGTACTTTTTAGAGAGAATGGTTTTAATGAAAGTTTCCATCAATTACAAAAAGTTTATTCTACACTTGCTGTTAAGTGAGGCCACTGTCCGAAGTGATCACAGAGACTCAGGAAAGCCAGTCTCCTTCCTTTCTTTCCTTGTCATGAAAACTAAAGGATAATGAAAATTCTGCTTTTCATGGACAGGCAAATATATATGTGGCCTATTAATAACATATAGACTTTTTAAAATTCCAACATATTAAAGTTGCATTGATTCAGTGCTGGATGAGATTCAACACAGATAGATCGGGCTGCCCTGTGGCAGAAATAGTCCCTTGCCCAAGACTCTGGATTGCTTGTGTGAGATGAAATTCTGTTAATGAAGAGGAAGCAAGAAAGGCAGCCAAAACTTATCTCACCCTTCAGTAAACCTGTCCTATGCAACATAATGGGACAGACCCAAATTAGGTTTCACATGTCTTTCCTACATTGCAAGAAAAAAACCCAACAAACAGGAACAGTGTATCAGAAAACACTTTGAAATAAATACCAGACTGAAAAGAAGGGAGGGGAGAAAATTCAGCTATGCAGTCCTCTTGAGTCCTTGTGAAGATTTAATTTCTCATCTTTTCCCACCCTCCACATCTTCCTGTAATGTCAGACTCTACTTAATGCACGGTCACTTAACTTCCATCACATCCTCCCTGAATATCCATGCCTTAGGTCTTAACTGGCTGTGTGTTACAACGTGATGCAAGGATGTGATCTCGAACCCCTGGGCGAGTACCTGGTGAGTGTTATGTCATTAGCCACACAAACAAAAATAAGGTAACAACTATCATCAGTCTTTGAATCCAGTAACAATATTTAACTTTTTAATAGCTGTTTCCTGTTCTGAGTCTAGATACTACTTCTACATCCACATAATGAAACACATTTTGTATCAACTATTACTAATTAAGGGTGAGATTCAGATCATTCGACTTCCACTTCAGTTCAGATCAGAGTGAAATCTTTGTGCCCAAATCTTCGGAATTGAGACTGCCTTCTCTCCAGCACCATCTAAGTTCTGAATCAAGGCTGTCATGATCCCACATCCAGGCCAGGAGCTCTAACTTGCTCATGGCTTTGGGCTCGTGGCTCAAAAAATAATAATCTTTTGAGCCTCCCAAGAATATGATCTTCCTTTCTCAAATGGAGGAGAACCACACTGCCTTTAGTGGGACTGGGTTCCAGAACAGCAGAAAGCACTACTGCCCTGGCTCCTACCGGTCTAAGCTTCATCTGTACCCTCATGTTGGGGCAAACTGTTTCCTAGACCCTCAACACTGACACCTGCTCATTTTCAGAAGTGTACCAGTCCAAACAGCCAGGTATAGTTTATATCTTAGTTTTTCATTTAAGACAAACACGTAAAGTACCTATATTTTGCCTGAGTCCCCAGACAGATGGATCTCATATGTGTACTCAGGCCACACTTAAATTCAGATGCACAAATCATACTATTGTCAGAAATAAGTGTACTCATAACTACTATTAAAGGAATTGGAGCACAGAATTTTTTATTGTTCGGTATCAGCTCAGAGTATGCTTGATTATATGCTGAGCCTGTAGTTTTCCAACTTCTCCATATTCTCCCCAAAAGCCCCATTCATTTTCACGCATGGCATGTTGCACTGAATAGGAAAGCCACATTTAGCTATGATAATTCTAGTTTTAGTAACAATACAATAAATGTAGATGGATCCCTAACAGTGATAGAAACATAACCTAGTTTTATTCAATTGATTCTCTAAACTAGTGCTCTCTGTTTCATCTAGCGATCATAAAGGTATATATTAAAGGAACAGTATTGGCCAAAGGAGCACACAAACTGGAAGGTGTGAGCCTATCCTTCAGTTTTCCCCAGAGACAAAAGCAGTCTTTACAAAAGCATCTTAAATTTTTGTCTAAGATGACAAATGCATTCTGTCTCCATCAGTCAGCAAACCATCCTCCTTCCTAGCTGTCACACTTGCAGGGGAGTCAGAACCATGTGCATATTCTTGATGTTTCGCACACAGAAATAGGTTTAAAATTATTTGTCTGGCATGCTTTCAGCGCATCCCCTTTCATGGGAAGTGTAACATACAGATTTATATACACTTTGACTTAATTTTATTCTCTCTCCAGTATTAGGGAAATACTCAATTTGCTCTCTGTATCCTTGGCTGTATTTCAGCTTCCTCAGAACGACTTAGAAAACTGTTCCAAGTGCAAGACCAATCAAGAGGAAAATTAAGGTTTTCCACCCGAGGCCCCAGAGTTCTAGGAACACCAGAACACATCCTTACCAGCTGCTTTGAATGCCTGGTTGAGGCACAACCCTGAGGACATGAGTTTCAGCTTCTGCTACAGAAGTCAGTGGTATACAAGAACCAACATGACATTGCTACAGCATTGTAAAGCACAGATGTGTAAATTATCTTTAAAACCTCCAGATGCAGACACAAATACCCCACACCTGATTTGTAGACTTTTAATTGTACAATATTAAACTTCTGTAGTTTTATTATAAATACTTATTGTGCATTTGAACAGTATTAATAGGACCTACTTATTGCATCTAACACTGCAATACAGTAGGATACTTCTTTCATAAAATAAGCATTTTTCTGTGTACAGACTTACAACAGAGTTCTGTCACCTCTCTCACCAACTGCACCTGAATTAGATGAACTGGTTATTCATGCTTTGCCAGTGCTCCTGAATTTGAACTCTGTATTGCAAATAACTACACTCTCTCTCTGCGTCCCTCTCTTCTCCCCCTCTCCCTCTTCCATCTGCAGTAAGCAAAACATTGCCTGGGTAAAATGAAAGGGGCTGAGGGAAAGTTTTTCTACACAAGTTCATAAATGTGGATTTAGAAGCAGTCTGGAGTGCCTCTTACATTGTCATGGGAAGAAAGACAGAAAGCAAGGAAAGCAACAGCTACCTGAATATTAAATGTAAATTTTCTTTTTTCCCCCCCATACTCAGAGATAAAAGATGACAGCCAGTACACATGTAAAAAATAGGGGAAAGGAAAGGATGTGAGGAAACTCATGGTCTCCAAACCACAGGAAGTAGTGGCCAACAGCAAGTAACCAACATACAGTGCTGCCTGGAGCAACAGCAAGCACTGCTTGCAAAGCACAAGCAGGGGCTGACTCCTAAAGCAAGCTTTAAGTTAAGGGAAAATTCCAAGTGCTTAAAGACTGAAAAAGGAGAAAAAACCCACAAAACATGAAAGGAAGAATAAGATTCCCTGTACAGACTTGCTTGAAGTCAGAGATATTTTGGGGTTCTCTTTCCTCCACCTAGTTTCCTGAAGATGTATGAGAACCCAACTAGTTAAAAAGCACCACCTTTTTAAACAATTACATTAAAAGACCCCGATTTTACTGATTATTTTCCTCTGACTTTTTAAAGCATCAGCTGCATGACAAGATGGCATCCAAATCATACCTGAAACATTGCTCCTGGACAGGAAACACATCATGCTGCATTACACTGCTACAAACCTGACACAATTTATATAGCCTGCATACCAATGTTTGATTTAAGGGAGTGTGCCTGTGCATTTTATATATATGTATTTATATATTTTTAATGTGGCTAATAAAACTGTACAGATGTATACTGATTATTCAATTTCCCTATGATTATTCAGATTAGGACCCTCAGTGGTCACAGCTGTTATTAATACAAGCAGAACAAGAACAAATTAGAAAAACATTTAAAAATTTTTATGAGATTCTTTGTGACTATGTACTGGCCTGAGTTAACTACAATTTAGACTAATTTGACAATAGTTAATTTGCAAGAATGACAGTAGATGCATTCACAACAGTATTAGCAGAAGAGAGTAGTTGCATTCCCTTTGCAAGTGCCCTAATACAGGCAAAATGACAAAAGAGATCATGTTTAACAGATGCTCTCTTTAGGGATTGTGTTGCTGAAAGTGTGTCCCTGCACACAGCTGCAGTGGCCCAAGGCTCACCAGATAAACACCAAATATATATACACACACTATTGTACACAATGAAAATAAGAAACGAAGATGTCTCTTGCAACAACAGAACAGAAAAGGAGAGTTACTTTTCTGAGTGTCAGCTGTGCAACTGGTGAATTTTAAACTAAGACGACACAACCTTATTCTGACTAGTAACACATATGAAAACAACTGAGAAAAACATAGTGTTAAGTGAAACTGTGCTTAGTTTAAGTCAGATACTCACTGTAGCAAGTACAAATTTTAAGACACCTGCTTGCTCACTGACTGTAATCAACACGTATATCAGCTCTCTCAAAAAAAGGAAACACCCTTCCACTCCTTACTGTCTTCTACTGTTATGTCTATACAGGGCTTCAGAACTGGGGAATTTATTTCACAGAAAGTCAGTTAAGAGCTTAGTTAGAGAGAAAAAAGCTTGCCAAGGGAGATAAATCCTGCAACACTCCCAAAACATAGCGAGACTCCCACTGAACTCTTCCAGTAATTCATTCCACAGTCCAGGGGGGTGCATGAACACCAGCGTCCTCTTGCTTCTTGCAGGCTTTATAACCCCCAAATTAAGATGACTGGCAAAATATTGAGGAGCAGTAAGTTTTTCAGTTGGACTGTAGGCCATTTAGGGCTTTTATGACTCAGGATGATAATCCTGAAATTAATCTAGATTCAAAGATACTCAAACACAGACTGTGCAGCCGTGTTGCGGTATGCTCATGTAGCTCATATAAACTGTAATTTCCTGACATTTCAGATTAGTTTCAAGAGGAATTTGAAGAACTAATGCCTGTGATGATAGCATAGAATACCATGATCTGGCTTATCTCTGGGAAGTCAAGTTGTTACCAGCCTCTAGGACAGGCAAAGGTGAAAAATACATTCCTGAACACTTCTGTAATTATGCAAACATCCAAGAAAAAGTGGTAATACTACAGAAACTAATTATTTTCAGGAAGACATATATCTGTAAGATAAGTCCTTCAATCAATTTGCATTAGGAATCACTACCCTTACATTTTTTGTAGTTAAGCACTACTCATGTTAGCACTATAAATTTAGCTGATAAAGTGACTGTGCATCTGAGAACAACTTTCAGCTATGGAAGTGAAAAAGTACGATAGCAAGGATCAGACCTACTCATCGCGCTTTACACCACTGGTCATGTCATTTCTATCTTTCTTAGGTGGAGAAAATTATTTGGAGCTATCCTTCCAAGTCTTGACTCCAAACAGCAGAGTATTAGGGAAACAGCTCTTCCAGCACAGCGTGCAAATGTAACAAATATTTTGGGGGAGGGTGGAAACTAATAGGAGGTCCCAAGGGGACCTAAATGACCCGAGATCCCCTTGGTTTCCACACAGATTGGAAGCACATGGAGAAATGAGTGAAGTTCAGATCACGTTTCAGCAGAAATGAGATTCCCAGATATGTTTCTCAAGTATAACAAGCAGGACACATCTGCTTGCATGGGAAAGAATACGGCACAGGAACATAAAAAACAAGAGATAAGTGTAAGTGAGGGTCATCTGGACCAACTGTATACAGAAGGCTGCAGAATTTTTCCTGCTAGCTAAAGATAGGCTTTTGAAAAGTATAGGAGACTTGTAGGAATTAAATCACAAAGCCTAATTTCAGCCAGGGAGCCTAGTCTCCCGTACCTCTTTTACAGCCAACGGACAGAGCCATTGATTCAGGGCTGGGAATAACCTCTGCCTCTCCACTAACTATACTGAATAGTGGCAAGGTTAAAGTTAGCTTTTGGGAGTGCCTGTTCCACAATCATAGGAATATTCCTCCTTCCTTGGATGGAGATGCTACAACTCATCTATTTCAATGTTAATATTCCCTTCTTGTGAGGAAATTTGGGTTTGCATGGAGCTAGTTCAGCTTCAACTTCCAGACGCCTTTATTTATAAAGCTGAGAAATTCCTTGCTTTGAGACGGCTTTTTAAAAGAGAAGAATTTGTAGATTATTATAAACTCATCTTGCAAATTTCTGTTCTATAAATTTACATAACTGAACTCTTTAGGCCTCACAGTATAAAAGTTTTGGGTTTTTTTTCCCCTCCAGACTTTGAAACATTCCACAGACCTCTTTTTTGAACTCTCTCCTTTATTTTTACCTCATTGTTAAGTGGAAATATCAAGGCACTGGATACGATATTTTAGTACCACAATATTTTAGCATCATAATGACAGCCAAGCTGAACAAGCTTCTTAAATTGCCCTTTGGCTTTCCTTCAAGTTACTACTCTGAAGAGTTTTGTATTTGTAACCTTACAATCTGTGCTCGTATTATCTTCCACGTAGTAGCATTAAAAACATGTTTTGTTGTACCATGAACGGTTAACTAGGCAATTCACATATGACTATCATGCTGTAATACTGATTCAACTTCATTATTTACTAATATCCCACCGATTTTGGACACCCTGGAAAGCAGTAGGACTGCAGAGGATACTTAATAAGTGAAAATTTTACATCATCCAAATGCTTAAAAAAAACTACTAAAAAGCTTTGAATTCTTAACATAACTCTCACACAGAGCTAAAACACACCTCAATTATCAACTATAAATGAAGATTTGAGAGCCAGTTTTTAAGTACTGCATATAGTCTTTATGTCATACAATGTAAATTGAAAGAAGAGAAGTATCAAATCAAATGCCTTAGAAAAATACACATATAATATATGCACAGGTTAGCTTAAGTAGGTCATAATACTCTCCAGAGAAGTAAGAAGCTGTCTGTAAGTCATAGGAAGATTCAGACCTGCCATTCATGATATTCTGACGCCTCATTTACACTGTCCAGCCTTTCCCAGTAGAATTACATCAGTACTGATAAATCAACAAAACTCCCTACTCTAGCTGTGGTATATACAAAGAAAAGGGACTGGATTTCTCTCACCTAGCTGCAGACATTCAAAGATTAAGTTGCCAAATTCTAAACTCCATCTATAGTTAACACAGAGAGAGAGACCTTCCTCTCCAAGGCAGAATTCATCTCCCCTAACTGAGGATAGGGGAAATTGTCTTTTCCCCTTAACTGCAGACTTTTACAGAGACTTACAGATGCTTAACCTTTGTATGACCATACAGGTTAGATGAGGTGAATGCCACACCAAGACCTTCTGCATTACGGTCATCGTGAGCAAAGCACAGTAAACTAAAAAGGATTTTCTTCCACCAGCAGAGCTGCTCTGCTGGGAAGAGCCCACATGTGAGCACAGTGTTGCTGGGGCTGATGAATTTTTTCTACCCTAAGCAGAGGGCAGGAGCAGGTCTTCATCTCTCATTATTTGTTCTCTCATAATTTGTTCATAAAATTCCCAAGCTCTACATATCATTATTTTAATTGGGAATGGCAAACTAACGGGCTGAACATTCTTTGAAGGTTAGAGTGCTGAATAAAGAGATGCATGGAGTCAAAGTAAATGATTCATAGGGGTTTTACCTTCCAGTCTCTAAGACGATGCTGAAGAAACTGTAAAAAAATGTAATAACGAGATTCTTACAGCAATTTTGGATGTTTCTACTTAGGTATCAAATTTATTCAAAACTGGGAACTGAAAGCTTTCTATCTTATCACGTAACTCTGAATAACTGCACCACTACATTGGAAACATCTTCCTGTCAAATCCTCTAAAGGCAGGTGTCTAGCAGCAGATCTCTGCTGCTACTGTTGTTGAAATTGTACCAAAATTGGCAATCTTGATTTGCTACTGTACATCAACCCCCACATTAGGCAATGTGTGTGTGTGTGTGTGTGCATATCTGTGTGAAAGGATGTACAAAAATCCACGGAAGAATAAATCCAAATCTTTCTGCAACCTGAGCTAAAATTTTTCAGCTTACTTTCTGGAAACATAGAAAGTAGGTCAGCACATATCCCAAAATAGCACATCAGCACTGAGAGAAAAAGTAGTATATCTGTATCTTTCGACTTTTTAGCTCATTCCTTTATAGGGGGGAATGGAGAATGAAAGCCTTTCCCTTATTCTACTATATGGAGGAACACGTACAAGAAAAAATTGCTTATACTTACAAAAGCCCTCAAATCAGCCACCTACATGGGGAAAATGTTATCTGTTTTAATCAAAGCAAAATAGCATTGACTGGAACCAATTAGGCTTTATCTAAATATAAGCAAGGGAAAAGCCAGGAAGTTTAAAATGTTGTACTGGATATGTATCACATCCTGTTCCTTGTATCAAAAACCTATTTGGTAAAATATTTATTTTGGAAATAACGGCATACTTTCTGTGATTTTGTTGTTCATCTTGTGATATTTTTTTAAAGTATTTGCTGTTTCAATAAGAGTTGTTGCCTATTTTGTGATATCTTTCATGCTATGCATACTCCCAAAGAAAAAATATTTTCTTTAATACCAGATGCAGGTCTCCCACCTTTTATTTTTATCCACACCCCCCCCCCCCCGGAAGTAAAAAGGTACAAGCAAAACCCAAATTATTTAAACACTCACACATCTTATAGCTATAAAGATTCTGAAGAACTCTTCTGGGATTAATATTGATAAATTCCTTTCATGAACTATTACAGTACCTTAACATGAAAAGAAAAACAAAAACCACTCTTAGGCAATATTAAATGATGCTTATCAGCCCTAAAATGTTACTGCCTTATTCAAGTCAATATCAGTACTGTTGGCTCCAACATGATGAATGATGCTGAACTGTTTCCCAGAACAGATTTCAAGCTAGAACATTGATATTTTTAATTAGGAAAAAATGATATTGCCTCCCCCAAATTCCAAGTGTCAGTCTTCATTTGGATATCTGCACTAGATTAAAATGAATGTTTGAAAAGTACTGAATGTTTGTAGTATGACCTTTTAAGTACAGTGATTTTTATGCAACCAACAGGAATCCCTAAGAATAATAAAACAAATCTATTTTTAGTTCTTCCTTTTCTGTTTTTTTTTTTTTCTTGTTTTATTTTTTAACTACTGGTCTATTCACGCTCCATCTCAATTCTTGGACATGTAGCTCTCATTTATTCCCCTGTATCAGTCCAACCTGTTTAAATATCTCATCCACCAGCTTGTGAAGAACTATAATCCATGTATATATGTACATAGTTTAGGTGATTATAGAATTGGACTCCTCCACACAACCAGGCTTAAGTCTCTCCAAAAAGGGAGATCGAAATGGAGAACAAATTCCTGAACCTATAGCTGCTGGGATCTGCACTTTTCTTTGACACTCAATAAACCAATGCTTGCTATTAGAACTTAAGTAAAAATCAGGATCTTCATAGGCAACACAGACTTCACAATTAACTGACTGAAGAAATGATGGAGTTTTTCAAACTTTGAAAAATGAAGTCAAAGCACTAAAATAAAATAAAATGGTTGAGTTTTTATGTCCTGTGAGGCCTCCACCTTGCAAAATTTAAAAACTTTAACCTAGCAAACAAAGTGCATAATTAAACACATTTAATTGCATTCCTATATTACTGTCAGATAGCTTGTCACATGCCTCAGTGGGTCTAAATAGACAGTTTTCATTCGTTACTTCCAAAAGCCAAAGGCACAGAACTGATTCAGTTCAATTTAGAGCTGGACAAACATACTATTAAAGTATCATTAGATCAAATAAATCAAAGAGCATAAATTTATAGTGCAGCATTAAAATAAATAAAAGGAAATAAGGCAGTTATGTTTATGAGTAGCAACAGATACAATCTCCCCTAGCATTCTCTCACTGATGCCAGCAACGTCATCCTCTAAAACCTGAGAGAACCTATGGAAAGATAATAGGTCCCACATTCATCAGATTTTTGTACTGCTAATTTTTCTGATATGCCACCAGTGTAATTAAAAACCAACACTGTTCTATTTAAATGGAACTAAATCATTCCCTCCATGCCCTGGGATTTTTTCTAAACTGTAAAAGACAAGAGATTTCACAAGAGCACATCATGTCAGTTGGTTTCATCTCCCTTTCAGAAAATAAAAGCCCATTAATATCTTTGCATATTCATGTAATTCCAACTCTGAGTTCAAGGACATTTACAAGACACCTGCTAATATGCCAATTTGTATTCATTGGAGTAGGAAGCTTGCTGCCATGAGATACTGTTTTCACTCAGAAGCCATTAGCTTAACTGCCAAGAGGTTGCATCTTCTTAAACTGCTTTGTGAAGGAGAAGCATTAGTATAATCAGTTGTTTCACGGCACAGTAAAACAGGTAAACTAGTCCAGAAGTGGTCAAATCTAGTATTTTCTGAGTTTTCCTAACCCAGACATAGGAGGTCCTAGAATTACAGTCACGAGGTAGTCTAGGAAACAGCTCTCATTTCCCAGCTTAGAGCCTGTAATTACATATAGTTGTACTTTTCCAGACCAGAGTCACCATGCATTCTCTCCTGGCTCACGTGGCACAATGATACGTGCTCAATCTTGTGTCTAGAGCACTAGTAATTGTGCTCTAGAGTCCTGTGACAGCATTATTTTACATGTGTTAGATGTCTCCCTTACACCCTTCAGTGACTGAAATGGGAATTTTAGCAAGTTCCAATGGTACACCAGGTTGAAATCGCACATGCTGCTGCGGAGACGTGTCCTAGAGCCCTACCACAAGTCAAACCGAACTTACAGACTCAGCCATATGGAGCCCTTTTCATGTCAGCATGCATGTACACAGCCCTGCTGCACAGAACAGCTTGTCTCTAGGCAATGAAAATCACCGTCTTCATAATGGTCATATAGGTATAGAATATATATCACACACATTTACAGATTGCTCTGCTCTACAGCATAAATACATCCTACTTGTTTTGATCTGCACTGTCTTGGATAAAAAAAGACTACATCAAAATAAAATAGGCACTGAATAATAAATAGTATTATAATAATTGTCCCAATGTACTGAAAACCATCATCTAAAAATCTAGAAAAGCTGAAACCAAAAAATATGTATTTAAGCAATCAACAAAGAACATAAAAATAACTATTCAGATTGAAAAGTCTGTGGCCCTGTCAAGAGCCTTTATAGTACTGCTCTTTAAAAGCAAAAGAAAATATTTCACTCTTCAGTGGAGTAGAATTGGGAGCACTATGGAAGCCAGTACTCCAGGAGAAATACTGCTAACAATATAATTTGCTGTGACTTACAGACAATTACAAGGCAAAATTAATTGACTCCAAGAAATCTTATTTTTATATGACACAAGGACTAACTACAGCTTAATAATGATAAGTTAAAACCCATCCAACCTTTTTTAGTAGGAAAAAAAGGTTTTGTTTTGTTCAAGAGAAGGACACTGATGAATTTCTATTCATGTTGCTCTCTGTTTTTCCCCTGGTTCCTTGAGATACAAATGCATGGTAGCAATTGCAGCTATGTCAGATACTTACATAGTACACACGCAAAATGCTTATTCATGTGTTTTCAAACACATATCAGCATTTACAAAACCAAATACAGCCAACTGTTTTCTGTAAGAAATTTCAGTCCCAGGAAGGCTTTAACTAAACACTTCCGCTGTATCAGATTAGTTAAAACCCACAAGTTTCTTCAGCTCCTGGTAATGGTTTGCCAACTTTCACTAACATTAAGACAAAGAGTCCATAAATACTTGTAGTAAAGTATGTGCACAATCCCATGTCACATGTGATGGTCTTAACATAGCTTTGTTATTCATATTTAAAGTGAGGCCATAAGAAACCAAAACCTGTCATAGCCAAGTATTTAAATTCATGCACACGATCCTTTTCAGTAGGAACTACATATACATGAGCTCCCAAATCCCAACATGCATGTTTTATATTTTTCACCTATGCAAAATGCTTTTAACTATTTACTAAAAAAAGGATAATAGTTGCCGCATTTATTAAATGCATTCATACATAAAATTCACTATCATTCTAACAGAAAAATCTCATGTAAATCCGTAATGACTAGATAATTAATGCAAAGTCTTACCTTTCCCTGAAGCGACAGTTTCCAGTAGTGATTTTTCAATGTAATTTTCATAAATAATTTTCTAGTTCAGGCAGAGATGGGTTAACTGCAAGCAGTCTGGATGCTATCTTGCTTGCTTCCTGGAGATCACTGTTTTGCATTGTGAGCCATCACAACTACCTAGGGAAAATAACAGTCGTCTTAACCTCCAGTCACCTGGACAACAGGATATGTTACTGCTCCCAGATTAAACAAAATCCAAGTCCTAAAACATGACCTTAAAAATTGTATTTATCTACCAAACATTTCATAATAGATGCTGTTAAAAGAATTATTGCATACTTTCTTACCAGGAATTCATGCTCTTGGATAGAGACATAAAACAAGTGGGAAAATTTTACACACACGTCATAAATTTTTTAAATTACAACTTGTCTTTACACTGACAATATGAACTAGACCTTTTTTCTTTTTTTTTTTTTAGATTTCTGGTCAGAAACTATAAGCAACAGTGGAAACTGAGTTATGCTGTAATTCCTTAAACAGAAGTAAACAGAGTGGTACCTCTGGAAAATAAAAATGCTGAGAGTAGGAATCTACTTTTACTATTTGGGTATAACTGCAAGGTCCTTATTAGAATGGGAAACATTATATTTCTATTTGGTGCAACTACAGGCATCAGGCAGGCAATTTTTTAATTCAGTCTAATAACAGCTGCAGGGTCAGAAACAAAAGTTATTCATCTATAACCATTCTTTGAGACAGGCTATGTACATTTGCTCTTATGCTGTATGGAAGCAGCACAAAGCTGGCATTGCAATGTTTCCTCACCTAGACTGGCTGAAATCTCAGCCCAAAAAAATCCTGACACAGAGATAGCTTTTGGACTGCTATATCAGGTTTATGTCCTGGATTCCCTGGTCATGGTACCAAAGGAGCATGAAGTTGCCTCTAGTGCTCCTCCTCTGAGCAACACACTCATCATATGATGCCATGTTACTGTCAGCGTGTCCTAGGTTTTAACGCTGCTTCAAAAGGTGGTGATGGAAAAGAAGCTGAGAGTTTTGACCAGATCCCAACACGCACAAAGGCTCTGAAACTGGGACTGCCACCTGCACCATGTCTGTGTTCAAAACCACTGGGCAGCAGACCGCACTTTGGAGGGAGAGTGCTGTCCTGTGATGGATATGCCCAGAGGCCCATAACGCTGGATTATCAAATCCATCTTGAATTTTGTTACTATGAGGACAGTTTGAATGTTTTCTATGAGCTCAGGGAGTGATGATGCTACATTGATCTGTGACATGAGTAAGACACCTTGTTTGCCAACTTGAATATGAGATGCAGTTGCTCAGGGCTTCGTCCAGCCAAAGTGTTGAATACCTCCAAGGACAGAGCCACAACCCGTCTGGACAGCCACAGTGCTCTTGAGCAGCATATCTCAATCTGAATACTCCAGACCCATGGCAGCAAACAGGACAGTCCAACTCCAACAACGTTACTTGACCTGTTCAGACCCATGAAATGTTTGACTGGGCATTTAATTAAAAGATCTACTGAGCTGATATTAGCAAATGATAGTCAGTTTTCTGCTATCTCATAAAGTGGTGTTTTATAACCCTGTCTCCTCTCCCCACCCTTCCCTTAACAACAGAAACCACCCTCATCACTTCACCATGTATTATTAAAGGCCTTATACATTTTTATTTCTCTCTCTTCAGTGCCTTTTTCCTTCTGGATAGTCCTTTGCAGCTGTTTTCCATAAAAAACACAATAGTAGCTCTGCACACACTTTAAGAAGCACTACTGTAAGCCTGGATAATTCTCTTCTTGCATTTTTACGTAAGAGTTCAAGTTTCCTGAACGTTAAAAGAACTATCAAACTGTGGCATCTGAGTCAAAAGTCACTGAGATAGACAGGGCAGTCATGGCTCAGATCTGCTCCTTCAAACTTTCTGCTGATTTGGGTATCTTTTTGTATGCTATACTCCAGATGAGTTTTAAGGATAAGGCCCCATTGTTTAGACGCTTTTTGGTTTTGGAAAATGAGAAGCGACAGACAGTAGATCTGACAGGTTCCTGCAACTACTCTAGTTCCTCATCTCTCTGCTGAGAAGTCCGTTCACATCTGTGAGACGCTGTCAGAGACACAGGATTTTTGGACAAAAATGGGTTATCAAGTTTTACACTCATCAAAGAAAATCCCCATAATGTGGAATACTTCAGGTTATCATCATCAGTACAACAGAGTGGATTTATTTGGACATACATCACATCTGTGCAGTAATGAGAGACTGCATCTTAAAACCAATCATCTGGTTTTGCATATCCATGTGGTAAATTGCACTTTCCAATCTCTGGTAGCCTGAAGTCATTACCGTTCCCTTTGGGGAGAGGAGGAGGGTCAGGAGGAGAGGAAGGGAGTGCTTTCCATAACGGACTCTCAGGCAACACTGTAAATACTGACTTTCATGGACATACTTTACTTCAAAGAACAGGGGCAAGCTGAATCAAGCAGTCTCCAGCCAAACGTTACAACCATGTGCAGACACACCACCTTTTCAGTCCAGTATATAAAGGGCACAATCTCCTCTAAAAGGGCACAGTCTCCTCTACAACCAGAGCAGAAACCAGACCCTAAACAAGGATAAAAACGAGGAAACTGAGATACAGTACAGTATGGATATAATTAGTTTAACTGCAAAGTGTTGCGCAATGATTTGTCATACACTATCTAACTTTTTATTCATCCTCCTTGAGACATTTCTTGCTAAGTATGCTATTTCTACACAGGTATTATTTACACCAAACAACGACTTTCACAGATCAGTGCTTTGTTACAGCAGTCTTAAAATATGTGCAATACAGCATGTATAAGTCACAGAGATCATTGGCGCTTCCACTGTGCTCACCTTTTTCTCCTGAAAAAGCAGGATTTTCATTTGTATCTCTTTTTAGAGGTAAAGAAAATTAATAAATGCACTAAGTAGGTACACATTGTTCTTGTAAGTATTATTGCTTAACAGGCATTTCTGAAATAATCTTCATAACATAAAATAATATTTAAAAGTATGAAAATTATGGCATTAAACGCACAAACAATGCAGTAACTCCACAGCTGTACAGTGAGACATCCCAAAATAAGGTGGTTTGTCAAAATGCACATTGTTCTCCAGAAAACACAGAAACTAGTGAAGGTAAGCGCTGCATGGCTCCAGCACCCTCTGTTGGCCTTCCTGCTGCATGTTACTTTGTGTACTCATTTAAGAGCGTAGTTTGTTTCGTCCTTAAGCTATGACAAAGATTCCTTTATACAAAAACACACATGAAAAGCAAAAAAAAACAAAACCACCCCACAACCCAGCCCTATTGATAGGAACTTGAGATATATAGCACAACGTAGCTCAATATCAGAATAGTCAGTACTGCTGGACCTGGCATGCATTAGCCCATCTTTGCAGATGGTCAGAATTGATCTGTCTAATTACAAGGGCAAAATGTTCTTTGCCAGCCCTCTCTGTGTCTGATATTTCTAATAGACACCAATAATAAATGGCATCTCACGTGCAGCTCCCACCAATAGAAATGACAGTTCTACAGAAAGAACAACTATTTTTATGGAACACCTTTCACTGTGGCAACTGAGAACTGAATACATACATTACGTAGAATACCATCCACAAATGAAAGTGCTCAAACCACGTCTCGTCAAGCATGCAGATAAATAAAGTCCAGATGCCAGATACAAGGTGATCTAAATATAAACTCCATATACTGCATTCTGGTGTACGGCCAGATGGTGTAATTTCCAGAAGCAAAGGCCCTGAGCCCAGCAAGCCCGGCAGCTGCTTCGCAAAGCTGGCTCACAGCTTTGCAACAGCAGATGCGAAGTTGCAGTGTGGAGTGGAGAGGAAGAAGGAGGGGGAAGCGGTAGGGCTGAGATGGAGAAGCAGGCGTGCTCTCATGGTGCTGGGGGAGGTAAGGGTGGTACCGGCTGCTTCTGAGAAAAGCCACCCAGGGGGTTATCAGGGCTGCCTTGTCCTTTCTGGCCCCTCAGTGGGTGAGAACAGCAGAAGCAGCCTATGCCCGGCTGTGCAGCAGGAGGCAAAGACCTGCTGCCTGGCCATCTTGCAGTCCTTGAAGCACCACTCAAGAAAAGCCACAGGCAAAGGAAAGGCAGGACCAAAGTAGGTCTTACTGAGCTGTCTGGCTGCTTCCACCAGCCAAATGGTCAAGTAACTGCCTACTTTATCTACCTACAGCTAAACCCTAGAGCCAACACTGACCAGAATCCAAAGAACCAACAAAAGAGCTTTTCTTAACTGACCTCAAGTTTAATGACAGGGAAAAATTTTGTCTCAGAAATGTCACCAGCTATTGCAAAGCTGTTCCTAAGACTGTCTCTTAACTTTGCACCTTTAAGCTCTGTACAGTTCTGTACATGGTTAGTTTTGTTTTCACAGCATCCTGTCTGCTCACCTGAAATTCATACCCACTATCTCACCGTCCTTCCAGGCTCTGCTCTATGCTTCTTTTCTTTCCCACATGCAGCTTCACATGATTCTCTGCTAATATTTCTGTGTTTATCGACTTTAAGATGGTGCTAATAAAAACCTATGGTCAGATAATAATCTCCAGAAGATGCTGAAATGCACACAAACTTTTGCCAACCAAATTTGTAGTACTATTTGTCAGAAAGCATTACTACCCTATTTCAAATATTTACACACATGCTTCTACTTTGGGTAATTTGTATTTTACCACTTAACAGGGATGGAGAAATCAGTTTGATTTGGAATGTCAAGATCTGAATTATTAGAGTCAAATATTTATTATGCAGAACAAACCAGAAACTATCTCATGAAATCTGTGCAGTTCATTTGAGGTCACTCACTAACCAGTCCAGAATCCAGAGGTGGACTCAAACCGAATCCACATCCCTAAACCTCAGAGCTGAAAAAAAGCAATCGAGCATTTGCAATGCATGATGTTATCATCCATTTTCAGGAGTCACTATTTTGTCAGTTATTTTCAAGCATTTATATTCTTGCTTTATACTAGTTTCTGCTGGCAAAGATTTATTTCTCTTTAGCTGTTTTGTTATTTAAAACAAATGTACCGCTTCGTTTTTTCCATGTTTAAAAGGTCTGGTTCCAAAGAGTAAATGGTAGAAGTTATTTCCTTTAAGACTTGGCTGTTCATTTGATGGCTGGTTAGGGCTGCAGTAGCCTGTTCAGTAACAGGTCGCTTATGCAATGAAGTTCCTCTGCCTAGCAACCCTAAGGGTGGCGTTCAAAACAGCAACTGCACCAGTCACATTTTGCAACTAAAAGTGAGGGAAAAAAGAAAAAGAGATGCAGGAACGGGGAGTGCAAGGGGAAATATTGCTTTTCTTCATGAGAAATGTAACTTACTAAGAAAAGAAGGTAACAAACAACATAGAAGAATGAATCAAAGGTAGCTAAAATATTTCCCACTCAAAGTTGTAATTAATTCTGAGATCGTAATATGATAATGATTATTAAGAGAAATAATTCATGCAGAGACAGCTTAATCCCTGCAAAAGATCATGTAAATACTTTGCTATTCTGGCACTGATCTTCCATTTCCATTGAATACTGAAACAATCTTCACTTATAAAAAATTCTCGTTAAAAAAAGTTACTGGTAAAATAGCTGGATATTTTGAATACTTACAGAGAAAGGTTCAGTATTAGTATTTTTATGTTGAGATGTTAAATTGAAAAAAAAAAGTGAAGGCAAACATTACAATTACTGTTGACTGAGTTTTAGGAATAAAATTAACTTTATTAATTTCATTTACTAAGTTTGTGCTGGTCAAAAGTAGGCAAAATTACAAGATAAAATACATTCTTTTGCAGATTCATAAATAAATATTCTGTGAAAGAATCAAGGAAACCAGTACTTCAAACATTAGTGAATGAGAAAAAAAACCAAAACTATTTGGCCATGTATCACTTTATTGTTCATAAAAATTATTCCATTTAATGATTTCCCTACCCTCCCCAATTTGAAAGTCTTTCCCTTCCTATGCTTGCCCAGAAACTGATTAAGTACTGCAGTGAGACTAAGCTTAGCTGGGGAAGTTATCCATTTATATTCATATAGAACTCGTATTTTTCATTTTTAAAAACATTTAATGCAGAGGGGAGAAATTACCTCCTAGGCAGCAGGGATGCACTCAGCCAGTCCATGGAGTGCAATGCCGTACTAGGAACATCTGCGCTTGCTTCAGACCAGCTATTGCTGTGCAGCACAATGTAAAGCTTTTGGTTTGGGTGCTGGAAGGAGCAGAGCTCTATCAGTTGCCTGCATCTACCCAACTAACTGCACTTCTCATTTGGTTTCGCCTGGCCAGGCCTGAGCAGTCTGCAGCTCTGAATTGGTGCAAACAGCTCAGAAAGGCAGCATGAGCATTTCTGCACAACGATACAGCTCACACTGTACATACACCTCCGGTCCTCATGCTTTCTCCTCGTGCTTTCAAAGACAACTAGTATTAGTCTTTATTTATACTCCAACTCTTATCCCAACATACTGGTCTCTTATACAGGAGCCTTTTCTGGTAACTATGTTGCTTCACACAGTAAGTAAATGCATTTACTAAATGAAGAGTCTGAGATGCATCTTTCATGCTCTGAAACAGATCGATAAACATACCAGTACTCAGAAGGCACTATTCTCTGATGTGTTATTCTACAATCCCTAGAGCTCAACTTGGCAGATCATTTCTTATCAAACATACATAAGGTCATGTGTTTCTTTTACATTTACCTAATTTGTGACAAAATGTTCACCTTACCAATTGACTGTATACCCACACAACCTGATTACTATCAGCGAAGGCAGTTCGCTAATAAACATTCTCTGGTCCTAAAAACATTTACTTAATTCACTAGTAGAAAAGAAGATAAAGTGATACAAAATAAACACCTCAACTATTAAAAACTGGGAAGTGAAGGCTGGGATCAACCTTATTCGCCAGCAGGGTGGCAGTACATGGATTACTGCCTCCCACCGTGGTCACTGATAGCTCCATGCTGGCTCTCTGGACAGCTCCACATTGATGAAAACTTTGAAAATTAGTATCAATAAATGCCATCCCATTCTAGTTTTAAACTCTCATGTCTCTGGCTATTTTATAAGAGCACTTTTCAAAACACAACAGCTCTACATAAATTTCACCTCAAAACTGCCCATCAGTCTTGAATAACTTGTATTTGTCAAGGATTTCAAAAGTGAAAAGGACAGAATCAGATGGTATTTTAAAAAGGCCCTGACATCTGAGATAGAGGATTAAAAAAACCCAAACAAACCACAAACAAAAAAAACCCCAACCCTCCCTCTACTTCACATTACCTTTTGTTGGGAAGACTTGAGCATAGCCAACACAAGAGAGCTGGCGGGACAGAGGAGGATGTAAGATGGAGGGATCTCATTTTCCAGCATCAGCACTGATTTCCTGCTGGTGAAAGTGATCACATAACCATGACCTCGTTGGGAGTCAAAGTAACAAAGGGGAAACACTTTATTGCTTAAAAGGTAAGGAGTTTTCTATACATGACTAAAAAGAAGGGTAAACGGTGGTGGGGTGCACCTGCTGGTGCACTTGCCACCAGCAGGACAGCACTGCATTCTCAGAAGAGTTCTGTGGCTTGCTGTCCTACTGCAAGCATCTCTAATGGTGCATCAAGTGTTGATTTGGTGATTACAGCAAGAGCAGAGGTCAATTTGAACAAAAATATGAAAAATAATCCTCTTATAAAAAAACTTGGATTTTTAATTGGGGCCAAAAATCTGATATTTATTTTAGTAGGCTTCTGTGATGTGGCCGGCTGCAATAGTTTCCAGATAGGAACTACTACTTTTGTTTTGCTAGTTTTAATTAAATTTGATCTCTAAACTGGCATTTCATTAAATAGTTTTCCTTTTTCTGATCTCTCTCTCCACTCCGTTTTGATTAATTAGATATGCAAGCAGCTTTAGTGACCCAGACACTGCAATTTTCAATAAATAAACTCTGGATGAAACTCTTATGCAATTTGTACAAAGCATCCCGAACAAGATTTAGACCTGAACTTTCCCAGCTTTTCTTGCAGGCACGAGCAGGAAGAACATTTTGAAAGATGGGTATCAAAAATGGTAGAACAGAAATCTGTTTTCCAGAGACCCTTTTCCTATCATAATCTGCAGAAATTTTTTCCCCAGCTAAGTAGCTTAAGGAAAAAAACAAACAAAACACCCCCTGCAGCCAGTACCTTCCCTTCATGTTATAAAATCAGCCATCTTTTTAATTTAGTTTAAATTTCCTTTGTCTAATTAATAGGCAAATTCTGTAGTACAGCATTACTTTTTTCTTTTTCCATCTCAAGTAATTCTTTATTATTTTAGATAGAGTAGAAATTGAATGATATATCTAAATAACAATCAAGCAAGGCCTCCCCTTGACTTACAGTTGACTTAGCCATCTGTTATGCCTTTATACGTAAAGGCCTTCAGAGTGTATAATTAAGAAGAAAGACTAACAGAAGTAGCATGTAAGTAACTTTTTTAGTTTGGAATACCAATCAGTTTGCTGCCTACTTATTAAACTATTTAATGCAAAAAAGATGAAAAATAAATACCAATCCCAATATGAAGTGAAAAGTTTAAACTATTAGAGCCAAAGTTTCTGAATATGAGTAATCTGACAAAAAATACAAAATCAAACTCCAGGTGCCCAAACTTGATAATAATAGTGTTCTGAATAACACCTTTAGTGATTGCACTTTCTAGCTGTCATGTATACGACAATCTCAAAAGCGAAATCAGAATCAGAATCAGGAAGACTTCCAAAACAATAGATAAATTTAAAAAGAAGACCTTCAGTTGCAAAATTCTTTAAAGGATGACTTCATTTAGGAAAACTAAACAATTCAGAAAGCATCTCTAAGGATGCCTTTATACTTGCAATCAATATTGCTTTCTTCAATTGTACAATAAACCACTGTTAATCATGCTGCCAGCAAACTGCTTCAGAATTAAGCACAGAACACTTTATTCAAAACTTACACTAACAAAACAAGATTAACATCTATCTCGACTAAACATCCTTTTCTCAAAAGTATTAATAGTGAGCCGAGCCCTTGATGTGTTCTTCTTCTCCACTGTGCTTGGAAGAAGATCCATATCTGTTCGTCTCTGACACTGAAGCCTCTGACAAATGTCTATCACTCTATTAAAAAACAGGTGGAAAAACTACATAATACAGTTTCAAGTTTGGAGAGAGAAACTTCAGAATATCTGTGCTTTGCAATACTCAGCACTATCTGCTTTTCTGCAAGAAACCACTCATAAAGAAACAATGTAAACAAATATTAACAAATGCATGCAACTTCAACGTTAACTTTCTCCTCTATTCAAATCATAGATAGTAACATCGGTGGAATTCATTTACTGATGCTTAGCAACATATATGGGAAATAAGGCATAGAAAAAAATAATCTAAATTCCATGGAAATATAACAGAAAAACCAGCAAATACCAGACAGCTGAAATACAAGCTTAACCCTTTACTGATCTATTAAAAAGAAGATAACGCCCTTTGCCTTTGTTGGAGGTGCATGTACATAAACAGACAGGCTTTGATGCTGCCATTTTTTCCAAGATGTTACTTCAACATTTCTGAAAAGCTAATTAAGGAAAATAACTGTGTCTGTAGTGTTTATGCAATAACACAGCTTTCCTTCGCTGTGTATAATTTTATAACACAATTTTAACTGACCAGTAGACCTCAAAACCCAGCCAACATCAGCTCCACTCAGCAGAGCTTCACAACATAGTGTAGGACACAGAAAGTGCACCTTTCCTGCCAACACCATGACCCCGGCTCAGTGCAGCACTGAGTCCAACGCCCAGAGGGAAACTTTCGCAGCCCTCTAACTTTCATTTCAAAGGGACAAATAGGAAGGCAAGGACCAGACAATAGCTGCCATTCACGGAAGAGTCCCCCATTAATGATAGGGCCATGCTAAAAGATAAGTGCTTTTCAATTTTGAGGTTAATTACAGTTATTAGCATTTGATCTGTATCATTTTTACT